>NC_046374.1:29813089-30179117 GCF_011125445.2 Fundulus heteroclitus
AAACCGTTCTGTGGGCAATTCAGACTCTCTTTCTTTTTCTTTTTTTTTTTCTCCTTTTTTTTTTCGCTCTCAGCTCCATCATCGATATCTTCACTCGCCGAAACAAATAGGAAGAGCTCAGCCAAGCCCGGGCTGCATTTCTCTTGTTGTCCTGGGTCACGCAGGTCAGACTTTGGGGGGGTGCCGCTACCTAGAAACTCCTCACGCTGGTTTGTTTCTGCCTTGCGTTTCATCCGCGTATAAGTATACTCTGCTTTAAGGAAATCCAGCATTACTTCTCTGTTGTAATGATGCTGTAGGACACATCTAAGGGTTGCAGCACATGTTTTTGAAAAATAGAAAGCATACATATGCCATGAGTGCTGTAATAATAATAATTGAACTTTATTGATCTCACAGTGGAGAAATTCACTTCTGCATCTTAACCCATCCCCTTGGGGAGCAGTGGGCTGCCACTGTGCAGTGCCTGGGGAGCAATTGGGGGTTAAGGGTCTTGCTCAGGGACCCAGAATGGCAGCTTGTGGGAGTTGAACTCAGAACCTCTGGGACCGAAGCTCTGTGCTCTAACCACTAGGCCACCACTCCCCCATCATATAAGGTGCATACACCCAACATGGGGCTCAAACCCACGACCCTGAGATTAAGAGTCTCATGCTCTACCGGCTGAACTAGCCAGACAATTGCAACACAGAGAGCCATCTTCTCAATAGCATATTTCTCTAAAGCTCGTCTCGTATCTTCACTTCTAACTCCAGACGGGACATTTTGTTCATGCAGGTGTGAGTTAACGTCCTAATTTGAGATATTACCTGCACAATAAAAAAAAAAAAACTTGCCGTTTTACAGTCATGTCAACAACGTCTCGCCGTATTTCTCCTCCACCTTTAAGTTCTCTACCTTCTTCCTCTGCTCCCCCCCCTCCCCCCGTCCTCTGCCTCCTGGCATGTGTGGGTCAGGTGGGTTCAGCCCTTCAAGCCGAACAGTCAGCTCCTGTTTTGACAGCCTGTCTGTGTGAATGCACCTTCCTCTCCTCGCCGTATCCTCCATCCACTCTCGCGCCCCCCCACCCCGTCGACCTCCTCCTCTTCCTCCCCGTCCCGTGCTTTGGCCCGGCCGTTGTCAGCTTCTCTTCCTCCCCTCGCTGCCCCGCGTTGACCCTCCATCCATCACCGGCGTCTCCTGTCTTCCCTCATTGCCACGCATATGTCTCCGAACCCTAAAAGCTGTCCCTCCGTCTCTGTCACTAACAGTTCGTCCGTCTCTTCCTTTCTCCCCTCGTGCCACACAACCCACCGCCATCACCCTTCTTCTGCCCCCCCCCCTCCCCATCCATCTCTACTCTTTTCTTCCCATTTCTCTCTGTTTTTTTCTGCATATTTTCCAAATGAAAAGATCCATTCATCCCGGAGCCGAGGAATCATTCATCTTCATTTTCTTGCGTTACATGCAGCCTGTCTGTTCATTAATCTCTGGCTCTCTTCTTGTCCTTTTCTCTTTTATCTATCATCTATCTGTCTCTATATCCAGCTCCCCCATAATTTCAAACCCGTTTGCTGATTAATCCGTTCCCATCTCAAATGCTCTCCCAACGGGTTCACCTGTGCGTGTTCATTTGCACCAACGCCGTCTGGGGGAACCCAGCAGTTAGCGGTTAATGTTCGAATGGACGATCCTTTATGAAGCAGGCCACGGTTAGCATTAACCCACATATCGCTAAGTCACATAATGAGGATGCCTTTATGTGGAAAAGTGCGACTGGTGAGCTTAACGCTACAGTACGACCTCAGAACATTCTGCCTATTCACTCTTTCTCATTGATTATTTTGAATGCAGCAAGAAGCAGAGTCCTGAATAACTGAATAACTTCTGGCCTTATATTTCTGTTTTACAAAGGTGTTGATTCGTCATGTGACTTAGACTCTAAAAGGCAAAAGGCAGATTTATTTGTACAGCACATTTCAGTACAGAGACAAAGCAAAGTGCTTTACATGATTAAAATACGGGGGGCAGAATTAAAGCAAGTAGGGAAAAAATGTAGAAACAAAATAGAACATGGAAAAATATAAACTAAAAGCAAACATTAAAAACAGTTAGACTACAAAGTTAAACTAATGATGTTTCAGAGAAAACAGTTTAACTAGAACAGTCAAAGGCAATCCTAAACTTATGTGTTTTTAATCTTGATTTAAAAGAACTCAGGCTTTCAGCACTTTTACAGTTTTCTGGAAGTTTTTTCCAGATAAGCGGAGCATAGGAACTAAATGCTGCTTCTCCGTGTTTGGTTCTGGTTCTGGTTCTGGTTCTGCAGAGCAGGCTGGAGCCAGAAGACCTGAGTGGTCTGGAGGGTTGATACACTGATAACAAGTCTGTGATGTATTTAGGTGCTAAACCATTCAGGGATTTATAGACTAACAGAAGGATTTTAAAGTCTATTCTCTGAGATATAGGGAGCCAGTGTAAGGACTTTAGAACTGGGGTTATGTTCTCTACTTTCTTAGTCTTAGTGAGGACGCGGGCAGCAGCGTTCTGGATCAGCTGCAGCTGTCTGATCCACTTTTTAGGAAGTCCTGTGAAAACACCGTAGCAGTAATCAATTCTACTAAATATAAACGCATGGATTAGTTTTTCCAGATCCTGCTGAGACATTAGTCCTTTAATCCTGGAAATGTTCCTCAGGTGATAGAAAGCCGACCTTGTAATTGTCTTTAGATGCTTCTGGAGGTTCAGGTCTGAGTCCATCACTACTCCCAGATTTCGGGCCTGATCAGTGGTTTTTAGCTGAAGCGACTGAAGCTGTGTGCTAACTTTTGATCTCTCCTCTATTGGTCCAAAGATTATTACTTCAGTTTTGTTTTTATTCAGTTGAAGAAAATTTTTGGCACATCCAGGCATTGATTTCTTCTAGTCAGACCCGAGTCACAAATATAAAGATTTTAGATTCGACTTTAAAGACTTTGGACTAGACTTGGACTTTCACTGCAACGACTCATGATTCCTCTTTGACTGACATCCCTTTGAAATGAAAATGCTTGATATCTTTCCTTAGACGGAAAGTGTCACAAAAGAAGAGGCGCTGCAATGACGGAGCCGTGCCAGCTGCACGATTCAGCCTGGCTTGAGCTCTCCATTTGCCCATGTTTCCTCCTCTTGTTGTTACAATAAGCACGTTGCATCTATTCTGCCGTTTAGCCGTTTAGCTGCTTTGCTTCTGCATCCCACGAGGAGAGCACAAGACGTCGACGTTGGTGGAGCGTTCCTGTCATCAGGTAGAGGGAGGTCTGCGCAAAGACAGGAAAAGAGCCGCACACGGCATCAAACCCAGACGTGGGGTCGGCTACCACGCAGCATAACTCTCATAACTCTCTTTCACTAAGAGTTTTCTTCAACACACTAGCAAGTCTCTTAGTCAAGTCCTTAACTGCAAGCCTGGAGACGGCGACGCAGCGTTATTATGGGATGCCAAAGCAGCCATGAATGTCACCCAAAGGAAAGACATTCTTTGTCCTTCTTATTAAAGATGCATTAATATATCATGAATACACATTTAGCCAAATTGGGCACCCTGGAGACCTGGCCTGAACTGTCTCTGTATTCAAACCCTCTCTAATTTTCTCTAGCTTCACTTTATTACGACACGTCTCTGAAGAGATAATGTTAACATATTATGCTCTGAATTGATTAAGGTTCGGAGCTTCATTGGAGTCATTCTAAACGTTTCTTTTTTTTTAATGCCGAAATGGGAATAAACTTATTCCTAGTAGCAAATATTCTGATATTTAATCATCCTAAAAAATCTCACAAATGTTGCCTTTACTAGAACGCCAGAACTGGTACTTGGGGATTTGACTCAAGCGGAAAGATTTGAAACTTGCAAAACCATGAGTTGGTCCCACCTCTGTTAAACTGTTACGGGGCTCCTTTGTATTTTATTGTGGTTTTGTTGCCACAGTTGCCGTCTGTTTTTTGATGGTACGATTAAACATCCAAGACAAGAACTTCTAGATATTCTTAGTCTTGGCTGCCAGTTTTTAAGAAGTTTTGATCAGCAAACCCACTGGATGGGCTGCCTGTGCTACATCCTTACTGGGATTCAGATCCAGATTCAGACATACTTTAATGATCCCAGGGGGAAATTACTTAAAAGGGACCTAGCAACCAAACATGACTGAGACTTTACACAAGCAGCAGCAAAGAGCAGAACTGGAACAGAGGAGGAACGAAGTTAAAGCAAAAACACAGCTGAAACTCAGCCCTTCTTCAGAGGAAGCTTCTTGAAGAGGAGTCAATAATATGTCCCCAAAAATGATCGCTCAGCTGCACTTTTTATTTGTGGTGCTCTGCAGACTCAAAAATAGCAGATACTATAAAAATATTGTTTGCATTTGTCCAGAAACGGGAATTTCCCCATCTGTTTCTATACCTTCTTTTGTTGTTAATACGGCAACAGTTTCATTTGCGTGACGTTAGCTGCCGGCAGCAGCTGGGGGAGTTTAGGGGGTTTTCTATTCTACATTGCTTTGCATTAATGGTCAGTGAGGTCAGCGTTCAGGTTTGCAAAGTCATATCCCATTAGCAGCCATTTAGCCCCAGCTTTCTCTTCCTATTACTGTGACTGACAGTGCAGCTGTGCAGGAGAGCCAGGACGACAGACAAGAGCACATTTTGCTCCTCATATGAATCCATTAAACTCACAACCTCACAACAACCCCCGTGTCGTTAAAGGAGCTATAAGTAAGATGTTTACGGTAAAATCAGTCTAAACCATTCTCATTTCTCACCTGGGATGGAAGTAACATTCCCTATAAACAATCTGTCCTCTGCATCAACAATGTCTTAGTCACGTTTTTCTCCTTTCAAACCTAGAGGTACGGTCCGGAGTGTAGCCCCTGTTTACTTCCTGTTTCCTGAGCCAATCATATGAGAGTTCCCAGGGTTCCCAACACAGAGCATTTGGTGATTTATGTTGGCTAAAGAGCAGCAGCCTGCTAACATGGAAGCCAATAAGAGAAGCGGACCAGAAATAAAACACAATACAACATCATAAACCCGTCCTGTGGAAGTAGAAATTCAGTGCAACAACGCACCGTTTAAAAACGGCATATTGGATTGTTGTGATTGGTAAGCTGTTGTGCTGATTTGAGCCACAAGGTGTCCTTACTTATAGCTCCTTTAAGATTTAAATTGTTGTGACATAAATATGGTTTTTATTCAGGCTGATTGGAAGGCTTGATCCCCTTTACAATATGTTGTAGTACGAGATTTTGCTTATTTTTGATGAACATGGAATACTAAAAATGATAATGTTGTTACCTGCAGTTCTCTAAGCTCCATCTGAATGTGTAAAGCTACTCGGTGTAAAAAATAAATAAAACAAAAGCAATAAAAAAAAAATCTGAATATCTTTTTGAGCTTCAAGGTCAGCGACCTGCCATCTGAACAAAATCTAGATAATCAGCATTTGGTTTGTTGTTGCTTGACAAATCAAAAGGTGGCAGAAGTTTCCTTTTATAATTGTGACTATCCCACAAGCGCAGCTTATGTTCCTCTGAGTCGAGCGTAGCACTCATGGTGCATTAACTGTATTTTTACTGTAAAGTACATTGTGACTGCTGTCTGAGAAAGGTGCTTTATAAACATAATTTACTTATTACTATTATAGGACATGTTTTGTCATTGGTTTGAGTGCTATACTGGTGGACCGGGTACGGATTGCAGGTGGGATATGACCCATACGCTAGAATCCTGATATATCAGGTTTAGATCAATGCATGCCCAATTTAGTATGATCCAATCAGGGTTCAGATCTAAATATATTTCATAATTTGCTGCAATACTCGAAAACTGTTGCTCACAGCTGCTGTGACACACATGTCCAACACACATGCAGCTATAATTTATTAAAAAATTGATCCTAGAATCAGGCCCCGGATGAATAGGGGCGAAGCCGTCGCTGCTGTCGATCCGGTCATCCATTCAGGAGGAAGGAGTATGAAGCCACGCGTTTTAGATTTTTATCTTTAAATAGTGATGAAAAACTGACGATTCCTGACAATTCATTGAAGTTTGTTGCTATAACCGTAATATGTTGAATACTGAAAGAGTGTTACTAAAGCATCACCATATATGTGTTGATTAAAGCTAGTTTGCTTCTATGTTCCACACCTGAAGTCGTTTGATTAGTTTAAGCTTTACTCGTCTGCCTTTTTTCCCCCGCAGATTTATCCAACGTGAATGCAAATTATCAGTCTAACAACCAAAAAAGAAGCCCAAGAGTAATTCCCCCCAGGAAGCCCAACGGTGTTATTGACAGCCAACACTATCAGGCAGGCACATACAGTACTTGCACACATTGAGGCTCCCGCTGGATCGATAGCGACCAGAGGAGCGTTTGAATCTGGCAGAGTGTATCTTTTATCTGCTGTTTCTGGGTCACGTCTCTGGTCTCCGTGTCCTGATGTAGCGACTGCCAGATTGAGCGACCTTGCGAATACACCTCACTTGCCGTCAGGTTTAAAAGACTCAGATTGTTATTTTTGACTTTGGTGCCTGTTTGGGGGAGCTTTAACGTACCTGAAGCTAAAGTGGAGTGTGCCTCGTACAGAAAATATGTAGTTTTCATGATATGACTTGCCCAATTCTCGCATGAAATGCTCTCAATAACCAAGGCCAATGAAGTGCCGGAGCTCTTTTACCAAATTGGGTTCGATATGATTTTGATGTACAAATGGATTTGGTTGACCATGGTTTAAAATGCCCTTGTACATATTCTGAACAGATGAGTGGCATCTATTATCGTTGAGCAATTACTGGCCAAATGGAGATGTCAATTCAACTTTAGAATTGCATATAAACTGACTTTGAGAGAAGGATCTTCACATAACGCACTCCAGGTGGAAACAATACGAAGGACCCTTGAGAAACTCTGTATTTTGTGGCATGAGTCGGAGTCGTGCGGTGGTCCTTGAGCGGTTCAAGACATTAAGAGTCCACACAAATGTGCTAAATAGATCCAGCGTGGCAATACAAAGAGAGGAGAGTGCCGGAGTAAGTTATCAGCGAGAGTGATTGCGAAGGGAATGCGCATTGATGAGGGGCGGCAATGAGAGCGGGGGAGTTGAAAAAACAAGGACGCGCGCGCCGAGGATCAGAGCTGACACCAATCAAAAAGACAGATCAACCAAGTGAAAGAGACACCAATCAACACCTTTTGATTGCCTCAGGTGTCCCGAGGGGGTGAGAGCAATCTATAGGGAAGCGTGGAGGAAAGACGGGAAGCAGGAAAGAAAGATAACTACTCCGACACTCGTCAAAGAACACAGAGGAGTGTCACATCCTCCGTCAGCTCATCGACTCACTGCCGGCCACTCGGGGGGAAATGGGCTGGGATGGTGCCGGGATCTGACGTTTAGCTTTGTTCAGTTCTTGACAGTGACTGTATGTTTTGAGTTTGCCTTCCTGGACGCGTGTAGCAGCCAATCTGTCCCACCATCAATCATTTGTTTGTGTACGTAAGTCATTAGTTGGGCTAAATATAATTCAAAGTGTGAAACGGAGAGAGGGCAGAAGACGAATCGCACATTGTGGGACTTCAGATTCTTAAAGCGAGTTGAGTCTCCTTTCTTTGCTACAATGACTTTACAGTTTTTATGCCTCTTCTTCTTGTCAACCAGCCAATCTTTTAGATAAGATTAGATTAGATTAGATTAGATTCAACTTTATTGTCATTACACAGGTACAGGTACAAGGCAACGAAATGCAGTTTAGGTCTAACCAGAAGTGCAATAGCAGCAGGTGCAGGATAAACAATGGTTCCATAAGTACAGGACATGGCTTTTTACTGAATAAATATAGAGATGGATACTATTATAAACAGAATTTTACTGACAGATTTGTCCTATGAGTATACTATACAGATAACAAGTATTGTGAACTAAATTTACAGCTGGATATGTACCGAATATAATATACAGGTGGATATTACTATAAATAGAGTTTTACAGATATGTACAATAGCATAATATACAGATGATTATTATAACAGAGTTTACATGTACTATGAATATATGTACAGATGGCCATTACTATAGGCAGAATTGTGAGCATAATATACAGGTGGCTATTACTATAAAATTAATAAATAAAGTTTGGACAGAAGCTATTTAAATTAAAGTGCAGTGGAAGGTAATTGCATATTACAGTTAAAGTACGGTATTGCAAATGTATATGTGAACAATACATTGATGTTTACATGTTTTAGGCAAATCCACGGACACAGGGAAAGTTATGCTAGAAAATTACACTGTAGGTTAAAGAAATTTTGTCAAATTCTCCACAAAATATGAAATAAATCCATAAATATATTAATATTAGCACTATAAAGAGACCCATGAGAGTTGAATCCTTATCACTTAGTAGGTGATGATGTTTCCATTAGGAGGCCTTCATAATAAGTGGTCATCAATGCTAGCTTGACCCTGTAAGCGTGTGACCACTTTAGATACACACCGACCGCTGCAGACCAGAAAAAACAAAACAAAAGACGCTCTAAACATCAAGCCGTCATAGACGCTTCTTAAACTTGCTTTAACCTTTATGTGCATCCCTTCTTTCTGACACAGCACCCTTGACGTTAAAACGTTGCATTTTTTTTTCCCTATTTTTCCTGTAATGGTGATGATGTTCTGCTGATTTTTGTTCTTTCCATGAGAATTAAGCTGTTTCATGCGGTAAACAAGACCACAAACAGCACGAAAACACCACAAGACACAACCACACTTATTATGATTGCGTCATTCTTTGCTGTTCTAACCATAGAAGACGGTTAGATAAGGGTCCTTGCATCCTGGATAGGCTGCAAGCTCTCTGGTTTGAATCCCACAGACCGTCAAACTGGGTCTCTGAGCAAGACCCTTCACCCCAGAATGCTCCCCAGGCGTCGCACAGTGGCAGCCCACTGCTCGCCAAAAGGGATGGGTCAAATGCAGAGGACACTTTTAAGTGGATTGTACTTTGCAATGACCAAACAATATTATTATTAATAATATTAATTATACTGCGATAGACTGGCGACCTGTCCAGGGTGTACCCCGCCTCTCGTCCAATGATAACTGGAGATAGGCACCAGCAACCCCTCGTGACCCCACAAGGAATAGTTAGAAAATGGATGGATGGATATTACTTATAATATTTAGTTGTTAACATTCATTTGTTTATAGCAGAGGATTCAATCGCCAATCAAAATCAACATTTTAAACTCAAGCTACAGTTCCTCCCTTCCAGTAAGTGCTTTGGACCACAGGTAGTGGCGCAGCAGGGTCAGCTTCAGGACCGTTTTAAGGAGAAAGCAAAGCCACTGGTCCATTGTGGCTCAGCAGAGAAACTCCACTTAATGAACTTCGTATATAGATGTATTCTGAGGGACAGGTGAAGTCGAATCCCATTAGGGAGCCCCGTGTATCCTCCTCCGCCATGAAATCATAAAGGCTGAAAGAGCAGGTGAGGGAGCTGTTTCAGTAAATATCCGTGCAATCGCGTGACCGCCGCTAGCTGATCCCGTGGAGCGGATGCACGCGACGCAGTGACCTCTTTCAGTCACGTAGAAAGAAAAATAAAGGCTTTAATAACAACGGCAACCAAAACAACGAATTCGATGATGTCTGTTCTGTTAGTAAAACGCTGCCAGGTGCCTCTGAATCAACTTTCATTTAGTCGTTTTAAGAGTCGCCGCACTCGAGAGGGAAGATTGACCCAATTACGTACCCGCTGATTACCTCGTCTTGGAGGCAAGCACTCAAACCCCATCTCCGTCACGCTTCCTGTGAGGGAGAAATAGTCCTACCTCTGGCTCCTTTCTTCATCTTGTGAATTCTCATCACAACAACGGGGCAGTGAAGGGAGGTCCTGTTGATCGCGACAAGAAGGAAATCAGTGTCCGGGGTAGCCTCTGTCTGCCGTGTGTAGTTGTTGTTTCCCATCTCCGGCATCATCTCTTCTCAAGGTTGATGATGAATGACGACAATTTCTTGTTTAAACCCACCGCAAAGTCAGCTTGTGGCGTTCAGCTTTACTTTTATTAAGTAGAGAGGAGGTGAAGTCAATGGGAAGTGCCTCTTTTCTTGTTGTTTCTCCTTAATTGGCATCCATTATACATAACGATGCAGGTAACTGAGAGATGCACTCAACACGAACAAAGTTTTGTCCTGGAAAAGAAGGCTGACTTGTTTAGTGCTTCCTTAAAAGCAGCTGAACAACTTTCAGATCAAATTGGAAAAGGGAGGATCTACAATTCTAAACACCTTTTTTCCAGTGGTGATAATTAACCAGCTCTTGTTTTAACATGTTTTTCGCTCATTCAGTTCTGCCTCTTGGTTTTTTGCACTCAAAGCCCTCAAGAAATAACAGCAAAAAGAGCCATCGGTGTGCTTCAGTTATCGTTTATCAAATGAAAATTATCTGAAAACAGCCATGGCTCAGTTCACTCCTTTCATATCCAACTATTATCATTAACAAACAATTCAAACCCATGTGCCCAACTTTTGAGAATCAGTTTATTTGTATTTTGTGTTGGTCGTGAAAAACGCTCAAACCTCACCTATAATTTACTTAAGTTGTTCATTGCTTTCTGAGATTTTTGTATTACACCCTGTTTCCTCTGATTGTGGTTCTGATCCCTGTTGTGAAATGTGAGAAACCTCAAGTTAGCAGACAGAGTATTTACTGGAGTTTACATCACCAGATTTTCTTACAGTACGGTATAAATATATTAATGCAAATTATGTCAAATCATTGGCTGCTAAAGCTGAATGAGAAGAAAAACACAGTTAGAAAAATAAACCCCATGGAAATGGGCTTTATTTTATATATCATGAAGGAAGGCAAGTTTGTTTGTATAACACATTTCAGTACAAGGACAATGCAAAGTGCTTTTCATGATTAAAACATAGGAAATTAAAACTGAATAAAAGGAAGTTGGAATAATATATAGAAAAAATAAACACAATATAACATAGGAAAATAGAAACTAACAGCAAATATTATTTTAAAAAACAGTTGGATTACAAACTTAAACTAATGATGTTTCAGTTAACAGTTTAATTAGAAAGTAAATGGATGAACGGATGGATAAAGGATGGGGTACTAAAGGCAGAACTGAAAATGTCCAAAATAGCAACGGTGCAACATGAGCAGTACCATCTGTGAACTAGTGAAGCATCAATCGATCCTGTAGGGGTGGAAATAGGCCAGTTTCTCACTTACTGGCCCTGAACAGTGATCAGTAGGTATACAACATAAACATTTTCCTGTTCGCTACAATTATCACATTTATCAGCCTGTAAAATAGCCCAAAACAGCACAACACAATACTTTCTCTTTTGAGTTTACCAAAAATTAGATAAGGGTTAGGGATGATGTCTATAATCTTGTTATTCCTTCATTTTGTGTTGTACACCAAACTACCACCTCTAGCTAGGTGTTTTGTTTCCATATGAATAAATTTGTCAGTATATTGGTCGTAATACCCCCATCACACTGTTGCGTGCATATGAAACTGTAACGCTCATGCACTGCCCTGCAAATGTGAAACTGTAGCACATAATCTGATATTATGTCAGATTAGGTTGTTTTTTTTGTTTTTTTTTTGATGTGTTGAAAACTGTGAGCAATCCCCTTTGGAAAAGCATTATACATCTCACATGCAAGTGTAGCTGCAATGACCTAAAAATATCACTTTCATGCTACACTATGCAGATGCTCTGTCTGCAGTGGCCTGAGCAGGATTTTCTCATCTCAACACGCAGGATGCTTTAATGGCGGCAACAATACGAAAGTCTGATGTATTTTCAGATTAATTCACCTTTTTGACCACTTGGAGACTCTGGCTGTGGACAGAGCATAGAACCTTAATCTAACATGGTCTTCATTAGCTATTGAAGAAGAATAAAAAAGAGACAATAAGGTCAGGGGGAAAAAAAGAAACTTAAAGCAGTGTAAGTTTTGACCCAAGTATTAGCTTGATTTCAGATAAATCAAATGATTTTTTTCAGGTCAATATGCAGACAGAAATGACAATTACCTGATCAGCCATGTTTTTGGTTCTCTGATGTAGGATTAAAACTAGAGGGGTGACTGTCTTTACCAGTATCTCCATAACTTCTCCCTCTGCTGGTCCAAAATGGTCTACTATCAAACCCCACAACACAGAGGGAGACGTTTTAATTTATGACAGTGTAGAGCTGCCATTGGCCTTCAGAGGCACTAAATCTGGAAGTTACAGGTCTAGCGCCCCTAGAGGCTAAAAGTCACACAGTAGCATTCTCTCACACCAGCACACCACATGTTTTAGCCTTCTTCCCAATAAACATGTAAAAACTGTGCGCATTGTAAAGAACATGCATACTTTATATAAATAACCAGGCATCATGATATAAAAAAAATGCTCTTCATTTCTTCATGTTTAGACCCAGATAAAGAGAATTTTTAGAGATCTCAATACGCAAAAGAGAGCAGCTTTAGAAAGAAACTGAGTTAGCAGGCCAGCAGACCTGCAACAAGAAAGTTAAGGATTGATATTGGCCCAACTGGTACATCAATCATAGCATTTTTATTTTAAAATCCATATTTTTAATGAGCTAATCCATTGTTACAAACTCACCACATGATTGCATGAATTTGAGCCAATACCCAGTATCATAGTATTTGTATGTTGCATGTTTAGAGGAACAGGGTCACGCTCCGTTATGCAAATATATCAGAAATATATATTTCATGACCTTTTATGCCTGTGGATCCAGCCAAGGATAGTTCTAACCATGATGAGAGCTAATAGCTTGAGATAAACACCTTTTCGGCATTGGGCACACTGTGTAGATCACAGCTCTGCTAATGGCTTTAATAGTGAAAGTAATGTCCCGTACTGAATCAACGGTTTAGATTATTACATTTTTTTTTTTTTTTTACTATATCACATTAATATATTCAGTGTTACTTTTCAAAGAGCAATATGTTACTTTCCTTTCATTATCTGTGAAACTTTCTTTTAAGCAGGGAACTTAAGCGGCTGACCTCCTTCCTGGTTGTCAGAGAGACCTTCAAACCGGCGAGCAGAGGACACTGATTTCATTACCCATTCAGCGTGCATGTTTGTGTGCATGTGTGTGTAAATGTTAATGACATGAGAAATAGAGGGATGGCTAAATGAAAGCCGTGTAAAATGTCAGCTGCACGCAGTCGTGTGTGTGTGTGTGTGTGTGTGTGTTTCAATCTTTATTATTGCTCTTTTTTTTTCTCCCCCTCCCTCCCACTCTTCCAGCTCGCTGTCTGTCGCTCATGCTCTCGCTTTGCAATTATAACCTCCATTAATTATGAATCAGGCCCCGGATGAATAGGGGCGAAGCCGTCGCTGCTGTCGATCCGGCCAGGCGGCGCGGACCTGGCAAATTCCTGAGCTGTTGATGCCGCTTTTTCCTTTTTTTTCCCATTTTTATTAATTCAGGTTGCCACCAGTACAGGCTGAGGAGAGGAGCTGTGGATGGGAGCAGGGAAGGAGGTGCTGGAGGGACGTAGCGAGTGTTGTACAGAGCTATAATTATCCCACATTATTAGTAATGATAATAATATTGCTCAGAGAGTGGAGTTTGTTTGGCCCTTATCCTCACCTAGCAGTTCGTTTCAGAAAATAGAGTGATGAATTAATAAAAGTCTTTCCACCCGCCTGACTCGCTGATTAGCATGTGGCATACACTTCCTCTCACTTCGACTCTCTTCATCTCTTTCGCTCTATCTCTGTCACTGCAGATTACTTTATTTGCTGCCAAAGCAGCACCTGGAATAATAAAAAAGAAAACATTGTTTCTCCTTAATTTCTGCCCATTAATAATTGTGGCAATAAAGTAGGTTTATTAAGTATAATTAATACATTTAATAAATAAATAAATTTACTACTTTATTAATAAAGTAGGTTTATTAAGCATGTTTTAAATAATATTTTTAGGTTATAGGAAGCATTTTATATTTTAGAATTGTTTCATTATGACTGAAATCCATATTTATCTGGGAAGTGGGTGGAGTGAGATTATTGTATTTTTTTTTTTACTTGCACCTTTCGAAATGCAGCACCCTCTGTATTTTTGGCACCCCCAATACAAATGTGTAAAGAGAGATTAAATACGTGCAAAATGCATTGCATTTTGCACGTACGGGCCCCACCCCGGCCCCCGCTGGGTGGGGCCGGGGTGGGTCTGGGGGTCTGGGGTCCCTGGGGCGCGCCGCCCTCGGGCGCGGGCCCCGGCGGGGCCTCGGGGGTTCCGGTTCCGGGGGGTGTGCCGCTTTTGGTGTGGGCCGGCGCGCGCCCGGGTGTCCGCCCCTGCAGGGGGCCTCTGGTGCGCTGGGGGGTCTCGGGGCCCGTTGAGCTGGTAGGGGGGCATGGTCATTAACACCTCTGGGCAGATGCTCTTCTCCTTTATTGGAAAGGCACTCTGCCAGTGGGGGGGGGGGGGAAAGGAGGGGGAGTAGGGATCTACCCAGCCTGGATGTCTACTGTCGAATGTATGGTGAGTTGTTTGAACGTTAGTGTTGGGGAGGGATTAAATCCACGGGTGGGGGGGGGGGGGGGGGGGGGGGGGGGGGGGTTTGGGGGGGGTTGACGTTCTGGTGGGCTTGTGTCCGGCCCCCTGTCCCGGTCCTGGTCTGTGTCGTCTTCCGGTGCGGGTTTCACCTGGGGGGTGGGGTTGGGGTGGCTCGTGCGGGCCGGCTGGCCAGGGTCCCCCCCTATTATTATTATTATTATTATTATTATTATTATTATTTATTTATTTATTTATTTATTTATTTATTTATTTATTTATTTATTTATTTAGTTTAAGTAGGCTTGGTGGGTGGGCTGGGGGGGGCTTAGGTGTTGGTCCTGGTGGGTGGTTGGCTGGCGGGCCCTGCGGCCTCTCCCTGGCCCCCGGGCTACGGTGGTGCCGCTGGCGAGGCCCCCTTCTCTAGGTGGGGCTTTCGGGGAGCGGGGGTGCCTATTGGAGTCAGTAGGGGAGCTGGCTCCCTGGGTTGGCTTCCCAGTCATTTGCTCCCCATCCCCGGACTCCTCCCTCTGCCTGCTCCATCACGCCGCCACACATGCAGGTCATGAGGGAGGGGGCGTTACTGGAGGTTGCCACTTTCTGGTGACGCCCCTCTCCCCAATTTTATTTTGCATCTTAGACACTTTCACTTCAAACATTTTTCACATCACACACTCATATAGGTCATGGTAGGGGGGGGGGGTGGGGGGGGGAAGACGTCTGGGAGGGGGCTTATGTTGTGTGGGCCTCACCTCGGACGGCTCCCTTCACCTCCTCTCCCACTTAGACATTGAGGGTTCTGGGCAGTCACACGGAAGGGGTGCGCTGGCAACAGCTACCTTCCGAAAGGGGGGTGGGCTGTGCCCTGCATCCCCTTCGGCGCTCCCAGTTTTTAAACGCACTTGAGAACAACATGCAACAACACAACATTTGAGCAGGCGTAGGGAGGGTCGGGGTCTTCTGCACACCCCCGTTCTCCGATGGAGGCAAGGAGTCTGGGGCCTGGAGGAGGTGCGGGCCACTGTGTCCGGGGTCTTGGCGGGGGGCTGCGGTGTGCAGTCAGCGGCCTACCAGGTCTGGGGCTGATGCCTCCGCTCCCCCCAGGGGGCGGGGGGCAGGGATTGCAAGGGCAAGGTGGGGGGAGGGAGTGGGTTTATTAGGTATTTAGGGGGAGGGGGGGCTCTGGCCGGGTGGCTCGTGCGGGTCGTGTTGGCCCGCCCTCTTGGGGGGGCCCGGTCCGGGGGGCGTCTGGTCGGGGGCCGGGGCCGGGGGTCGGGTACAAGCAGTCGTATAGTCGATTTGGGGTGTCCCCCCCCCCTTTGGTCAGTGTTGGATGTGAGTGTTATGTGGGAATGTGTGTACAGCGTCTTTTTTTTTTGTGTGGCGAGTGGGGCACAAGGGAGGGATGGGGTGAATGAGTTTTTTTTTTTTTTCAGGTATGGGTGTGGTCCGCTCCCTCTCCCAAGAACATCTCAAGTCTCCGATAGGTGCGGAGCCCATCCCCCCACGTCCTGCCCTCCTCCACTTCGTTGGCGGGCGCCTTGGCCCCCTGGCGCATTAGTTGGCTTCGGGTTTGGGGCGGGTTCCCGGGCGTGCGCCGGCCCGCTCCTGGCGGCCTCTTCGCGGGGCCTGGCCCCCCGGGGGGCGGCCGGGGCCCTCGTCGCGGGGGCGGGGCGCCCCTGGGGCCTCTGGCCCTCAGGGCCCATGGCCGGGACCACTTCAGCGGGGCTGGCTGCCGGCGGAGCCCACGGGCTCGTCTCCGCGGCTCTTGAGGGCGTCGACATTGCGGTGGCTGGGGGATTTCCTCGGGGTCGTCTCTGCTCCTTCCTTGGGGGGGGGGTTGCAGATATCCTGTGTCGGCCCCTCCTGGGCGACCTGCTTTAGGGACCCCTTTGGGAGTCCGGGGTTACGGGTCCCCTGACGCCTGCCTCTGTGCTCGGGGAAGGTGGGTCTTTGGTTCTCCACAATCACTATCAAGCTATTTCTGGATAATCTTCACCTAAACTAGTGCACTTTCACATCTCCCACTGGTGCTGGGTCCCAGGTATTAAGTGTTCACTTATATACAGTAATCTTATAATTTATTTATTTATTTATTTATGTTGTGTCACTTTCTTTTTTCAAATATCACATTACACATGTCAGCTTACATAATAATATATATGATTTAGCAATGGCATCTAGGTGTTATTAGAGTGTATCTGTTGCTTTATGTCTGTTGGTTGTGCTGTTCTTTTTGTGTCTCTTTCCAGGTGATGGAGCAGACAGAGGACATTTTATCATTCTCTTCCTTTTATCTCCTCTTTCTTTCACCTCTACTCTTTTTTTTTTTTTTTTCTTTTCTTTCACTTTTTGTTCTTCCTTTACTCTCCCATTGTCATGTCCATATAATTTGAAATTCTCCTTGCAGGAATCATAATAAAGCTATTTACAAGCATAAATCAAGTGGAGCACTATGGCGAAAGCTGTTTGCTCCACTTGTAAAAGCAAAATCTGTCGAGCTCCATCTGGCATTGAGATATCAATTCCTATTGCCATAGTGCTAGACAGGACACTGGGAAAAAAAAAAAAAAAAAAAAAAAAAAAAAAAAAAAAATGCATTGCAGTCGCATAGCGGCACACTAAAACAATTCAAAAACTCCGGATTTATTAATCCTTTTTAGTAAAATTACTTGTGACACAATTATTGGCAACCACAACAATTCCCATAAAATAAATGTCGCTGAAGCAGCAGCTTTGCAATTTAGATTCCGCTTCATTAGCAGGTTCAGAGTTTGTAGAAACTTTGTGCATTAGTTTGACTTCGGGTTTAACTAGGATATAAATATATTGCGACGCTCTTAACCCGCTCCACAGAGTAAGAAAAACAAGGGAACAGTCGTGATACTCGTTTTCATTATGGAGCTGCCCTATGTGTCATTCAAGAAAGGCATATATGTGTTGATCTTCATCACTTGTAAAACGACAGCTGAAATCGGCATTTGCCTAAACTGGCCAATGGTTAGCATAAAAAAAAATTCTGTTCCATCATCACCAACATGAATCTATAGAGCTTTCTAAATGCCTTCGATCAGTAGAGATGATAATTAAGATCATAAGTGATAAACACTACAGGTGGATCTGCTGTGGAACGAAGGAATCAAGGAAAAGCAGCTCACATCCACTGTTACGCCAGGTGGAGGATCTGTGATGCTGTGGGCCTGTTTGTCTTCTTTTTTCTCCTTTTTTTCTTCTTTTTTCCCTTTTATTTTCTTTTTTTCCTTTTATTTTCTTTTTTTCCCTTTTTTCTCTCTCCTGTTTGTCTTGTAAAGGCGCTGATATCCTTGATAGAGTTCAACACATTCAAAGCTTTGTGCAACAGCAGGATGTTCTAGGTTAAAAAGCCAGTGCCAGAAATAAAAAAAAAAATGTGTCACTGATGCATCTTTCAACTGGAGAATGATTGAGAAGAGGCAAAATCATCGCAGAAATCTCCTACCAGACAACATAGCAGACTTAGAAGAAGCGTCGCCACTTTTTCTCTACAGGAATTTCCTTGAATTCATCAAAATAAATGACAAAAACTGTCAACCTAGGGTAGAAACTATATAAATTGAATCGCTAAAGACAAAAAAAAAATAAAAACAGGCTTTCAGGACTTACATCTTTAGGCTCTTGCGCCAACTTTAGGGAAATATTGTTCTTTTTCAGCACTACAAAGTCAAAAATCTTACACAAAAAAAGTTCAACAAGCTAGGGATTAATTATTCCCAGAGTCTCAAGTGCAGATCTACAACCTGTAATGATTTGAAGAATGAGCCGTGTGCTCAGCATCTAAAGGAGAGTTTCCTGAATGGTCTCTCTAATCTTCGGTGATTGCCGGGTTGACAGTGTTTGCGGTGCCGGCCCGTCTTGTTCCGTGCTTCTTGTTCTTTGTGAACTTGATGAAACCTCTCCTAATGAGACATCGCTGTGCTCCCACTTCTAAACTCGATAACTCAGGAAGCCTTTTTCCCCCTGGCAGGTCCTCTCATTAGCCCACATTCTCCTTACTTAACTCTGCTCGTTCCCGAGTCTCGTCTCCTGGTTTCTGTCTCTGTCTCTCTCGCTTCCTGAGGCCGTTCATGTTTTTGTGCATTTATTTATTTATTTTTTTGTCGTTTAGGTTCCTAAAAGCACTTGGCCGACACTGGCAGATCTGGTGACAGGAAGACGGGGGCAAATTGAGGCGATGAAAGCAATTAGCACATTGAGAAGCTGGTGTCACTTTGTTTAGGGTAAGATGGAGCTGTAGCTAGATCACCAAAGGGTCATTTATCTTATTGAGGGATATGCCAGAGTGTTTGCACACAGCGAAAAATAATCAAACATCTTGAAACAGCTTTCTAGGTAGGGTTTTATCAATAAAGCACTGATAGACCAATACAGTTGCAAGACCGGGTCGATAAAAGAACCTGTTTGGTTTTCCACAGCCTTTTTTTTTTTAACCTCACTCAAAATGTCTCTACCCTTAAATGCTTTGATCTCTTTCTCATGTATTCAGATGTTTCGTAGGTTGCTGAGCAAAAGGCTTGACAGTGTTTCTCTACATGTTTTCAGTCTAAAACGGCAACTGTGAGCTACTTATTTGTGTTTGTGACCAGCGGCGCCACCAGACGTGGTTAAAAACGTGGTGAAAATGGTGAAAACGGCAAATGGACTGAACTCACATGGTGCTTTTCCAGTCATGCTGACCGCTCAAAGCGCGTTCAAGATGGATTCATAAGACTACAGCTGGGGATTTTAAGGGAGTGTTTACAGATTTAGTCGAAAATAGTGACGGTGAACACAGCTCTAAACAGTGCAGTGACCCATTTAACATGTGACTAGTGGAGTTAAAAGAAAAAGCAGGAGATTATAAATGTATTTTTTTCCAATACTAATTTGTCCCCCTATTAATACATGCGTTCTAAAAAGTTTGAATCTGGTGGCCACAGCACTTGAAATAGTGCCTAGCATAAAAACAATCCCAGCAACTCCTGAAAGGGCTTTTTGCTACAAAAAAGAAAGAGTTGGGTTTTATTATAGAATAGAATAGAATAGAATAGAATAATCCCACTGAGGGGAAATTCAGGTGTATCCGCAGCTAGTAAAGGAAAAAAAGTCCAAGACAGAAGAGAAAACACTGTATAGTTATTAAAAATGGCATACTAAGGCTAAATGAAACGCGCCATTGAGCAGGTTGACATCAAAGTGTAACAAATAGCAACAAACTATGTACAATAAAATGGAGGGGAAAAAACTGTGCAATTAACCCCAGGGACCATAAACAGCCGTCTTCTGCGACATTTCTCCCGTCCACCTCTGCATATATACTCCCCAGTTCTTTCTGTTGGTTCCTCCGTTGTACTCTGCTCCTTCGTCATTTTGTAAGTATCTTTGTTTGCCATTAAATTGCTCTACTCACCATGTTCTTGTCTAGTTCTTGTCTAGTTCTTGTCTGCACCTTGATCCATCAACTCCACGTTATATAACAACATGTAAGTCAGAATTGTCATTTGGGCATTTTGACCGATCCTCAGTGAGGCCCACCTGATCCTCCATAACTACTAGTTAATTGTAGAATATCTGTGTGAGATTGTCTAGTGACAAACCCCTCTTCCTTTAGTTTTTTATATTTTTTCTGAGGTTGTCTTTCATAGTTGCTAGTTGGTTCTTCTGTTAAACTGTTTCTTTTTTATCTCCTAGGTTAAAATACGTAAGAAGAATCAGAATAATTAATATATAATCAACAGACAAAGTATGCATTGAACTTAGACAAGCATAGAACTAAATAAAAACTATCATTCTCAGCTTTCTTACGCTCTTCTAGTATTTTAACTTTAAAGTTCTGCTTAAATGAAAACCCAAAGTCACTTTGTTGATAAAAAATTTCAATCTTTAAATTCAAACTGTTTTCAGTAAAAGTTAATCTTCTTTGCCATTGTTGCCAGATTGAATGAAAAATAGGAACAAATGTCCTTTTTTGTTGTTGAATGTACCATTGGTCCACTTCTCTCCTCAGACTTGACCTTGATTATGACCAGAAGGAATTTTAGCACATAATCATTGGTTTTTGTGGTATTGGAATGATTCAATTAAATCAAATGGCCCTTCTAAATGGTTTTCTGAGACTGAAAAGTTTAATATGAATAGGAACCAAACCCATGAGGCTTGAAGAAAAAAAAGTTATGTTTCCTAATGAACCCATTCTGCCATTTTTCTGTAGATTGTAATATGTTGTGTGCTGGTTCTGCCCAGGCAGAGGTTGGTACCGGAGCGTTGTGATCCTTCCTGTTCAGAACCTTTTATCTGTACTTGGGCAACTGAAACGTCAGTAAAGGTGAAAAAAAAGAGAAAACAGCTTCAAGTACTTTTTTTTACACCATCTGCAGATGGCGCATATTTTAAGGCAGGAGTGCAATTAAAGAAATTGATAGTTCTTGTACAGTGACATCACTGTGGGATAAATATTGTAAGGTTAGAAGGTTAAAAGCTTTCCCTGGAAGTTACTGCGGTGGACGACGAAAGAAGCCAAAAAAAAAAATGGAAACGTTTGAGGAAAGTCCATAAAATTATGTTAATGACCGGCGCTCTCCACCGGTTGTTTTAAAGATTTATTGAGCATGAAAACCACAGTCGCTTTGGCAAACGGCATGCCGCGCACATCTGCTGATGCATGCATCTTGACCTCCTCGTCGCGACCCTGCTTTTGTTTCGTCGGCGTGCTACATTCAGCCAAAGCTATCTTGAAGTACTTTCAGCCTGTTTGGTGTTATTATGGACAGCTATTTCCATCAAACGAATCTAAGAATGGGCCATGAAGCCCCTGAAGCCCAGCCTGGAGACACTTTAACCACCAATCACAAACAAGGTCCTGTGCTGTATACCAAGTTTTCCTCCAAAGACTTCTTCTGGATGGTGTACTGCCCAACCGGTTTAAATGACTCACAAGGACAATATCTAGGCTGAAAGTAGTTGATACAGAGCAGCGAGAAAACCTTTGGCTATCTCTCCAGATCCACCAACAAATGCCGGTCCATTGCCGGAGTTAGGAGACGTCTCGGTGTCGTTTCAGGAGGATATTGCTGCTCGATTCCTCTGCTGATGGCCTCAGCAGCAGTCACCAAGACTTCGTCATACCTCCCTCTGTACCGCCGTTTCCCACGGCCGCTGCAAAACACTCACAGAAACCCAAGCGAGCGCTATTACACGCCAAGCGATCCATGCATGTGGTTATCACTCCTCATCCAGGAGTTTGGCCACAACACGGTGAGCATTTCATCCCAACCTGCCGTGGATTAGAGCAGAATATTAACGGACGTCGTTACATTAGCAGCAGATGGCCGCGGCATCATTAGCTCCTCCGTTAATGTGTTTATCCGCTGCGGAAATCCATCGTAGTGCGGGGCCAAATTCAAAAGGCCTTACCCGATCTCCTCTCCTGCTGCAGGATCGCACCTATACAAGTGGCACAGCACTGGAAATAGCGTCCAAGACGGGAAATAAATATGTAATCCACCTCTCACCGAGACGGGTTGGTAAATTTAGCCCATCTGAGTGTGCTGAGAAGTGCCGTCCCTATCGGCGCCTGGCAGGACGGCGGCGGCGGCTATCTGACCAGGTTTAATACACTCTAATCCAACAGAACGTGCCAGTCAAGACGCGCTATCAGCTCCAACATGCCATCGACACAACAGCTAATCCTTCCTGCGTGCTAATGGAAATGTAAATACTCCCCACGTTGGCGCGAAACTTCCTGAAAGAACCAGGAATACTGGGAAAGCATTCCCCCCCCCCCACATCTCGGTCACAAAGAGATAAAGAGGCCCTCGCAACACCTACGGGTTCCGGTCAAAGAAGGTTATTATTTAATGGAGCCGTCTTATCAGTCCTTCCACAGACACCCTGGTAGTCCTGCCAGGAGAACAATGAGAACACAGAGCCTTTTGTCAAGAGGAGTACCCGGTATTTCCACCACTGATCGTCCACCCACCCACCCCACCGCCCCCCCATGCTGTACTCACACCTCCCCATTGTTATCTCGTTTTTGTCTCACTTCCATCCTCCCTCTGCCTGCTTGACTGCCCACCCCGCTTTTGGCAGCCCCTCCACACCGGCTCCTTGGTTGTTGTTTTTTTTTTGTTTTGTTTTTTCCCAGTATGGTCAAGATGTGCTCAAGATTGGCTTATCTCGCGACAGGGAAGAGGTGAGAGTGGAGTGATAGAGGCCGTGAGAGCGGGGCGAGGAAGACGCCAGGGATGGAGCTTGAAGCAGCACCTGCTGCTGACGCTTGGCAGCGAGCGAGATCAACGTGCAGATTGTGTTTATAGCTCCTAATGACGTCAGACTTCACATGAATCACCGCTGAAGACATAAATACATTGTCTCACCGGCTGGCTTTTTCATTACAGCGCTCCCCCCACCTCCCCCCTCCTCTCCTCCACAGCCGCACCCTCACCTCTAATTCCTGCCATCTGACTTTCCGAACATGGACGCCGTCATTAGAAGCTGATTGATTCCCTCTGAGCGGCTATTACAACTCTTAATCTCCCCCCCCTCCGCACCCGTCGTCGCCGTCACAACACTCTTTCTATCATTCCTGCGATCTCTCTTTCTCTCCTCACCCCCAAAACGCACACTCCCCGGTTTGAATCATTTTTACCGACAACAGATCTGCGTCGCTTCATGTGAGGCCTGTACCTTCAGGTGGCGTCTGTGTGCGGTGTTGTTGAGCCCCCGAACCCATCAGATAAAGCATGCCGCGCGTGTCCTGGTGGCGCTGCAGGTTTTGTTTGTGCGAGAACGAGGCTGGCAAACGTGTAAGCCCTGCCAATGGCCACGTTTAACAACTCTTGAGTGAATAAACTACCCTTTCATTACAAGCTGTGATTAGATAGCCGCAATCAATCTGCTCGCTTTCCCCCCCCCTATCCCGGCTCGATCAGTTGCTCCCAGACACCGATAATGTGCTGCGGTGTGTTTGCTTTGCCACGGCGACGCGTGACATGTGCATATCTCGCTGTGAATCGGAGATAAACCCAACGCTTTCTGCTCCATTTTCCTTTGCCATCAAGCATTTCTCCTTTTTAGACTTTCCGTCCCTCTGCTCCAGTCACTTTTTTTTTTCTTCTTCTCACAATCAATCCCATATTCTGTCTTTAATTCGGCCTTTCATAATTTTCCCATTACAATCAGAGAGCGATTGGATTCTGGGGGTAAATTAGGGATTCTGAGAGGCAATTAGCGGACTAATAACTCTGAGATCTAACAGGCTGGAATAAGGGACGGATGGACGGGGATGGGAGGAAGATGAACAAGTAGTGGAGAGGGAAGTGGATAAGCCTCCTATGAAAGCACTCTGCACTGATAAATCACTCATAAGCCTAATATTTTTTTTTCTTTCTGGGATTGCGAGAGGAAAAGATAAGAGTTTGAAGAGTGTTTGTGGAACAGCGGGCACATTTGTCTGAAAATGTAATTCTTCTGGCGTTCCTGTTTCAGGCTGTCAGACTCGTACGGAAGGTAGCGCGAAGAGCAACGGCGAGAAATATCGGACTTGACAGACATGAGCACATGTGAGAAGGCATAATATGCTGGTTTTGAAGGAGGCACAGCTTGTACCAGTGTTACTCGACATTCATCACCGTTCTTCAGACGTCTTGCGTAATCCGAGAGTGGGCCACCGAGCTAACAGGTCCGGGAGGGAACCGGGACATCCGGCTCTCATGAAACACTCTCCGGCTCATTCTGGAGGATCTCAAGGTGTTCCCGAGCCATAAGAGAAATAAGGGTTCCCCCTTTAAGTTCTGAGCCTCAGCCCAGTCGGACATTTAAAACCTCCTAGGGAAGTGTTTGGGATGTTCACAAAATGTCTGACTCCCTCCTTTCCTATAAGGACCAACCTAAGCTAGTGGATGGATTTACCGTCCTGGAGGACACGTTGTTTAGGTCTTCAGCCGTTCTCCCTTGGACTGTTGGCCTCAGGTGTCCGGAGTCAGACTATTACTATAATTTAAGCATCTGGAAGAAAGAAAGCAACAATAATAGGTGAACTTCACCCAGATTAGTGAGGCGGAGGGCTCCCTTTGTTGCCAGGTCTGAGGGGAAGGCTCTGATTGGTAGCAGCTGAGGGTGGGTTGCCAGTGCACGCCAATTCTTAGGATCATAATTAAAATATAAAGATTGTTTGTGCCATTTTTGGGGGGAAAATTAGTCTTTGATAAAAAAAAATTTAATCTGAGAATCCCTGTTTTTGCTCTGTCTAAAAGCTCTTGTCCTTAAAAAAGGCCTTTATGGCTGGCAGGTTGATGAGCGCGAGGCTGTTGCTAAAACCAGTCGCCAGACAATCAGGCAAATGTGTCTCTTGATGATGCAGTTAGGGAAACATCTTCATCCTCATGTTCAGACTAAAGTAACGCTCTTTTTGATACGCCGGTGTACGAGGCGGAACAGAAAACATTGTGACTGCAGCTCCACTGTCCTCCTCACCGACAAACCTGGAACATCACACACGTGTTTTGTTTTATGTGACAGCTCCAGCGTTTTAAAAGGTTGCTCTGACAGTAGACACGAGCAACCTTAAGTGAGAGGCTTTGATCTTCTTCTTCTACCCACTTCTGATTCTTAAGATCAACACGTCTGTTTTCCTGGATTGGCATGTTCTCCTGTCTTTCCCATTTTGAAGTTACATCTTATTAATGCCCTCAGGATAACAGGAAGTCATGGATTTCTAATTAAAGGTTCCTAAACAATCAGGCCTATTAGAAAGATTTAAAGCCTGAGCGACACAACTGATTTGATTACATGTATTTTAAGAGATTTATTAGAAGCTCTAGTAGATTTGATTTTAAGAAAGCCCTGAGTTTTAAGCTATGCCACTCCCATGAGATAATTGTGTTTCGATAAATATCATGTCAAAGGCCTTTGCACATCTTCACTAGGAGGGCCACTGATTGTCGAAGGCTCTGCAGAGTTTGTGTATTTAATGCCAGTCAGAGTGTAAAAACATGCCGATAGCTGCATGGATGAGAATTAATGCGGCATCCGTGACGCCTCCGAGTCTTCTCATGGGCTAAAATACTCATGCATTTCAAGTCAAGCGTCTTGCGATATGGCTTCCAGTGTTTGTACCCTGTCAACTTAAGTCATCTGTTGCTCCTTACTGTCCACCCACAGAGTCGTGAATGTTGCTCCACGGCGAGCTCCAAAGCCACGGGGCGAACGGCGCTGCCCTCCATAATGTTTCCCAGGTGTCCCTGGGGGATGCATTGCAGAGACGATGTTGCAGGCGCACGCCCGCCGCTGGCCTCAGGTGTTTGTGTCCTGGCCAGTGGAGCACGTGATTAGCCGACACTGCCGGCCATCAATCTTGGTCGGTTGGAGAAGGAGCGTAGATTGACTCCCAGCCTGAGGCTGCGACCGCGTCTCCATCCATACGCTGACCAAAAAAAACACAAACATTCACATCAACAGCCGCAGCGGCGCCTCCGAGGCTGCTGGTTAATGTCTTTGATTCGTTGCCGGCACTGTGCGGCACTCTCCGTCCTCTCCGACTCAGCCTCTCTACGTCACTTTCTCCCTTTCCGTGGCACTCTTTTGCTTCTCTCCGTGTGTTCCCCCTGTTTTTTTTTCCCCCAAACCCCTCATTATCTCACTCTGGGTTCCGCTCTCTCCTTCCTGCTCTCAATCTCTCTCTGTCCCACTTGGAGTGGGTGTTACTTATGTATAAAAGACATGACAAAGTGCTGCCCTCAGCACAAAAACTCCATCCAGAGCGTACACTCAGTGAGATGCAGAGAGAAACACGTGCAAGATAGAAAAAAAGAAGGAAAGAGACGTTTTTTTTTTACATCCCAGATCATTACATAAGAATCAATTTAAAGGTATAACACAAATCAGTTACAGCAGAATACGGTGGAAGATGAGGAGCTCTTAAAAAGCTGCAGAAATGCCTCAAACAAGCCCAAAAAAAAAAACGACATCTATCAACCATTTCTTTTTTACACATATCTCATTTTGTTATGTTCTGATTTTGGAGCTGGATGCAGTTTTTGCTGTTTTTCTACAAAGCCGGCCAGTCACAGGCTATCTGGGCTTTGAAAGTAGAGAGAAGAGAGGAAGTAGAGCATGAAACGAGTTGGAGAGGATTGTGCTCCTGTTTGAAAGAGAGAGGGGGGGAAAAAAGCTAAGACTATAAATGAAAAAAAGAGGGAAGAAACAGGAAAATAGAGAGCGATAAAAAGCATCGCCCGAACTGGTGAAAGCAAAATAGGTTTTTAAGTCTCTCAGGGTTCATGCAGGTGCTGGGAAATCCAAAACTGTTTGACTCTTAATGCTGTTCTCCCCGGGCTGCGAAAGTGCCTCAGTCTGGGTAAATTGTTTAAATCTGACATTGTTTAGCATTTACTGGGGACAAATCCACAAACTTTCATTCCCAGCTGAATCTGCTGCCGTGGTTTATTTGCAATTATTTCTGATTAATATACAGTTAAAAAAAACAGATACATTAATAAACTTACCATTTACATTAAATCTAACTTTTTTTTTGTAAGATAGGTGCCTGTTTTTTTTTTTTACATCCCAAACTAGTCTCATAACATAAATGCAATTAAAGTGTTTTTTTTTTCTTTTTAAATTGGTCTCTTGACTCGTAATTCTCCACTTGCTGTAACACTGTCACATAAACACGATGCAAAACAAAGGACTGCTTCTTATATCAGTAGTAGATTAGTTTTACCTAGGGAGCACATGTGATTTGTAATAATTATGGAGATGGCTTGTGTTTTTAATCCAGTGCGAAAGCCCCATGTCAGTAATTTGTAGTGTAAAAATTCAACCGGCAATTGCCTACTATATTTTGCTGAACTCCAAGGTCCTGTGATAAAATAGGCATCTCTGTGATTTGGACCGAAATGGCTAGGATCCCATACGGGAATAAGCAGTGTTACGGCTTCAGTGGTTCCCTGCCTTTTTCCTGGAGACCGGCCTTCTGCAGGTGTTGTGCTTTCCCTTGATTAGTTCTCTGCAGCTTAAAAAGTGGCCGTGCTGCAGCAGAGGAGAGAGCTTCCTTCCCTCTCCCTCCTTAGAACCCGTTTGGTTTGTATCTTGTGATTGGGTTTTGCTAGGTTTGTTTTGACATTTGCTTATTTCTAGTTGGTTAAAGGTTTTGTATTAATCTATTTTGGTTTCTCATTTCAGTTATTCATTCTTCCAAGTTTTATTTCTTTAATATAATTTAATAAATTCCAATTTCATTGAATCATAAAATCCTTGTGTGGTCTCCATTAATGTTACCCCACCAAACGGGCCTGGTGGACGTAACATTGTGGGGGCTCGTCCAATTTATGTGGACTAATTATGCTTGATTGGCCTCATTATTGTGTTCAGGTTGCAGTTACATGCCCCTGACTTTGGTTTTCCTGTGTGGCAGGTTATGTGTAGGCTTTTTTGGGCTAGTTTAAGGTTTTGGAAACTTACTAGATTTTGGAAATTTTTCATGTTCCATATGTTTGTTGTTGGAGGTCCATGAGGATTTTTTGTACTTTTGTCAGATGGGGAGAGAGAGAAGTCTCTGTTTGGTATTGGGTAAGTGCTATGTGGTGCTTGTTGTTTGGCAACTCCATTTTTAGACATCCCTGTTTATTATTTTAGTTTGTTATTTTTGGGCTGGACTCTGGGCTGAGGGCACCGCCGTGGTTTGCTGCCTGAGAGGTTTTGGCCTGGAGGGATTTGCTGCCAGCGGTATTTTGGTGCTTCAAGTGCCTTGGCTCTTGGAGGAAGGCCTGAAGACTAGGCTAAGTTTAGTCAGGGTTTTTGTCAATTAGTTAGCTGTAGGTAAATGGAGATTTGCCATTTGGTCGTACCAGTCATGCACTTCCTGATAGTTGGTTAAAAGAAAAAAAAAAAAGAATAACTAGTTTGTCTTGGAAGTTGGTTTGCTGGATTGTTTTTGTTTGAAAATGGATACTTTGGGTTCTTTTTTGGCTACCCCAACTTTAGAACTTTTGGAAAAGCTTACTAAGGAGCAGATGCATCAAGTAGCTGAACACTTTGAAATTGACACTGAAGCTGCAAAAGGATTAAGGAAACCTCAATTGAGGAATTTTTTAGAAGACAAACTTTTACAACTAAATGTCTTTACTGCTTCTCTTACAGATGCTGATGTGACAGATGTACCGTCCCAGGGTACGGATTCTTTAACTGGTGCCTCAAAATTGGATGATGACTCATCAGGTCCGATAGTATCTCAAGAGTCTCGGTTACAGTTTCAATCTAGGAGAACTGAGATGGAAATGCAGTTCGAGTTGGAAAAATTGCGGCTAGTACATGAGCTTGAAGAGAGAAAATTAGCTTTACAAGAAAAAAGGCTAGTACGTGAACAAGAAGAGAAAAGGCTAGCACATGAGTTGGAGGTTAAGAAATTATCTCTGGAAGCTGAGCGTTTGAAGTTGAGGTCTGAGGGCAGGTTAAGTGGTGGATCTTTTAATCTGTCTCAAGGTGGTGATGGGTTTACTGGACACAACTTGGTTAGTATGTTGAAGCTGTTACCTAAGTTTAATGAACACGATCCTGATGTTTTTTTCTCTTTGTTTGAGGACATGGTAGAGGACCATGAGTGGAGTGATCTAGATTGTTCCATTCTGCTGCAAAGTGTGTTGGTGGGTAAGGCCCAAGAAGCTTATGTTTCATTAACTTCAGCTCAAAGAAAGGTATACAAATCTGTTAAAGAAGCTGTTTTGAAGGCTTATGAACTGGTTCCTGAACAGTACAGACAACAATTTAGGAACTGCAGAAAGGCTGAAAAACAGACTAACATAGATCTGGTCAGAGAACTAAACACCCAGTTTTGTCGGTGGTTATCAGCTGAAGGTGTGAATGATTTTGAATCCCTTTGTGATTTAATGGTGTTGGAACAGTTCAAAAACATTATACCAGACCGGGTTGCCACATATGTTAATGAACAAAAGGTAAAAACTGCTGCTAAAGCCGCTGTCTTGGCAGATGAGTACGTTCTGACCCATAAAGCTGTGAGGGATTACAATTGGAATGGCCATAGCTTCAAAGAATCTCATCATGAGTGGTTCTCTGGTAAGACCAGAGTGGAACCTACACTAAAATCTAAAGCAGACTCAAACTGTAACTATTGTCGCCAGAAGGGACATTGGAAAAATGAGTGTCCTCTTAATGTCAAAACTAGACCAGATGGGAGTAAACCGAATTATCGTAAACCTGTTGCTTTAGCCAGTGTTTCACAGTTGCCTTCAGTGGAGTCTGTACTTCCAGCTAAAATTGAAAGTGTGAGACCAAATGTTTTAGCTGCACCTGTTGACTCTAAGTTTTTTTCAAAAATGACTGATAGTGATCTCCAGATTTGTGAGAAGGATGTCGGACAAGACTATGCTCCTTTCATCACACATGGGTTTGTTTCTTTGAGTGGCAGTTCAAATAAAGTGGCTGTGAAGATTCTGCGTGACACCGGAGCATCAGAATCTTTCATATTGGAATCTGTTTTGCCATTTTCTCCATTGTCTGACACTGGTTGTAGTGTCTTAATTAGAGGTATTGGGATGGAAACTTTCTCTGTGCCTCTTCATAAGATCTACTTGCAGTCAGAATTGGTACAAGGAGCAGTGACGATAGCTGTTCGTCCTTCTTTGCCTGTGGAGGGTGTGTCTCTCATTCTAGGAAACAATCTGGCAGGTGGACGTGTGTGGCGAGATGTTACTCCTCCTCCAGTGGTCCGAGCTTGTCCATCCGTTTCTGTGTCAGACGTATGTGCTCAAGACTTTCCTGAGGTTTTTCCAGCTTGTGCAGTAACTCGTGCCATCACTCGTTCTTTGGCTGTTATGGAGGTTGAGTCTAGTAAGCCTGGTTCTGTTCTTGAGAAGACTGCCTGTTTGCCAACTCTTCCTGTTCCTTTGTCACTCAGTGAGTTTATTGCAGCCCAACAGGAGGACAAAACCTTAGCTGCTCTGTTTGATCAAGTCCAGACAGCTGAACAGGACACAAAAGTGTCATGTGGGTATTTTCTACAAGACGATTTGTTGATGCGTAAATGGTTGCCCTACAGTGACCGGGAAATTGTTGGTCCAGTTTATCAAGCCGTTGTCCCAGTCAAGTTCAGAAATCTGGTTTTGAAATCTGCTCATGGAGAATTGTCTGGACACTTAGGAGTCAATAAAACTTATAATCGAGTTTTACGACATTTTTATTGGCCACGTCTGAAAAAAGATGTTGCTTACTTTGTGAAAACCTGTCACACTTGCCAGTTAACTGGGAAACCTAATCAGATCCTGAAACCAGCTCCACTTTTTCCCATACCTGTTGCTGGTAAACCTTTTGAAGACTTGATCATAGACTGTGTTGGCCCACTGATTCCTTCAAAGTCAGGATCTGTGTATTTACTGACAGTTATGTGTAAAAGCACTCGTTACCCTGCAGCCTATGCTCTGAAAACAATTACGACAAAGTCGGTGGTCAAAGCTTTGTCTAATTTTATTTCAGTGTTTGGGATTCCAAAGACCATTCAGACAGACAGAGGGACCAATTTCACTTCACGCATGTTTGCTGAGATTTTGAAACAACTTGGTGTAGTCCATCAACAAAGCAGTGCTTATCATGCTCAAAGCCAGGGGGCGCTAGAGCGTTTTCACCAAACCCTGAAAGCATTGTTGCGAGCATACTGCACAGAGTTGAGTAGAGACTGGGAAGAAGGTCTGCCTTGGCTTCTTCTGGCAGCTCGTGAAGTTGTGCAAGAAAGCACAGGGTTCAGTCCAAATGAACTTGTCTTTGGACATTGTGTGCGTGGTCCTCTTGCTATTCTAAAAACAAACTTGGAAAGTTCCGATCCACCATCAAACCTGTTTGACTATATTAATGGTTTTCGTCGCAGACTTTTCTTGGCTGGCAAACTAGCTTCTGAGAATCTTAAAAAAGCTCAGAGAAAAATGAAACAATGGTTTGACCAGAAGGCTGAAAGAAGAGTGTTTCACCCAGGAGATAAGGTGCTTGCCTTACTTCCCATTCAGGGTTCACCATTTCAGGCAAAGTTTTATGGTCCATATTCTGTGCTGAGACAAGTGTCTGAACAAGACTACATGGTTTCTACCCCAGACCGTAAGCGACCAACTCAGCTTTGTCATATAAACTTACTAAAGCCTTATTTTGGTCGGACTCTGGAAGAAAACGATGTGAAGGCAGTTGCTTCATCTGTTAAAGTGGACTTGAGCGGCACAGCAGGATTAGATGAGGATGTGCAAACTCCAGATGATGCTGTGTTTCAGCCAAGACTTAAGAACTCTGAAATGTTGTCTAATTTGCCAACATTATTGAGTCATTTGTCTGTAGAGAGGAGTGAGCAGCTTAAGCAGTCAATTTTGGATTTCCATGCTTTGTTCAGTGACATTCCAACCTGTACTAACTTAATTGAGCATGACATTGATGTGGAAGGTGCGCAGCCCATCCGTCAGCATTTTTATCGTGTTCATCCAGAAAAAAGTAAGCTTTTGGAGTCTGAAATTCAGTACTTGCTGGACAATGGCCTGGCTAAACCATCTTATTCCAGTTGGGCTTCACCCTGTTTGTTGGTTAAAAAACCTGATGGCACTTATAGATTCTGTACTGATTACAGGAAACTGAACAGCGTTACAAAGCCTGACTCCTACCCACTTCCTCGGATGGAGGATTGTGTTGATCGTGTTGGGACAGCGAAGTATGTGAGTAAATTTGATTTGCTCAAAGGTTACTATCAAGTACCCTTGTCTGCTCGAGCCCAAGAGGTGTCTTCCTTTGTTGTACCATCTGGATTATACTCTTACACGGTAATGAGTTTTGGTCTTAGGAATGCACCGGCCACATTCCAGCGGTTGATGAATCGGGTAGTGGCTGGATTAAAAGGTTGTGCTGTCTACTTGGATGACGTAGTGGTCTTCAGTGACACATGGGCTGAACACATACAACACATCCAGAAACTGTTTCAGCGTCTTCAGGATGCTCGTTTAACTGTGAACTTAGCAAAATGTGAGTTTGCGAGAGCTACAGTGACTTATTTGGGAAAAGTTGTTGGGCAAGGACAAGTAAAACCAGTAAGAGCTAAAGTCCAAGCCATTGATAGCTTCCCTCCTCCTACCTCAAAGAAGGAAGTAATGAGGTTTTTGGGTATGGTGGGTTACTATAGAAACTTCTGTAAGAATTTTTCTACTGTAGTTGCTCCATTAACTGACCTATTAAAAGCTAAAGTCCAGTTCAGGTGGTCCTCAGCCTGTCAGAAAGCTTTTGAAAACATTAAGATCCTCTTAAGTACTGCACCTGTCTTGTCTACGCCAAGATTAGATCGGCCATTCCAAGTACAGGTTGACGCAAGTCAAGTGGGTGCTGGAGCGATTTTGTTGCAGACTGATGAGGAAGGCATTGACCATCCAGTCTGTTTCTTTTCTAAGAAGTTCAATCAACATCAATTTAATTATTCAACCATTGAGAAAGAGGCCTTGGCCCTTATTTGGGCACTGCAGCACTTTGATGTGTATGTGGGTGGGGGTGCATTTCCTGTTGTGGTGTATTCAGATCATAACCCTTTGACCTTTTTGCACTCCTTACAGAGTCCAAATCAGCGGTTGATGCGATGGGCCTTATTTCTGCAACCTTACAACCTTGTTATTCGGCACATTCCAGGCACTGAAAATGTGTTAGCTGATGCATTGTCTCGTGCCATTGATGGACCAGAATGGCAAGAGGGATGGTTACAGAGGTCCGTGTTGGGATCCTCTGTTTAAAGGGGGGAGGTGTTACGGCTTCAGTGGTTCCCTGCCTTTTTCCTGGAGACCGGCCTTCTGCAGGTGTTGTGCTTTCCCTTGATTAGTTCTCTGCAGCTTAAAAAGTGGCCGTGCTGCAGCAGAGGAGAGAGCTTCCTTCCCTCTCCCTCCTTAGAACCCGTTTGGTTTGTATTTTGTGATTGGGTTTTGCTAGGTTTGTTTTGACATTTGCTTATTTCTAGTTGGTTAAAGGTTTTGTATTAATCTATTTTGGTTTCTCATTTCAGTTATTCATTCTTCCAAGTTTTATTTCTTTAATATAATTTAATAAATTCCAATTTCATTGAATCATAAAATCCTTGTGTGGTCTCCATTAATGTTACCCCACCAAACGGGCCTGGTGGACGTAACAGCAGTTTTTTTTTTTTGTTTTTTGTTTCCTGGGCACATTTTTATTTGCCTTTGGTGAAGAATAGAGGCTGCATTCATGTGCTTAGAAAACCCTGGGTCAGCCCGGGCCAGCAAAGCTCTATCGGAAAACAAACCCAGTAATACAGAGACTGTTTATTTACTGTATAAATGCTTGCATTTAGTGCTGAATTTCTACGCACTGCAACCTTTCCTATTCGTAAAATTGTGTTGTTTACATATGGGGAACAACATTAACCGCCTCTCGCTGTCTGTAAATGCAACAACAGCGCGACAGACAAGAGAAGGAGTTTTGTTAGAGAAAAAACGAGCCCAAATAAGTGACTGTACATTAAGAAATCAAGCCCAAAAACCACGACTCATGAACTCTACCAGCCACTTTAGAAAAAGAGACCCCACAGATGCTTACAGATGGACCGTTGGCTGAGCTACTTTTATTAAACAGCCGCTCACATGCACAATAAGAAGCAGAGGTGCCTAATTATCAGCAAAATCTCAGGCTTTGGTTATTCCATGTGAATTTATTACATGGGCTCCTTGGGTAAAACTAATCCCATGTGAATAGGGTTGAAGGCGCACGTTTGTTGATATTGGCTACCAGATAACAGCAACTCAACCATCCCATACCTACAGTCTGACCAGTAATTAAGAGCCTGAGAACAGCTGCAACTGTGACAGGGCTGGACGTTGATTCAGATTTGTCTTGTCACCAAACCGCTGAACAGTTTGGGAAGGTGGTGAGAAAAGATCTATAAAGCTTCCTGTCGGAGAACTGCAGTGACATTCTGGGGTCACATAGTCCCAACACGCAAGCATTAGACATTGTCTACATTCATACCAATGTTTAGGAGGCAAAACCCCTTTCTGTCATTCCCCTGAAAAAATTTAAATGTGGCATTTGCTGAACTCTACTGGAAATACTTGGAACTGTGTGCTTCAGTCTGATCAGGGTAACACTGAGGGTTTCAGTAACACAAGCATAGGATGGGTTTAATGTGGAACAGGACTGATGTGTGAAAAGGTGCCTTGTTTGCACTGTAAAGTATGGTGGTATGGTGCTGTGGGCATTTTTTATTTTCTTTCAGCGGTCCTGTGAGCCTCGTTACAGTGTAGGGCAAAATGAACTAAATTAAGACACCAGTAGCAAAGGGACAGGGACAAAATCAACCATCGGCCACCAAATCCCCTTTAATTATCCTGTGGTAAACCTTTAGGAGTAAGTTGAAGAGAAGATGGCATGGGAAAGATTTTGGGAAAGGAAATATCCATGGATAATTTTCTCTGTATGCTCAAACCTTTGACGTGTTACAAGGGAAGACTAGTGCTACGAAATCAGCGCCTTCAAGCTATGTGCTTAGCTGTGGCTTCAACACGAGCCTGAGTCTTCATACGGGTCACCGTCGTGTGGATGACATCATGGCTGATTCCTGCGTTGAAGACGCCGCAACCCAGCGACGTCAAGGACTGCAGGCCTCCCACATCATGAAGACCATGGAGAGACTGGTCAGACCCATGGTCAAGAAATTTCTGGACCCTATATGCTCACTGAGGTCACTGTGAGGGCCATGTTCTTTGTCTTCTCCTGTCTAGATCTTCTGGGTGACAATCTAACTGCAATGTAGGTAGATGGCCCCCCTCATGTCCTGGACTGCAGACTACCTGAATAGTAAACGTGTTATGTACATGTGTCTGCCTCTCTGTGTCTCAGAGTAGTGAGCAACGCCAGGGACCCACAGACATGGACAATTGCACAGAAGATTCTGCCTTAGGTGGATGTATCAGTAAGGATGTACTTACATGTTGGATGCAAAGCGGAACATGGTGTGAGTGGAACCATCAGCAGCTCAAAGTGCCAATGACAGAGGAGCTGCTTGTGGATCTGAGGAGGAACAAGCCACTGGTGACCCCATTTCGATCCGAGCGGACAATGTGTTCGTTCAGCCAGACACTGACTCTCTCTGCAGGAAGGGCCAGAATGCGCCTGATGTCCTTCATCATATGCCGGAGTACGCTCAGGACCTTTTATGAGTCCGTGGTGGCTGGTGTGATCCTCTTACAACGAGGATTAATCCAGTGACATAGTTGGAGTGGAGCTGGACCCTCTAAAGCAGGGTTGTCAGTCTCATTTCTATATTGGGCCACTTTGGCATCATGAAGTCATTAAAAGAGCTGGTGGCCGTGTAGAGATGATGCTTTTGATTTCATAATTTCATTTCACCTCACGTAAACATTTAATAAAATGCACAGTAACATAAAAGTAGCACTTTTAAGCCCAGTTTCTACAGTTTATCTGCAGAAACAAGTTGATATTGGTGCAAGTTACACTTTAACTCATCATTCTGCATCACTTCTTCTCTTTTTGGACCTTTCTGGGGTGTTTTAATGTGTTGTGGGAAAACTGACATCTAGTGGCAGGTTTATGTTACTACACAGTTAAAAAAAAATCAACATTTGCTACAAGAGGCACAGTTTAACCACTTTTTACAATTTAAAAGGATATATGCATTTTTTGGCTCTTGAGGGCCGGATAAATTGCCTTGATGGGCCGGATTCGGCCCGTGGGCCTCGAGTTTGACACGTGCTCTAAAGGCAGTGTCAGAGAGGATGATGCTGTCGAAGATGGACACCATCTTTGACAATGTCCCCCAGCCTCTCCACAGTGCTATATATTTTTTCTTTTATATGTTTTTATAGGTTTAATTAGTTTTGTTTTAATTTTATTGTATTTCCATCCTACATGTCCTTTGAATAGGTGCAACTGTAAAACAAGATTTCCTTCTAAATCAGAATATGTGCTATTTGAAAGGTGGTGAAACGAAATATCAAAATCAGAGGTGCCAAAATATTTTGCCATTGCTGAAAAGGGAAAAAAATGGTTTCCTCGTTTTTCTTATCAAATAAAAATCACACTCATTTAAGGTAAGATTTATCAAGTAGGAAATTAAGCTACGGCGAGAAAATATTAATTTACTTTAAGGCTTTTTTCCACATTTTCGTCACAGGTATCCATTAATGTCATTGGATATAGCTTACTTAAAAAGCCCAGTAGGGTGATAAAACCCCTAATTTAGATGTGCTTGAATTGTGTAAGGACATGATATTTATCACCCAGATAACACACAAGATAATCTCGAAAAGTCCCCTTGAAAAGCTGTTTAGCTTAGCAGTAAGAGTTAAACCACGGCAGGCTGATATTAAACCAGTGCAAATCAAATTTAAACTTTTTGAAAGCAAAAATATTAAAGGCACAATCTTTTTACATAATTTTGTCAATTTTTTAAAACCGACCTAATGCCCACCTGCTACACTGCAAAGACGGAACAAAAAATAAGTAAACTTTTCTTGAAATAAGTGTATTTGCCTTTGATTTGAGCAGAAAAATAAGATTATCTGCCAATAGAATAGGATTATTTTCAACTTTAAACAGGAACAACTCATCTCCATCAGCTTATTCCAAGTGCCGTATATCTAATTATCTTTTTTTAAAGGGTTAAAAAAACTCATTCCATAGGCAGATTATCTTATTCACCTGCTCAAATCATGGACAAATACACTCATTTCAAGAAAATTGTACTTACTTTTAGTTCAGTGTTTGCAGTGTAATTGATGGAAGAGGTGACGGGAATGAAAAGCCTCTTCTCCTCTGATTTGAATAACAGGTCAGAAAAAAAACGTACTCAGGCTCCTGACGACGAGGACCAGACAGGAAGGCTGGGGAAAGTACGACGAGGGCAGACAGGCCGCCTAGTCCTCCTCGTTCGTCTTCGTCCCCGGCGCTGCTCTACCTGTGGCCAGTTTCCAGGCAACCGTGTGCCTGACAACACGCGGGGACGAGTTCATGCGGCTCCCCGGTGCCCGGCAGAAGGAGCTAATGTCAAACATTCCCCGCGGCGCCTGCTCAAGGTCAGCGGGTGAACTGAGCAAAAAAAAGGATCAGATTTCATCTCGTATATGTGCTGCCAGCCCAAACACAAACATAAAAAAATGTTCGAAGACGTGTGTGTTTGTGTGTGTTTATGTGTGTTTGTGTGTGTTTGTGTGTTTATTCTTCCCCCACCAACTGTCTCACGCCATCTCTGTGAATAAACGGGTTCCTCCGTCCCCCCCCACCGCGTCTGAGCCCACCTACCCACAGCGCGCTCCCTTTTAGTCCCCGAGCAAGCGCTTCGACAGAGACCCACCACTGCTTACACCTGTAGCTTATGGTAATAAAGCCACCGATTCACAAACACGGACGCACACAGAGGACCGTGTCAGCGGGAGCTGATGGAAGGGGGGGTGGGGGGACAACTCTCTCTAGTATCAGTGGGTGAGTAGAAACTAAATCAAATGGTAGAAGGCATGTGAGAGGAGAGAGATGTCTGAAAGCATCGTCCTGTTGCACTCAGATAAGTAAACAGAATCATTACAGAGTCAAAAACGGTTGAGGGGTTAAAGTGAGCCGGCCGAATACACAAGTTGCTCCCTCTAGTACCCCGTTTACACTACCCCTTTATAACCGTGCCGAGACCAGTCCAAGCTCGGTAACCGAGATAACTATCGAGTGTAAATGGATCGTGAACTGAACCGAGCCAGACACAACCGGACCGCTCTAAATGCAGACCAGTTCCATGTGTGAGCTCGGCCCGGTTTTTCAGTAGCTCGGTTCTCTAATAACAAAGAGCGCATGAGCAGGCCGCGTCATCTCCTTACAGTCAGCTGACATTTCAGACATTCATAAAAATACTAGCTTCCTTACCATGACACACAATTTCCAGTGATGATTCTGCTTAGCAGCATGATGAACCTCAACGTCTGTCATTGTTTCCTGCATCTGCAAATCCTGATTAGACGTTTGTTTGTCTCATCCACGTCCCAAAAGCCGACTCTGTCAAGTAAATTCACCAAATGTTGCCGTCTTCGCCTGACTCTCCGCAAACAACGAAATATCACAATTATAACCAAACATAACTTCCTGAATGTTACGGGCGCCGCCATTTTTATTTGCACGGTCCCGCCTTCAATCCCAGAGAGCAGCAGTACTGCAGATCGTCACTAGGAGGCGAGGAAACCAAATAACCGAGATAGCGTGATGTGTAAACGGTCGTCAGAACCAAGCTTGGTTAACTGACCCAAGCTCGGACCGAGCTCGGCATGGATCGGTTTGACAAGGGTAGTGTAAATGGGGCTTAGGTCTGCCTTTAAGTCCTCAGAGGTGGACGGCTCCCTCTGGGTTAGGGGTCAGCCTCTGCATCCTGTGGAGGAGTTTAAGCCTCTTGATGACTTGTTCCCAGGCGATGGTAGGAAGAAACAAATGTAGGGATTTAGGGCTACATCCGCCGCAATCGTCAACCGTGATCATGACGTTTTTGTTGAGGGCTGCGAGAAAGATCCCGGATGCAAGTAGCTCAAATTAGCATTGTCTATGAATCGGCTGGGACAGGCATCAGTAGCAGAGTGAAGAGCTGCTCCTCTACTCAGATCAGAGTTTAGGTGGTATGGATGCATCCTTGCTTCCATAGACGGATGATTGGATGGTATGTTGATACTGTATCCTTGGATTGCAATCCATTTTTTTGATTTTTATTCTTTACTTCCTTTCCCACGGTTGACCTGACTGAAAACCCCCCGCAGTAGCATTTAAAAAAAGAGTCTCAAATTAAAAACGACCTCCACCGTTAGACACATTTCCCATGCCGCCGTTCGCTTCAGCGGGACGGACACGTCCGCAACATCGTCTGCGTGTCAAACTGAGGTGGGATCATGTCGTCCAGAGAGACGACACGATCCGTTCCCTGAAAGTGAATGCGTCTTGGGTCGAAGGTGCAAATCAATCCCAGAACAACGGCGATGGATCTGGTCGGGATGTTAAAACGGAAATCGGTTCAAAGGAATCGATACGGCAGGAAAACTAATCCTGTATTGATGTGTTGCTCAGCGGGGAAGCTCCTACTGCTCCAAAACTGCCAGAGAGAAGAAGAAGAGAAGAAAAAAAAACTGAGACAGGACACAAACTGTTAATGGAAATGAAGTCTGGTTAAACCTTTATGCGTTTTATATTTGTTTTTACTTTTTTAATGCGGGTAAATCTCATTAACGCAGTGTCTAATGTCCAGCGGGGGACTTGGTTAGACAAACTAGACAGCAATAATGTTGAAAGAACATAACCAAATGAAGCATTCAGTAAATGAACTGAACATATCACACAAAAGGCTTAAGACACTGTTAATAATGCGTTAAAAACAAAAATATCAAGTAGCCTAGTTTTTTCACCAGTAGAGCTTCAGTTTCTATTGAAGGATCTTAGTTTTCATTTAAAGTTGATTTTTAGTATCCAACGTGCGACTCAGAAGAAAGATTTTCAGACGTTAAAATGCAATGGCATATATACTAACACTAAAATTTAGTTGCGGCACCATGTTTGCACACTAAGCAGGGATTTTAGCTTTGGCTGAAAACGAAACTTCCATTTTTCGACAGTGAGAAGTACAAGTTAGAAGGGGAACAAATGTGACTGAACACGGCCCAATGCTACCTGCAGATAATCCAAAGGGCAGAGCAACAGGGTACACATGAAAGTAAATAACTGCGTCATTAGCATAGAGCAGGGGTGTCAAACTCATTTCTATATGGGGCCACTTTGGTGTCATGAAGTCATTAAAAGGGCCGGTTGCACTTGTATAGACGATACTTTTCATTTCATAATTTCATTCCAGTTCACATAGAAGTATAAAAAATGAACAGTAACATAAAAGTAGCAACCTTAGGCCCAGTATATACTGTTTATCTGCAAAAAAGTTGATATTGGGGTGAGTTACACTTACAAGAGGCACAGTTTTAGCCACTTTATACACTTTAAAAGGATATATGCCTCTACTTTATGACATGATATGCCTTTTTTTTGGGCTCTTGAGGGCCGGATAATTTACCTTGACGGGCCGAATTTGGCCTGCGGGCCTTGAGTTTGACACCTGTGGCATAGAGTATGGGAGTTAAACCAAAAGCAATCTGTCCCACATTATATTCTAAGCTGTAAAAAGTGTTGGACCTAAAGTGACAACTTAAGGGACAAGTTTTGTGACATGCAGGCCACAGGAACACAAATCAATGCTTATGAGAAGAAAGAAGGTTTAAAAACCAGCTCATGATTTATGCATTTGAGGTGTAGCTCAGTGGTCTTTCACATCCAGGGTTAAAAACCTCGGTGGTCCCGATCACAGTGTGATGCTGTTTATGTAGAACCTAAGCCAGAATTGTATGATTCATGTATTTTTCCGACTTCACTTTTAAACAAAACCGCACGTCTTGTTAAGAGTAAAAGAAAACCCCTTTATCTGCCAATCTGCCAGATTGTCAGTTCCTTCTCTGGTATTATTTTAGTAAAATTTTGAGAACTCCACACATAACTTCCTCCTGTTGTTGGACTTCTTTTTTTTTTTTTTTTTTACTTGATGACATTTTGACAATTTTACCATTTAGAGCGCATAGATGGACAAAATAACACCATTAATGTGAAAGTAACAGTTAGCACGTCATTTCTGGGCTTATTATTATTATTATTATTATTATTATTATTATTATTGCTCAGCTCCTCTGCACCCGCCAGTCATTAACCGACACGTAAAATGTTCCCCGTCATTTGTTTTTTCTGCGCTGGGACCGAAGCATTAAAACGCATTAATTTTATCCCACGTGGCATCGCTCTGGTAAGGCCTAAAAAATAAATTTAAAAAAAACATCCCATGTGAGCGAAGGGCAGATAAAGCAAATCGACGTCGTTAAATCACACATTTAACAGCTTCATTTACTTCCTCTGTCGCGTCGGCGTACGATCAAGCAGCCGTCATTCAGATATATCTCTCCGCTGAAATGGTTGACAAAGAAGAGGCAGGCTGGCACGGGGTTGTGTGTGAGGGACTAGAGCGGGGGAAAAAAAGCGTTGACGCTGTGTAACTCCCAGTTAATGTGTCATTCATTTACAGCCCTGGAAGCGTCCAGGCCGGCCGGTCTGTTAGCACAGCGACTCCGCTGCTGCTTATTAATCAACCTGGCCGACAGACACTGGTGGCACTGCCCTTCTGCCTGCCAAATACAGAGCTGGCCTCACTCTGATAACTTTCAAAACACTCTTCCCGTGGCTCCGAGGCTGCCAAATTAGGAGCAACTCTGGCTAAGATAAGTCTAATAGGCCCATGCTGTGGGTAGGTGATAGACTGTGGCTTGCCTTGAAGACTGATGTTGTTGTTGTTGGGTTTTTTTTAGGGGGGGGAGAGTAGAGCTGGGTGCTGGATGGTCTAAGAAGAAAGCAAACAAGGTTGTGAGGAAATGAGTTAAAAGAAAAAAAAAAAAGGTTTACATTTTTTTTTTTCTTTGGGTGTTTGGAGCAAAACGTAGCCCGGGCCTGGACGAAACAAGCAGCCAGGCCGGAGGAAATAACCAGTTCACAGAGGACGCGTCTGAAGTCGAGTGGTTCCCCTGCCAGCCGAGGGGATTATGATTATTTACAATCTCCATCCATCTGCTGGTCTAGGAAAAAGCAAAGCCACCGCCAATCTTTGTTGGCACATCTTTAAGTGGCCTCAAAATAAAATAAAAAAAAAAACAAATATAATGAAGAAATAATAAAACGGATGAGCCAAAGTGTGACTTTGTAAGGGATAGAAGATTTAATCCCTTTTTTTTTTTTTTTTTTTTGCTCTGTGCTGAAGTGTAAATAATTGTTGAAACCTGGAGCGGAGCTGAGTGGAATCCACAAGTGCATTTGTTAATTTAGGTCTTTTATGGTCTGCTAAACCAAAAGACTTAACGACTCGGTTAGCTGGGTCTGTGTTGGTTTAAAATTACTCAAATAATGAAAGTTTCAGGAGGACATGAGCTGAAGCTCTGTGCATCACTGGCAAAAGAAAAGTAAGGAAAGAGGCAAAACCATCCTAGTGCTTAAACTAAACCTCAGGGCTCCACTCAGGTTTGGTATTCTGACGCTTCAGACCATCCGTAATTGGGCTGCAAGATAATGGCAAAATATACAGTTGTGATATTGTCCTTTAGCTATGTTGGATGCAGTAAACTATTATTAAAACGTCCCCACCGCTTTCCGTGACATTAGGAGTTTCTTCCACTACAATCCATACCAGATTTGTAAATCTAGGCTTGTGAACGTCTATTCATAAAGCACCAAATTCTTCATACTGTACCTCTGGCAGATTAAGAAGTGAAATTATTTCCATTAAACCAAGAAGTTGTTTTGTAGTTGGAAATGAGCCAAGCAGGTCGTAAAAGATAAAAAGAAAACCCACAAAATGGGAATAATGGGAGAAAATGGGGACACTACCCAGCTAGTCTGGGTGCTGCTTGTACAATCCTGCATGTTGCGTATTTTTGCATATTTGTTCTCACATCGGCGTGTAAATTGGCTGCTGTATTTGCCCTGTTTAACTTGAGTGTTTAATTTGTATCTGTAGTTGTGCAGTTACATTCTTTTTCATTTTAGGTTTTCCTTTCTGATAAATTCATTCTCTGTTGTTTTAGGACTTGAGATTAGCTTCTTTTTCATGACTGATAAAGTGTGTAACTGTGTTTTTCCCACTATCACACCAGAATTTCCCTAATGTGGGACAGTAAAGGTGTTACGTATCATATAATCAGACTTTATTGGCTCGTCCAGGAAGCAAACTCTTTTTTTAATGTTCCAGCAGGTATTCAGATTATTTGTCTTTAGTGATGAGCTCAAAAGTATTTCAGGTTGGATGGACTCATGCCATCACCCTCATTTTTAGCTAACTGGGCCAGTTAGTTTCTTATTACTAAAAGTAATACTAATGTTTAGTAGTATTACTTTTAGTAATAAGAAACTTTTTACTTTAAACCTAAATCTTCATCAGTATGAATTAATTTGGGGATTTATTGTTGTAAGTAAACCGGTAATTATGTAAAGACACAAGTAGATAAGTACATAACAACGTATTTAAGTACTTGGGCAAATGAGTCAATAAATATTCAACCATGCCTAAGTAACTAAACAAGTTACTTCAGCAACTATGCTTGTTTATATGTGATTGAGCAACTAAATAAGTGAGTAAATAAATTAATACATCATTTCATGAATATAAAAAATCTATATTATAGTTATGAAAAACAGCCTTTATAATTGTAATATACAGACATGTTAATTTTAGGAAATTACTAATGTGCCACAAAATGTTTGTCTAAGAGAGTGAATTTCATTTATATAGCACTTTTCACTGATTCAATTCACAAAGAGCTTCACAGATGAAACTAAGTAAAATGAAGGACTTTTAAACACCAAGATAAAAACTTTTCTGTATAGAAAAGACTTCGGCTGCTTTTTAAGAGTCAATGGAGTCAGAAGAGTGCAAGGACAGTATGAGAGAGCTCCACAGTCTAGTGGGTTATAAAACAGCCTCCAAAGGTTTAGGAAATATCCAAAGCATGTGAAGACAGTGGTGGCAATTGCTGGGGAGTCCAATGCTTTGTTGAAAAATGAGCAAAAATGTGTAATAGAAAATAAGAATAGTGTGTTCTCGCTTTAAACAAATAGAAAATAAATAATACAGCTACACACATTTTAAAGCGTGCCTTAATCCAGGGGTTCCCAAAGTGAGGGTCAGGACCTCCTAGGGCAGGGGTGTCAAACTCATTTTGGGCCACTTTGGCATCATGAAGCCATTAAAAGGGCCGGTTGCAGGTGTATAGATGACTTTGATGCAATCAACTGGTTCCCTTATATAGGATATTTTTGACCAATCTTTATAATCTGACCCAATCTGTATAATCTGATTGAATTTGACTTTGGAAAGTGCCTTTAAATGACATATTTCATGAATTGGCGCTATATAAATAAAATTTAATTTAATTGAATTGAATTGAACTTTTGATTTCGTAATTTAATTTCAGTTCACATGAGAACATGAATAATTTACAGTAAAATAAAAGTAGCACCCTTAGGCCCAGTTTATAGAGTTTATCTGCAACAAAAAAGTTGATGTTGGTGTGAGTTATACTTTAAACTCTCATCATTCTGCATCACTTTTTCTCTTTTTGGACCTTTCTGGGGTGTTTTAATGTGGCAGGATGATGTTACTACACAGTTGGAAAATCAACATTTGCTACAGGAGGCAGAGTTTTAGCCACTTTATACACTTTAAAAGGATTTATGCCTCTACTTTAGGCCATGATATGCCTTTTCGGCTCTTGAGGGCCGGATAAATTGCCTTGATGGGCCGGATTCGGCCCACGGGCCTCGAGTTTGACACATGTGCCCTAGGGGTGGCGAGATGATCCAAATGATGATCCAAAATTTCTGACTTTACAGAGATATACTTGTTTTAATATACAAATGTATTCCTTTAGTAATAAAAATAGATTTTTTTCTGAAACATTTATGACTTTTCAACATCAGAAAACATCCAAGTTCTCGAGATTCCTGGTTTTTTTTTTTTGTGTAAATTGACTCCTCCTTGGCAAAAAGTTATTTCATTTTATTTAACTTGTCCACTGTACAAATTTACTTTTCTTTTGTTTTATTTATTTTTTGACAATGACGTGAATAAAGTCATAATCGTAGGTTTACAAGAATAAAGAACATTTCAAGAATAAAGTACACGGGAATAAAGTCGTAATATTACGAGAATAAAGTCACACAGATGTTTGCAGAATACTTTCAAACTCCTGGCGCTAATAATAATAATTTGATGCTGATTTACTGAACAAATTTAGCATTTCCTTATTTGTTAAATCGATACCAAACTATTACACTGCAAAAGCAGAACTAAAAATAAGTAAAATGTTCTTAAAATTTGTGGATTTGTCCTTGATTTGAGTAGATCTGCCAATGGAATAAGATTTTCACACTTAAAATAGGTAGAACTCTTCTCCATCATCTTATTCGAAAGGGCAGGATGTCTAATTATCCTATTTTAGGAGCCAAAATACTCATACCATTGGCAGATAATCTTACTTACCTACTCAAATCAAGGACAGAAACACAATTTTTAAGAACATTTTACTTATTTTTAAATCCATTTTTGCAGTGTACTTTACAAGACGCTCAACAGTCCTTATTTTAACACAGGGGGAAAACTTCATAGTTTTGTTTTTTTTTGGTTTTTTTTTTGTAAGAGTTCTCGTAAAATTACCACTTTATTCATTCATGAGTTTAGTTTCATGATTTCCAGGAAAAAAAACAACCATCCAGCCAAAAAGGGATCGCCGGTCTCCGCTGCTGTTATTTTGGGGGTCGCCGGCTGAGAAGTTGGGGAAGCCCTGCTTTAATCTAAACCCTGTGGACCTTCCAGAAAAAGCACCAGGATTCCATCCATCCATTATCTACATCTGCTCATCCTCTGTGGGGGAGAGGTGGGGTACGCCCTGGACGGGTCGCCAGTCCATCACAGGCCCGGATTACAGGACACTGGAAAACGTGTTAATGTGGAGAAAGCAAAGTGTGCAGCTGCTGCAGCTCCGGCTGCTCTGTGATTCCTGCCCTTGGTACATCAGTCAGATCTGAAGAACATGACAGGCTTTGTGTGAGCAGCCGTTCTGGCCGCGCCGACTGACTGATGGCTCGGGCTCCTGGCACTATTCATGCACCATGAGCAATAAACCTTCAAGTGAAAAGTGAGTGGCTTAATGCTCTCGTTTTGGTATTCCAGAGAACATTCCAGCTTTTTCTCTTTCCACAGGAACATTTTCTTTTCTCTGAATAACACACATTTTTAGAATAACGTGCAGACGACTCCCCGCTCTCCAATGTTCTTCGAAACGTCCGTTCTTATCTGTGCCTTTTGTGTTGGAGCGCAGTCAAATCTGGCTGATATAGTCAGCCTTGTGGAGCCATTCCCGGGTATTATTTTCATGCCATCTGTGTTTGTATTGATTTGGCTCTGGCAGACGGTGACTCTTTCTGCACATGTATTATTGATTTAGAAATGTGAAAGTTCAAAGAGCATTTTGGCTAATGGGCACAGTCTCTTACCTTGTTTCCAATTTATGGTGAACCATCTTTCAAAACAAAGCGTAATTGGCCCAGCCCTGGTCCACGCTGTAACGTGTAATCTTTAGACCCCCCCCCCCCCCCCCCAAACACTTAACTAACCCCATGTTCCAAGATCATTTGGAAAATACCTATTTTAGTAGCTCAACCTGCTTAAGAACGAGTTTCAATAAGTTTCATTATTTATGAATGGATAAGAAACTAAAAGAGAAACTTTGTAAAAAATTAGTATATATAAAAGTAAATCAGCAAGTTAACAACCAATTAAGCATACTAATAAGCAAAAAGAAGTCAAAAATAAATCAAGCAATAATGTGAGTAACTAAATAATTAAGAAGCAGAGGATAAGAAAGTAAAAGTGAATAAGTATATCAGTAGGTAACTACATAAATAAGCAAATTAGTAACTAATTAAATGAGTTGACAGGTAAGTAGATTAGTAGTGGGTTAAAGTGAATAACCAACTTCAGAATAAGTAAGAAGTAGATATCAAATAATTATTAAAAATAAGTGAATATGTCAGGTTTGAGTTTATAGGGGTTTAAATAAGTATATTTGTAACTAACTTTCTAAGTGAGTCTAAGAAATAAGTAGGAGGATGAGCAGATGTTAAATAAAACTAACTACTGTATAAGTAAATAAGTATGTATTCAAGTCATTAAGCAAGTAAATAAATAAGTAAAAAATATATAAGTAAATAGTAGGGAATGATTTAGTAAATAAGGATTTGTGATAATTAGGAAGGAAGTAAAATATATTTCAAATCCAGAAGTGACTCATTTAGTAACTAAATCTTGGAGTAAGTAATAAAACAAGTGATTTATTAAACAGTATGTACAAAAATAGCTAACTATGTAAGTAAACAACAAATATTTAAAAAAACAACTAAGTAAAATAGCAACTATGTAAGCGATCAACTAACAAAGTTATTTAGTAAATGAATTACTAAGTTCATTAATTCAGCAAGTGACCTCCATGTCTTAGAAGATTTGTTAACACGAGGGCTTGATCAGACGCAGCAACTCGTAACAAAGAACACCAGACAAAAGGAAAACGGCGTTATTTAACAGTGAACAAGACGTGGGGAACAGGTGGGAAAAAATGGGTACGCTGTGTTTTCCAGCCCCACAGGTGTTGTCTCCGTGTAGTCGCTCTCTCTGTGCTACATCCCCGCTGAATCCAATCAGTATCCATTCATCCCTCTGTGTCTGATGAGCTGAGCCGCTCCTGACAGCCGCCACACAACCAGAGACGACCAGCGTTTTATGACATTAAACAATATTTGCACATATACCTAAAAACTGTGAGAACATTTCATTCTTAGACAAAAAAAATAAAAAATAAGATGTGTGGAGATCACTTAAACGGGTGGCACCAAGCTTGAATTATACGGTGGAAATGGGTCAGCTAACTAAAGTGTAATACATGCAATCATAAGTGAGAGACTGACACTTAAAACACTGTAATTTCAGGCAGCGAGACAAAGAGCTCAGTGGTTTTCATGGCTGCCACATGCTTCATTATACCTGAGGGACATTTTCATTGACGCATTTTATCAGTGGGAATGCTGAGTCAGCATTCTCACTTATAGTTTTCCTGTTTTTCTTTATTATTGTCCCGCATGTTATACTTTTATACCTTTTATAACCTTTATACTTTTTACAATATTTAACTTTTTGTGGGTTTTTTGCTCCAATTGAAATGAATGAAAATTCCTTCAAATTATTTAAAACCTTTGTGCTTTTTCACAGCTTACTACTACTAATACTACTACTATTACTACTACTACTAATACTACTACTGATATTGATACTACTACCACTACTACTACTACTACTGCTAATAATACTACTACTGCTACTAATACTACTACTGTTACTACTAATACTACTACTGTTACTACTACTACTACTACTACTGCTACTACTACTACTACTACTACTACTACTACTGATAATACTGATACTACCACTACTGATACTACTGGTACTGATACTACTACTGCTACTACTACTACTGCTACTGATACTACCACTGCTACTACTACTACGGCTGCTACTAGTACTACTACTACTAATACTACTACTGATATTGATACTACTACTACTATTACTACTGATACTACTACTACTACTACTGATACTACTGCTGCTACTACTACTGCTACTACCGATACTACTACTACTACTACTGATACTACCACTACTGATACTACTGGTACTGATACTACTACTGCTACTACTACTACTGCTACTGATACTACCACTGCTACTACTACTACGGCTGCTACTAGTACTACTACTACTAATACTACTACTGATATTGATACTACTACTACTACTATTACTACTGATACTACTACTACTACTACTACTGATACTACTGCTGCTACTACTACTGCTACCGATACTACTACTACTAATAATATTACCACTACTACTACTGCTACTTCTTCTACTAGTAGTAGTACTACTACTACTATTGATACAGATACTACTACTGATAATACTACTACTACTACTAGGCAAGGCAAATTTATTTATATTGCACATTTCAGTACAGAGACAATGCAAAGTGCTTTACATGATTAAAATTTAGGAAAATAAAACAGAATAAAATAAAATAAAAGCAAGCAGGAATAACTACTACTACTACTACTACTACTACTACTACTACTGTTTAACTAGTTTAGCTTTTTAACAACATTTTCCTCTAACCCTTCAGCTTTTGTCCTTTCATGTTCAAATTGGTTCTTCTTTGATCTTAATGTGTTTTTCAGCTACTTTTTCTCTTCTGCAGGGATCTTCTGCATCTTTTGCTCAAATCATTCTGCAGATTAGCATTGTCACTCGCTGTTACGCAGGAACAGCTTTTTCTACTTTATTTAGATGCAACGTGTTGCTTTTGGGATTTTTTTACAGACCGGTCTTGCCAAAGTTTTAGGCATCTTGAACTTTTACCCGTTTAAAGCCACACACCTGCATGTATTTTGTTTGGGAACTTACGTGACGAATGAACAGAAAGCGGTGCAGATCTGTGAAGTGGAAGGAGAATTACGCGCTGACGTTTTTTTTTTTTTAGCTCGACCAGCGCGTCCCTGTCCTGCCTTAAAGCGCGGCCGCTCACAGCTTTACCTGCGTGTGTAGATCACTGGGCCTGGTGACGGCGCGCAGACACAGATCATGAGGCTGACAAACAGCCTGCCTGGCTTCACACGTGGAAGCAGCGTCTCTCCATTTGTCTGCTTGGTGTGACGGCAGAAAAGCAGCACCCCTGACAACAGCCTCTGGCATATTTATTGGTTGGCTTTTTCATTTAATGGAAGCGGCGTAGCCTTTGACTTCTTGTTGAGAGCGTGCTGTCGCTGCACCTGTCAGGATGACGGGCGCCCTGACGCTTGCTCGCTGGATACAGTCAGGCTGCGCGTTTCCTCAAGTATTGTTATTATTAGACATTTGTGTCGTCGATATTGAATCTTTCTACCTGGACACTATTGAGGATTTTCGGGGAGTTTTCAAAAACCTTTTAAACCATTACAAAAAGTTAAAAAACAAAACAACTGAACTTTTTTGAAGTTTGAAGACGTTAAAAAACGACCTTGGGAAAAAAAGTGTTTCTGTTTTTTAACTTTTTTTTAGGATGATCATGACCTGGATGACTGAGAATCTTTACCAGCTTATTAAGCCATTGTTCATTTCTTCACGTTTTCACTCCTACCAGCTGTGTTGTAATATTTTGAAAAAGGTTTGGTAGTTATTGGTTTCCTGCTCTTTTTTGAGACCGTTTTTGAACCCTTTTTCCATTCAGTGGGTGCAACAAATGACTAAATCTGGACAAGTGGAGGACAAGGAAATGTCAGGCCACCAAAAGCAGACATGCAGGGCCCAAAGGTCATGCCTTTAGAGGAATAAAAGCCTGGAGACAGGACCCCAGGGTGGCGTCATCCTTCACTTGATCATCTGCTGTAGCTAATATAGCTGGTATTATTCAGCTCGTTGTGAATCACCTTCTTGGACAAAAGTAATGTCCTTTTCCTCTCAAACTTCTTTATTTACTTGCTTATTTGACCCCTGCATTAAGCTAAGCATCCTCAAATAGATAGTTTCTTACTAACTTGCATTTTATAATCTGCTGACTTTGAACTATGCCGTAATGGGGTCTAATTGGACTGTGTAGCTGAATCTAAGTGGGACTTATTCACTGGATATGACTGAATCGAATTAGATGGATTTAAATACAATTTGAATCAATTTAACTAGACACTAGTTTGATTTGTTCGTTGTTTAACCTCCCTTCAGGTGACATTTTTTGTATGTTGTGGTCACTTTATACATAAACTGAATTGCTCTGAATGTTTTTTTTGTCTTGAGAAGTGGGGAAAAGTTAACGCTATTTAATGTTGTTTCTTCCCCAAGTGGTTTTGTTCACACAAAAATAAAAGGAATACAAAAAAATACAAATTTAATAAATTCATGAGCCGTTTTATGTTTGAATAAAACATAAAACGGCTCACAAAAAAGGGTCAGAGTTACGCCGCTTAAAAAATAAATTAAATCTGAATATAGTCAGGAACTCAACAGAGATCAAGCAGAAAAGCTTTGAAAGTTCAGATGAACTTTAAATGACCCTAAAAAGCCTGAAGGCCTATTGATCAAGACTGCTTAAAAACGATTGCATGAATGCTTAATGACAATTTAAAAATGTAAAACAATAAATAAAAGCTTCTCCGCAAGGTTTTTGTACAGCAATGTACAAAGTGAATTTGACGATGAATTTTACACCTTTAGGTAGTTTTTCATAGAAAAACTGTACGCATGGTCAATATTTAATGGTCAAGCATAACTTTTTTTCCCCCATATTTATATAATTTCTTTTCAAAATGCTTTAATGTGTTCAACCCTAACCCTTTCTCATGTTCTCTCCTCCTAAAGCATCTGGATTTCTCTCCTGCTCCTTATTTCTTCCATAAATGAGGATATTTATATAAGCATTTAATATTAATGACTTTTAATAACTTCACAGAAAATATAGTTCTTTTAAGCTTTGAGTTTTGACTTAGTTGGTTCAGTGGCTTATTGCTTCTAAAAACAAACCAGATGAGGGGGAAAAAAACAGCTTTTAATAGTATCAATGTACATATTTAGGAGGTGCTGACAGAAAACTTTGTTCTCAGTCAGTTTGTGGTTTCTCTGCTCGTCTGCGTGTTCGTCTGAAGCCAAAGACAAACGCACGCGTCCAGAAGCACACGCGGGAACCGGAAGTTTACCATTTACCAAGAACACTGTTGATCTAAAAAGGCTTCTCCAAGCTGCACGTGAGGGGAAGGTCAACATAATTTGCGCAGAAGCGGCGTGGGTGATGAAGACGTTGCCGAGGCTGATCTGAGGAGCCGTCCTCCTCCTCCACCACGAGGCGGGAGTCAGATTAGTTTCTTCACGCGCTGGAGATAAAGCTCGCCCGTTCCCTTTGTCTCCTCTGTCAGACGAAACTCCAAATGTGAAGCGTCCTTATCTGACAATAACCCTCCAGCGCCGAAGGTGTTCGCCGGGACCTCCACAGTCAACGTTTGAGTGAAACGCCTTTTATCGCCTTATTTGCATATTTCAATTACACCTCCACGGAGGAGGGGAAACATCAGTCACCTCGGCGTGGCGATTGACGGGGCTGCCGCGTGAACGCACGTGTGCGACGGCGGGAGTCTGGATGACAGTCAGGTTTGAGCTGAGGGGGGGGGGGGCTTACAGTACTGACAGCCCCCCCGGCGAGGCGAGGCCGGCCTCGGTGAGTTGAAACGAAGGTTAGCAGCTGGAGGATGATTTAAAACAGTCTTTGAAAAGCAGCCGATTTGGAGCCGTCTGTTTGGTGGAACATTTACGGAGAAGAGCTGAGGCCAGTTCAGCAACAGATGAGGACGCTTTAAAACAAAACAAAAACAACAACAGACTGTACCTGTGGGTTTGTTTGTGTTTTTAAAAGTTCATTCAGTCCATTCAGCCTTTTGCTAAAGCTCAGACTGAAGTGGAGGCCGTGTTATTCATAGAGCGTTAGCTGGTAGCAGCTTGACCGAGTCAACAGTTAGGTTTCGGAGGCCGTGCTGGATACTTTTAGCGTTTTTTATTTAACAACACAGCACGCTGTGGAGAAGTGGAGAAGTTTAAGTGCACAAGTGATGGTTGAATGGAGCGGAAGACAGATTTAGGCGTCATCTCCAATAGTATGCGGCCGCTTCTCTGGTCGGTGGTGGTGAAGAAAGAGCAACGAATGAAAGTTTCTGATTCGTTACGCATTCTGACTCTAACCTAAAGTCAGTAGCTGCAGATCATGGCTGAACTCATCATCAAGGGGGAGATCAGCGTAGAGGCACTGCTCCGCCATTGTTTTTATTGCGAATGTCCACATCAGAGTGGTCTAGTGGTTTGGGCAGGGCGCAAGTTCCTCGGTTCCAATCCCACATCCTGCCACTCTGTGTCCCTTTGCAAGACCTGTCTATATTTTGGCAGCTCTTGTCTTTCATGAGAAGAACTACTTATAATTTCAGTCAGAAAAAGGTCCATAAATGTAAAAAAGTGTAGGTAAAGGAGCTCAACTTAACTCAAAACCAGAGAAGTCTTAATCAAAATTAATCCTTAATGCTGCGTTCTTCTTCCTCTGGCACAATACCATCTGGATATTTCTTACTTTGACATCATCCAACATAGACGTTCATTGTAAGTTATTTTTTTGTTTTGTTTTTTTAAACCAAAAGCAGCCAGACTTACAATACAGAGAAACAGAAAGAGAGAAGGCAAAAAAAAAAAACTCTAAGCTGTACTCCTTAATCACTATTTTGTTTTTGCACTTGTACGAAAATAGTCTGGAAATGCTACGAACAATAGCAAACGGTCCAGAGAAAGTAATGCCAGTGGAGCCCCAACTGTGCCCGGCTGGGGATGAAAACAACAAAGCCGAGCCAACCCAAAGTGAGCCGCGCCGGCTGCAAACGTTACCGTGCAAAGTGAGGGCTGCATGTTGCATGTTGACGGAGCCGCCGTATCTAGGCCACCCCAGCGTGGGCTCTGTTTGATGTGAGAACGATGCCAGCTCGTAGTGGAGGAAAAAAAAAAAAAAAAACGAGGTTACTTTTAGCTCCAGAGACTCACAAACATTCGGTCAACTTGCAGCCGTGAAATGCCAGACTTCATGCCAAAGCCACCGAAGCATGCATATGTTTAAACGACACGTAGCATCAAAAAACATGCAGCCGTTTTTGTTTGGTTTTTTTTGCACGTAAAGAAGATAATACGAGGTTTGTATGCACACGAGAACAATAAGGCGCTTGAAGGCGCGCGTGCAAACACGCATTTACAAACCCCAGCAGACTCACAACGAGTGTTTACTCATTTATTTTAGCTGCTTGTTTGTTTTTTTGCCTTTTTAAATCTTAGGAGCTGAGCAGCTGTTGCTGCTGCTGGCAGAAGCTGCAGTTTGGGGATTCATTAGTTCTTGTTTCCGTCCTTCTGTGTTTTTCTCTCATCCATGTCTTCTTCCTCCACCCCTTCCCTCCCTCCCAACCTTGATTGCATCGTATTTGTAATCTGTTCAAGTTTTAAAAGTTGGGACCTCTAGGTTTAGAGGTGTACAAACAGCTGTAGAAAGTGTCCCTCAGATGGTTGTTATTGGGTTCTTTAAAAGCTGTATTTCCATCCAGTAAAGCAATCAGTCGATATGCCGTGGAAGTTTTTTTTTTTTTTTTGTTGGCAGATGATTAAACGTGTTCTTAAATTGAATTATGTTCAGAGTGGTATAAGTTGGTTTTAAAGCTTAGCTCATATTTTATAGATCTAAATTCATATCTCAGCCTCTTTGATTTCGGTCATGTTTTAATTATTCCCCCAAAAGGCCGAAAGTGAAACATTAACTTTAGAGCGGGGGCCGTGCTCATTGACTTCATGTTATTTGAATTTTTCTTCGCCGTATCTTCTGACACCCTGTAGAGTTTTACACGGCTAAGATCATTTTAAAAAAAAAAAACATTTTTCCACTTTTTCTACTTGAAGGTTGGAAATTCCATGTTTCAAGATTTAAAAAGTCGACTCTAATGCTCTCTGAAGTTCAAAATGAAGCCTAAAAGGTCTGAAGTTTCTGGCCAATCCCAACGCCAATATCCAACACTGCTTCTGTACCAAATGGGTCGTGACAGCCACATGATTAAAACGTTTGCTTGCAGTTCTGTTGGCTCGGTTCTGCTTAAATCGATCAGCTGTGTGACCTCTGGTAGAGTGTGAACATTGGGTAAATTGGGTATGATGCCATTTTCACAGCTAGCTTTTGACTTCTGGGCCAAATGGAAAGCAGTAAAACAATGCAGGGTTACCCAAATAATCCAAATATATCAATGTACTGCATATTTTATTGTTTGTCATATTACCAGTACATTCCAACGAATTTAACCCACCCCTCAGGAAGCAGTGGTCTGCCACTGTGTGCCACGTTATGGGGCTAAGAGTCTTGTTCATAGACCCAGAGTCTGTGGGATTCAAACCGGTAAACTTGCAGCCTTCCCAGGGCACTAACCACTAGGCCAGCACTCATCTCAGCTATTAGCTAAAGGAAAATAGTCCCATATATGTAGCCAATCATCATTTTCACTCATAAGACGCTAGTTGCAAGTCAGGGAACCACGCTATTTTGCCCAAAAGTGTTTGCTTGTCTCTATACAAAGATATCTTACTTCAAAGACTTTAATAGGATGTCGGCCCATCACCTGCAGCTGGAACAGCTTGAAAACTTCTAGGAAGGCTTTCTACAAGGTTCAGAAGTGTGTTTGTCGGAGTTCTTTAGCCGTTTCCCCCAGAGGTGCGTTTGTCAGGTCAGACTCTGATGTTGGCTCGCAGTCTACCCTGGGATTCATCCCAGAGGCGTTCTGTCAGCCAGAGGTTGGGACTCTGCAGGCCAGTCAAGGACTTCCAAACCATCATCCCTCTCTTTTTATTTTTTTTTACCTCGCTTTGTGCACTGGTATGCAGCCATGTTGGAAGGGGAAGGGTATATCCTCAAACTGTTCCCATAAAGTCGGGGGCATGGAATTGCCCAAAATGTCTGGGTTTGCTGAAGCATTAAGAGTTCCTTCCACTCGGAGCAGACCTGATGCAGTCAGGCAGCTGCCAAACCCTGGCTCTGCCGCGGGATTGTAAGACAGAGAGGCGTGATTCCTCTCTCCAGAGAAAACGTCTCAATTGCTCTGCAGCCCTGCGCTCAAAAAATAAAATGAACCAGGGCAGCTGTCCACTTCGTGTTAACACTTAATTTCCAGTTAACAGAGCCGCTTTTTTGGGTTGAATTGGTTTTGATTCGAGTAAACGTTGCAGAGGTGTTTGTTTTTAACTCAACAAACACATTCTGGATGTGTTAACTGGAAATGAAATGTTAAAATGAAGTGGACAACTGCCCTGGTTCACTGTTCTGTGTGTATCAGCAGGTTTTGCACCACTGAAAAGGAGGGAAATTCACAGAGTTCATTTGACAAATGTCTGTAAAGTCTGGCTGGCTTTATAGCTGCTGAGTTTTACGCACTTCTGGTCATGAAAGTGATCAGAGTGCCTGAATTCAGTGATTTTGGTGGGTGAAGCTAATAGTTTTTCATGTAAGAAAAAGAGCAGACCAAAGCGCTGTGTAACTTCTGGCTTATCAACAAGTGAAATAATTACATCACCGACAAAAAATGCATGAATTTAGACAGGTTTAATTTCCCAACATAAGGCCTCTCCTCATGTGGCTCCATAAAGCAGTTTTCCATCCATACTCTTTAAAAAATTGGGCCTCACCCCAAACTCAAACTGAATATGGTGCAGATACGGTTCTGGCGCCGCAAGGAACCCAAATCATTAACAATCAGTGTGTTCACTCACATCAGCCACATGCAGGTGCAAGTCCGGTTACCGAGGCCGTGTGGGGCTGCAAAAATAGTCTGAAGGAAGGAAGTTTGACCGGACGCTGCGGCGGTCCCCGGATCAAGCTTACAAGCCAAACAGGAAACGTTGGGCGCCAGACAGGATTAAGTTTCTGCGTATTTCACAATAAAATCACCTCACCAACTTACGCTAACTTGACTAGTGTAAACAAAACGGCAACAAAGAAAAACGAGGAAACAGGTGGCTTTTGGAGGATGAAATAGGATATTTAGGAGCACTGATAATGGAGTTTACCCCAAAAAAAAAAAACATTATTTATGAGTGATAGGAACAGAAAGGGCCACATGAACTGCTGTTCTCATGAGCTCCTTTTCCACAGCTGGAACCGCAGCTGGCAGCTGTTTCTGTAGGAGTGGTGAGATTCGGGGTTTGCAGCAAACCGGAACTGGATCAAGACCGTAACGTAGTCCGTGTGGTCCTGGGCGAGGGCTCCTTCAGATAATAGATGTTAGACCTTCCTGTTCTATTCATTCACAGAAACATGTGACTTGTTTGTTTCCTTTTAGACTAAGGCAAACTATCCCAGATCACTTTGCTTAGCTGATAGATCCTGGTAGATATCCTGGTAGATATTTGAGGCTCCAACACTCGCAGTGGTGTCTTACCCCAGATCCAGGTCTCCAGAGGAGCGAGTTGCAACAAAACGATGAAATCCTTCTTAGATCTTAAATCCTTAAACCACTCAGGGCCCAACCACAGGACAGTCAGTTGATTCATTAAAGATCTCTGGGAATTTAGTTGCTCCAAGTTATTATAAATGTCCTAAGAAAGTCTGAAGATTTTTTTTTTTTTTCATACACACAGAAATACTGAAAACACTCGTAAGAACTGCAGCGCAGTCAGCGGGATTCAAACACATCCCTGCTGCACTGTATTTCACCCTGAAAACATGAAATGCAAACAGGAACATGATGATTCTGACGCTATCAAAATATCCCCCAAAGGGGGTTCAGCTCAACCTGGTGGTGATGGGAACAATAAATTTGGCCTCGTACGAGACCCTATAAGAGGAGCCGAGACTTTGCCCCCATACATCATGTCCGCCGTGGCCCGTGGCACCCCTATTTCACCCATCATTACCTCCTGACTCATGGAAGCCCACAGGGCCAGTAACACCCAAGGAGCCAAGTGACAGACAAACAAGAGTGGATGGAAACAGTCTTGGCTGAGGATGAAACGTTTCGAGTCCAAAGAGAGAAGATTTTTTTTTTTTTTAAAGCGATCTCTTTTCTATTCTGAGCAGACAGGCGCGTGGCTAAAGCTCGTGAGTCAAGCGTGCGATCGGGACTGTGAACCGCTCCTCCTCTGGGCTGTGAAAGTGTTTGCAGGGCAACCGAACCTGATCGATAGACACTCACTGCCACGCCGTAATGACTCTGGTTAAAAGAAGAGGAGTGGAATAGATAGCGGTCCTTTTTCTTGTTCCCCGGGGAAACACAAAAAACATACACCTGACAATCTATAATCTCGCTTCCTGTCTCTTCGTTTGTCCCTTTGCGGCTCTATTCGTCGCCGCCTGATCTCATTTTTTCTGGTGCGCTGTCTTCCCGCCCAGTATGTGTGTCAGTGGGTGTTCTCCAGCGACCTCGTGACACGCTTCGACTGACCCACTGCAAAACAGCGAGCAATTACTCTTCCTAATGCACACGTAAACACGCAAGGGGCCGATCTCCAGGTTCGGAGCAAACGCTGCCTGTGCATATGGTCTCTCTCTCTCTGCTGGGAGCTGGCCTGCTTTCTGTTTCCCCAACGTCAGGACCCTGGAGAGCGGCAGCTTTTCAGCCCCCGTCTGAACCCGGGAACAGAGGCACCGACGCGCAGGAGACCTGGGGGATGCGAGAGCGAATAAAGGAGCGCCAGAGAAGAAGAGAAGACGTGGAACAGCAAAACCCGACACTGAAATTAACGGTTTATATTTAAGACAACGTCACCGGGGATTGACGTCATCGTCCGTGAGATGTTACAGACATTTTCTGAAGTTAAAAATAAAGGCGCCGAAGGCTGTCAGCTGCCAACGGCTTGTGTCGCTGTAAACGTGGCATCAAGGTGAAAATGTGATGAGTTTATACAAAACCGACGTTGCTTTTAGTCAATTGAATAGTTGGGTTTTTAGTGTTCAGATGTTAGTGTGACATGAAAAAAAAACACCAATTTAGTGCAAATACATGCACGTTTTGTCCAACCATCCATCATCTATACCTGGACGTCCATGTGGGGCTGGTTACCTTCTCCTGTAGTCATTGGGCATGAGATACGATGCACCATGGATCAGATCAGTCCATCACAAGGCAACACAAGATAACACACATACACACACTGTAGAGGCAATTTAGGAGCCAATTAGGAGACCGTTAGCCAAACCGTCATGTTTTTGGACTGATGGAAGGAGCCATTTGGCAACGCAAGGCCTCAGTCAACTGTTCCCCCCAAATGTATGTGATGGACGGTTGTACTGGTACTGTAATTTCGATTACAATATTGTAGTTGACAATAAAGATTGACTGACTGACTGACTGACTGACTGGTTGATTGATTGATTGATTGGTTGGTTGGTTGGTTGGTTGGTTGGTTGGTTGGTTGGTTGATTGGTTGATTGATTGATTGATTGATGAGTACCCAGAGAGAACCCACACATGCACAGGGAGAATAGCCAGGAAAGTCTTGCTCCAAGCTAACATTGCTACCAACTAGCCCACCGTGCAGCCACATACAAATCTGATCAAGAATAATAAAATTGTTGACAATTTCCGATAAACAACGATGTCAAATGTAGTTAAAACCTTTTTAGGCTCCACCCAGAAAAAAAAAACATCAATAAAAGTGGGATCATGTTTTAAAATGATGGCATTTGCGGCTGAATGGTGAAAGACTTTTTAAATGCTTTTTTTTTTTTTTTTTACCTGCCATAGTTTATGTAACTACGTCAAATACCTGTGAGGGGCGTGAGACGTGTGGAGTTATTTTGGTACATTGTGCTCTGGACCAGAGGCTTTGGATCCCTTTGGTCCTGTAGTTCCCCCAGAATGTCTGTATTATCACGTTAAGAAATAAGTACACAGACATATAAGCAGGAGTCACTTTTTCTAGATCAAACCAGGAAAGGACTAGCAAACACATCCACCCACACTCAGTGGGGTCCTTCCCAGTAGGAGGGCATCAAATTTGAATAATTCCAAATATATTTTGGTTGCTGCAGCCTGGCAATGGAAATTACATTTTTTAGCAGAGATACAAGTGCAGGAAAAAGAAGGAGCAAATCACCCAAGGATGAATGCTGCATTTAAGCCAAAGTGTTTAAGCCTGATGAAGAAAAGGAGGATATTTTTTTTAGTTTCCTCTTTATTTCTGCTACTTCAAAATCCTGTTACTCCTTTCTCACATTATTCAGTTTGGCCTTCTGGAAACATCGGACATTAGCTGTAGAACTGTGAGAATGCAGCTTAGAAAATCTATCCTTTTTCCTGGACTCCTCTGACTCTTCTGACTGAGAATAATCACGTTGCCGGCAGGAGAGCAAGCACACGTGCTCACCTGCAGACATCTGGCGCTCATCTCAGCCTCCTAAAGATCTACTCACACAGGACGGGGAACGTCAGGAGCTCGATCCTTCAGTCGGACGTCTAAATCTTTGCGCGGACACACAGACACCAAGGGAAAAATCTGCCAGCACAGACGCTCTTTAACCTCGGCGCATGTGGGGCCTAAAAGCATAAACGCGTAACAAAAAGCATCACTGCAGGATTTATTTGCACGTTATTCCAAAAAAAAAAAAAAAAAATGGGGGCTCCATTTGCAATTTTCCAACGACGTTTGACTGTTTCACATGTGCGTGGCCTTGTATACGTCGTGCATTGGCAGGCCGTGCGCTCACATGTGCACACGGTGTCTGATCAGGGTACGGAGAGAGTGAGGGAGATGGAGGGAAGAGGATGCGGTCTTTTCTGTAGTGTCAGCCTTTGATCAGCGTCCCTGTGTGTGTGTACGTGTCGGGAGCCAGCCCCTGGTGTCTTGGAGGCAGATGAAACACTGCGCCTCTATCCGGGAGTCACAGAACACCCACTGTCCTTCCTCGCCTTCTCCTTTTATCCCCCCCTCCTCCTCCTCCTCCTCTGCCTCGCCCATCCAAACCCATCTTTCCTCACCAATGCTAAATACGACACAAGCAAAACAGAGTTTTCATGTTGCATCGCTGCGCTTGAACCCTTCCTCTACATTTTCTGAGCCTTTTATCAGATTATGGGGTTAGGAGGGGGGGGGGGGGGCTATCACACACTGACTTACTGTCAGATGGACGCAGCGTGAAGGTGGAGGAGCAACAACGTGATCATGTTTGCTGACTGCTGGCCCCGTTTGATGCTGCTCCACCAGCACAACACCACTTCTTTTTTTTTTTTTTTTTTATAAACCTATTAATATCCAGAGAACAAAACAGTCACTGCATCATTAAGCTGCTCAATAAGGGTAAGAAGCAGATTTTTTGCATTTACCGCCCGCTAATACCTGGACCCTTTAGTGGCGCTGGCACAATGTTATGTTTAAAACACCATGCTGACGCACAAGTATTGCTACTTTTTAGATTAATTAGCCTAATTAAGGACTTACTTAGCATAACTGTTATGTTTAATTTATTGCGGTGTTTACAGTCGGGCATTAAGTTGGCCTATTTGCCTCGTGTTTGCGCTCCCCCTCTTTTAATTAATTTATCCAAATGTGCTGCTGGTTTTTATGTTTCTGGAACTTAAAGAGCAACACCAAAGGGTCGCGCTTCAGCGAGTGGCTAATTGATAAATGCGTTGCTGGCATTTGTTTTTTTGTCTTTTTTTAAATGAAAGATGGCAAATAAATGAGAGCAAAAGCCTGTGTAGTTTTGGCTTTAGTTGGTAAGGGAAACAATTGGTTATTGTAGCAGGGTTTCATTGTGTGTTGTTGTATTTTTCTCCTGCCAAAGTGAACAAATCACAGACAAGCGATTGTTATTTTTCTTATTTTTTTTTGTCAAATTCAGTTACAGTCAACATGAATACACACAAAACAGGAGAAAAGGTCCATCTGTCCTCTATCACTGGGCTAATTTCATCTGGCTGTGGTGAATAGAAAGCCTCAGCTCCAAGGACACGAGCGAATCGAAACACGACTCCTACAATGTTTCTTCTCAGTTTTAAAAAAAAAAAATTTAGGCTAACGCAATGCAAATAGGGAAATAAAAGTTTTCTTAAAATGAATGTATTTGTCCTTGGTTTGAGCAGGCAAATAAGATTTTCTGCCCCTAAAATCAGATATTTAGACATCCTGCACTTGAAATAAGATGATGGAGATGAGTTGTTCCTATTTTAAGTGTGAAAATCTTATTCCACTGGCAGATCATTTAAACCTGCTGCTCAAATCCAGGACAAATACACTAATTTCAGCAAAACTTTACTTATTTTAGTTCCCTTTTTGCAGTAAACTACACTTTCAGGTTATAAGTGTTTCACAGTCAGCTTGTGTGTCAATAAAATTACATTGATACTTAAAATGCTAAGTAAAATATAGATATTTATTTCAATATGTTGTGTTTGCTACTTGATTTATCAACCAACAGTAAAATGTTACTATTATTATTATTTTAATAATTCTAAGAATAATACTAATACTATATTTCTGTAGTGCTTTTAATGATACTTGTCATTCTTTGTCTTGCCACACAGTGGCGCCCTTTTCACTCCAGCAGATATCAAAGAACTGCTGCTCTTTTTTGGTGTATTTGACAAGCTAATATTAAGCCACTGAAATACTGTAACTTTAATACTTTAAAGATTATAATTTAAGTATCTTTGTGGCAGTTTTAAACAGCCTGACAGTCTGAGTGAATGGGACTTTTACTGTGAAGTGAAATGTTTAGTTCTGCCTAAAAAAAGCTGGTTTATAGATAAATCCTTTATGTATATTCTGAGTAGTTTATGGTTTTTGGGCAGCAGAGCCTTACTTTGATTTCACTGACATACAGAAGCATGCAGACTCAGCAGATAGTTTGTCGTGCTTTACTCATGACCTGTTTCCAGTGTCTTAACCCCGTTAAATTAGTCACGTTTCCCAAGTATCTGAACCAGTTTTGCTGTGCTAGTAATGCTAAGGGGATCGTGTTGAATAATTTCATGAGCGTTTTTTTCCCCCTAATGCCTTTTAAGGACTTATCTCTAATTAGAAGCCCTCTTTATGTGGCCTGTATTTGTTTTTTATATCCTACCCTTACACTATCTGTTGATAAGTGTTTAACATCCAGTGTTTAGGCTTAATGAACAGCCTATCCAGTGCGCAGGTCTTTAATAGGCTCTAATTAGAGGTCCCATTCAGAGACTGGCAGTTAATTGCTACCTAAGTGGAAACGAGTTATGTCTTTGGTTGAACAATCATAGATGGTGAGCAGTATTCATCGGAGGCAGATATCAGATAACGGAGGGCAGCGTACTGTTACAGGGATCCGATGTACAGAACAAGCAGGCTTTCGGGTGCAATTAAGTGAACAGCGTGCGTCCGTGTTGCATGGAAAGCTTCGTGTTCGGAGTCAGCATGCATAAATTAGACATGAGCATTGGTAAACAGGCAGATGCATGTAGAATATGATGATTGTTTGTATTGCCTGGACAAGAATAACATGAGAAAATGATGCGAAATGTGATATTTTTGAAGATAGAGATGATATCTGCACTGTGTGTAAACTTTAGCATCTCGGCCTCTGTCACCTGCGTCTTGTGTGTGTCTGAATATACGCTTGACATGCAAATAAGGAATGTAAAATGGAAACTGTTTTTAGTTGTTAATGTTGTTGGTAATTGTTGTTGTTAATGTGTTGCACACATTAATGTTGTAATAGCATTAGTTATTATTTATACGCTGCTCAATGAATTTAAAGGAACACCTTTTAATCTGAGTATATCAGGTCAGTTAAACTTCTGACATTAATCCGGTCAGTTCAGTACTAGAGGAGGTTGTTAATCAGTGTCGGCTGGCTTGGTGGTAATAAAATTAACAACAGGGTCTCTAAGGGACAAAAATTTGCCCCAAAAGCAGGAATTGAATGAAGGAGTTTTGCAACAACAAGTTTTGCAGGTGGAGGTGACAGACATTTCTCCCTCCTTGTTTTGTTTTGACTGCTTTTCAGGAGTTTTGCTTTTGCCCAGGGTCAGGGTCACTACAGGTAGCACGAGGCGATACTGGACCCTACAGAGGCGGCTCAGGCAGTCCACCTCCACCAGGAAGGCTCATCAACACATATCATTGTCAGAAGGTTTCCAGGATGAGTCCTGCCAGTCCTCTACAAAGTCACCTCCAGCAGACCACAGTGTGACTTCATGGGGACGACCTGAGGGCCACGGGGCCTATAGTTGACCCTGAGCTCACTGCCCAGACGTGGAGCTCGGCTGCCATGAGCCAGAGAACACCAGAACCGGCAGGTTCGGCACTGCCGCCCTGTTCTTTTCACAGATGAGGGCGTGTTCACCCTGATCTCATGTGACAGACATTAAAGGGTCTGTAGAAGCTGCGGTGAGCGTTATGCTGCCTGCAGCTTTGTTCAGCCTGATCAGTTTGGTAGTGGGTCGGTGTTGGTCTGGGTAGGTGATTCCATTGAGGAACTCACAGACATGTACAGGGTAAACTATGACACTCTGACTGCCGTTAGGCATCAGGATGAAATCCCTCACTGGTGCAGGGGGTCCTGGGTTCGTCCTGCTGCATTGTAAAGCCCTGCCTTGTGTGGGAGCAGTATTAAGGCGGTTCCTGGAGGATGAAGGACTGGCCTCCATGTTCTCCTGACCTAAATCCAATAGAACATTTCTGGAGCCTGATGTTTAGGTCCACCTGATGCCACCAGGCTACACTTGAGACTGTCCAGGAGCTCAGTGACGCCCTGGCCAGGATCCTGGAGGAGAAGCTCCAGACCACCAGCCGTCTTCACATCAGGAGCTCCGACATTCTCAGGCATGCATGCGAGTAAATGGGGCCAAACAAACTTTGATGATGCAAAGACATTTCAGCAAATTGGATTAGCCTGCCGCATCAGTTTTTCAGTTTCACTTTGTCTGTGACTTCGAATGAAACCCCTCTGTTCTCATTTAGCACGGAACCGTTAAGACGCTATCTGTTGAGCTCTGTTTTTTTTTAAGGGAAACTATAGAGACGATCCTGTAGCATTCCCTCAATTTTAATCTGATTTAAAGAATGAAAAGTTTACATGAAGGGAACATGTTATAAAACTAATCTTCTCCGCCTTTCCTTTTCTCAACAAACAGGCTTCCTGAGTACCGGCGACCAGTCGGCTAAGGGGAACTACGGGCTGCTGGACCAGATTCAGGCTCTGCGTTGGCTCAACGAGAACATCGGTCACTTCGGCGGGGACCCGGAGCGGATCACCATCTTCGGCTCTGGAGCAGGGGCCTCCTGCGTGAACCTCCTCATCCTGTCTCACCACTCTGAGGGTAAACTGCATCTTTGTGGCGTCGCGTTTAATTGAATTCGGCGTCTACTAAAACCACATAATCATCCCAAGCTGCGGTTTGTTTAACACATTAACCTAAACAGAGTAAAAAACCCGACACACCAACTTGAGACCTGATAAATTAAGATGACATAAAAGGCTTAAGGGTTGTATTTAGTTGTTTTCTTTTCAGTCTAGCTGACTATTTCTTGACTTAGGCACTTCCTCAGCTCACAGACATTGTGTCTGGAAACTTTATTGCAAGTTTTTGCACTTTACAAAACGTTTTTTTTTTTTTTTGCAGTCGTTCAACCTGTTAAAAGGATGAACGACTGGCTGGATGGACGGACAGATGAACCTTAATCATGCAGAATAGTTTCTGGCAGCTTCAGCCTGCAAGCTGCTAAAAGCTGTGATGCTCACTTGACACTTCCTTCCTGAAAGAAACGCGCCGCTTGTCCTTTGAGCTCAAGAGTCTGAGCGTCCGCGCGCCTAATGAGCATGTGCAGGTTTGATCTCCTCTTCCTTCGCTCGCGTCTTCAGAGCGTAAATGAGACGGGGGGGGGGGGGGCGACATCACCTGCCTCGGCGAGGCCGCCCCGTTCCTCCATCGAAACCCCCACGTGTGTCCGACCTCCTGTTCCCCATTACCAAACACCCCCAATGGGCCGAGTGTCAACGTTGCCCCACCAAAAGGACAGAGGCCTGCGAACCGATCGGCTTTGATCCGAACTGAGATCAGCGCAGTCAAGCGGTCACGCTCCCGCCGCCTTTGATCACGGCGTTCTTGAAGCTCTGATCACAGCCTCTCTGTTCTGCGCGCCGCTCGAGGTCTCGCCCCGAAACGCCTCTTCCTTTCTCGCCCTGTTTTCTGTCTCTCAAACCGCAAAGGACAGAAGTCGTAAATGTAAAGAAAGAGAGATCAGAAAGCGCGGGTTGATCTGCTGCAGTGACAGCATGTGTGTGTGTGTGTGTGTGTGTGTGTGTGTGTGTGTGTGTGTGTGTGTGTGTGTGTGTGTGATGTGTGCGTGCGTACTGAGCGTGTGTACTGAGCAGACGTGTAGTTTCTCACTTGCTCATTTCTCTGTAGATGTGACCGAGCATCTGTCCCGCCGCTGTATTTAACGCGATGTTTGTCGCTGGCACTGATGTCTGTCATCCCACCACATTAACCCAAGGCCCCACCCTCCTCTGTAAACTTTTCTCAGCTTCTATAAACCTTTCATTAAAACAAACACACACTTTTGTTTCTAAAAATGCTGGGATGCTGTGTTAAAATGCTGGTTTTGTGCGACGCTTTAACCGCACAAGTCTAGTTCTGCTCCAACTATCTCACTACCAGGCCTGTTCTGGTCTGTAGAAATATAAACATTCACAGTCAGCATGATGCTTTCTTTGTGCATTTAATGCATTAGTAATGATAATTCAACAAGTTGGGATTTCTAAAAAATAGGCATTGGGTGCACAAGTTTTAGTTTATTGTGGAATCTTCTAATAATGGGTTAAAATGTTTCTTAAAGGCTCTTGTGTATTTATATACCACCATTACTGTTTAGTGAAATGTTCCTTAGCACATTGTAGTTTGGCCATACCCTTTTTGAAGTTGTCATCGAGTTTCTGGCCTTTTTCTGGCTGAATATCTGCCCACTGTTCTTGGTTTCCATTCATGGACAAAGCTGTCCATCATGTCGAGTCCTTTCCAGAGGCTTCAGGTTAGCCAGCTTCAATTCAGGCTTTAAGGCTATCCTGTTCAAATATCCAATTATCCAATTATTATCCGAATATTGAGTATCAACCTCCTGTCACAGACGGTCGTCCTTACATCAAAGGTAATCGGTCAGGCCATTCAAGAACGACGTAGAACTTCCCCGGTGAACTGGTTTTAACATCTACATGGTCTGAGAGGGGGTGCAGATATAGAAAGGACCCCCTGCTCCTTTAGGTGGGACAAAATTCTTACTCTATACACCTGCACAGGTTAAATATCTTCTGGAAAAGGGTCAGACAAGACAAACAGCATCTTTCACCACGCTGACAAGAATAATGTTTGGAGAAGTCAATCTGAGGCTTTAATGGCTTAAAACGCTGTCCCAGCTGCTAAGCACGGTGGTGGCATCATGGTCTGGGTCTTCACTGACAGTGGGATAGGTGTATTTTACAAAGCGTATAGATTAATGAATATGAAGAACTACCTCTAAAGTTCTTCAACTTTACCTCATACTAACAACAAGGCAGTAGAAACGTTGACACTGAGTGTTCATGGAGAACAATGATCTCAACCCACCACAAAATCAGGTCAGGAAAAGGTAGTTTAATAACATTTATGAAATAACTTTGACCTCTGCTCTGCTGAAAATTCAGGAACTTTACCTATAACTTAGAACAAACTTACAAGAGGAGCGGTCGAATATGCAGCCTGGATTGTGCCAGAAACGTGTTGATAGTTATGAAACCCTTGTGATCTGGTGGAGCTGCAAAAGGGACATTTTGCCACATTATTCAGGTTGTATATTTATATTTGTATGTATACTTGTTACCAACTGTAGATGTCAGATGAGAAAATCCAAACGTAAACCGAAGCTTTTGCACTCAATCGTTGTTTTTTGCAACGCGCTGAAATTGTATTTTATATTTTCAGTCTACTCTTAAAAAAGGAACAGTTTTAATAAACCATTAAAAGTGGTTCTAAAATGAATGCAGAGGCGAGTTTACAGAGATTTCCAAAGCCACTTTGTTTGCTTTACAGATTAGTTCAGCAAAGAAACCTCTGGTAACACTCCCTCTGCCCTTCACGAGTGAACAACGTAAGGTGACCCCTTTTGGTGGCCGTATGGGTTTATTTAAATGAGCTTAGAATAAAGAAACGGGTCATCTGCTCTGTTGAACATCTTGAGCTGCCTCCCCACTTCACACCAGCTTGCCAACTCGGCTGTATGACCAACTCTTTCGGCTCAAACGAGTCACAGCAGCAGGTCGACCTCAGATCTTAAGCACCTATAGCTGCTTACCATTTAATAACTAAACGTGTCGTTCACAGAGGCACTAAGCCCTGCCCCCCTTTGAAGGTTTCACTTTTAAGTTACTTTACCAGATTGAATATATTAGGATTACAATTTTTTTAATTATTTTCTTTTTGCTTTCTTTTTCCTGATCTTTATTCCACTAACTATTCTTAGTGTTTGCTATTCTTAAAAGCAAACATATGTTAGCTTTGCTAAACCACCAAATCTTTGGAAACATAATTTCATGACAGAGGATACTTCAGGTAAAAATTGTAATCATCACAAATCATAAATTGCTGTTAATAGTAATCTGCATAGTATTTAAGAAATAGGTTTAGGCTTTGCATTTTGGTGCATGTTTGCTGAATAAAAAAATATATATAATTGTTTGAAGAAATAAAACTCAGAGTCAGTATGTGGTTAGTCTCAGATGATAAAAGCTTTTCCTCGACTCTCCGAAGTTCAAAAACTTCCCTTTTAAATCTCTCTAAAGCTGCCTCATTAAAACTGGGCTTCTACATTTCAATTTTCCACAACGTACGTGTTAATTAGGAAGTTTTAATGTGGTAATTATATTTTAGGACTCGCTGAGCGTTTCGTCTAACTCGCAGTGAGTAAAAGTAATGCATTTCTAAATTCTCTGGCTGGCCATGTACTATTTTACTCCTCCTATCTTTATTCTTTTTAGATGGGAACCAGAACTGATTAGAGTCGCTGGAGTTTGGAGATTTTCATGATGAATTTGTTGTTGTTTTTTTAAACCAGTGACAGAAACAGCATCTACCCTGTTTGTTTTGTTGCTGACAACCAACTCACCCCAACCCACTGTCACCTGTCTGTCTCCATCCCTCTGCTTTGGCATCACTCCATCATCTTCCTCTTCATCAGCATCTATCGGTGTAACATCAACAAACTAGAAGCCGCCTGTCTGTCATGCCTCCTCCCCCTCCCCCCCACCCCCGTCACGGATCCAAGGTAAGGAGCCCGTCATCCTGTCATTAAAGGACACCAATCATGTCGACAGCAGGTTATCACTGATCAGACTTAACAGCAGGGACGGAGGGAAGCTTTCTTCATGTTGAGCACATGATGAGGGACAGAGCTAGAAGACAGGGAAAATTAGCGTATGGTGTCTTGCAAAAGTATTCATACATTTTAACACCTTTTGTCACCTTACAAGCACAAACCTGAACGCATTTTATTGGGATTTTATGTGACAGACCAATGCAAAGTAGCAAACTATTATGAGGTGGGAGGGAAATAATATGATTTAAAACCAAAATCTGAAGAGTGCCACTGCAAAAAAGGGAACTAAAAGTACACACAATGTCTTGAAAATTAGTGATTTGTCGTTGATTTGAATGATTTGCCAATGGAATAAGTTTTTTACACTTAAAATAGGAACAGCTCATCTCCATCATCTTATTTCAAGAGCAGTTTATCTAATTATCTTATTTTAGGGGTAAAAATACTCATTCCATTGGCAGATAATTGTATTAGCCTGCCTCAAATGACGGACAATTACACCCATTTCAAGAAAATTTGATTTACTTTTAGTTCCCTTTTTGCAGAGTGGGCTCTGCGTTGTATGTCGGGTGTTACCATTTGTGCTTGTCAAATATTCTCTGTCGGATTTGACTAGGCCATTCAAACCAACCCGCTAAGATCATCCCATCACAGCTCTGGCTGTATGTTTAGCATCGTCATCCTGCTGGAAGGTGAATCTCCTCTCAAGCGTCATGTTTTTTTTGCTGCCTCTAAGATGTTTTCTTTCAGGATTAGCCTGGATTTAGTAGCTCCATTCGTCTTCCCAAATGCCCTGACCAGCTTCTTTGCCCTCGTTGAAGAAAAGCCTCCGTTACCCCCAATCCGTTAGCATACGACTACTTCTACGTTGGCAATTAGACAAATATAAAATGGCAATGCAAAACCCTTCATCAGCCAGTATATTGCTTTTATTTATCTTTGGTAATGTTTTGACCTCCTCCTTGACTTTAAGCTCAAATATACCGAACCATTATTATCACTGTTGTTCCGATAATTTCTTAAGATGATGATTAGTTACCAAAGAGGGTTCTATGGTGCTGCCCTACATGTGATTTTTTCTAATTTAACTTCTTATAACTTGTTTAAACCAATGCTGGCCTTCCTGCCAGAGATATGAGGAGTGCACAACTAATATATGTCCTGTGAACACATTCTCCCACCTGAGCTGTATATATCTGCAGCTCTTCCAGAGTTACCGTGCCCCCCTTGGCTGTTTCACCAATTAATCATCTCCATGTTTAGGTAAAAAGACCATATCTTGATGGGTCCATACACTGTTTGTCATGTTCCTTGTATCGTTGCTTGTTTTCAAACGTTCTCCAACAAGCCCTGATAAAACTCCATTCAGCAATAAGCAAGGTCTGAAGGCTATTTTACCCACTGAATTTTAAGTAGAGGTGTCGCATTAAAGGGGACCGGATGCCACAGACGGCTGAAGAAAGAAATTCAACAGAATATGTTCAAGGGGGATAAATACTTTTGCAAGACCCTGCAAATAAATAGTTATGTGAATTTATACCCAGGCGATAAAGAGCAAAAGAATACTTTGATGTGAAAAAGTGAGAAAAGACAAGTTGCCAAACACTGTAAATAACAAAAACAATGGCAAATCTTGAGGACCGATAAAATCCAGCCGCTTCCCTCCTCTTTCTCTCCTCCTCTCCTGCTGCAGATATGTATGTAGGTGTAGCTGTTTCCTGGCTACTTCTAACTATAATTGATCCCTCAGGGAAGGGAAACTCTGCAGCTCTTCTTAATAATTAACTGACCAATCTTCAGCCCCGGAGAGGAAAAGGGAAAAAAAAAAAGAGATAGAGAGAGAGAGAGAGCCCGAGAGAAAACAAGAGAGGCGGGCGGCCCCCTTAACGAGCCACTCGAGTGGCTTCAACAGCGCAGGATGGGCAGAACTAAAGAGACAGAGAGCTAGACTAAAAGGAGGAGAAGCGGGGAGGTGTGAAGCTAAGGGAAGGAGAAAAAAGAGAGGTAAAATTGATCTTTTGACTTATTGGAGGAGCTTATTCCCACTCCTGCCACCGTACCCTTAGCTGCAGTTCTACAGTGTGCTCAGTACAGGATGCTGCAGCTTGGAAATCTGTCAGATTGTCCGATATCACTTCAGAGAGGATAAAGAAGACTTTTCTTTGCATCATGTTCTAGTGATCTGTAGAATACAGATAATCTGCTAAACTTTATAGAAAGCCAAAAGAAAGTCCAAAACCTCTTTGTGGCATTAAAAAATACAGATTGCTGATGTCCCTTTTTTGAATTTCCTCCACCTAGGTCTGTTCCACCGGGCCATCGCTCAGAGCGGCACGGCCATCTCCAGCTGGTCCGTCAACTACCAGCCCCTGAAGTACACCAAGATCCTGGCCCGGAAGGTGGGCTGCACCTACTCCGAGACCGCCGACCTGGTCGACTGCCTGAGACGAAAGACCTTCAGGGAGCTGGTGGACCAGGACATCCAGCCGGCCCGCTACCACATCGCCTTCGGCCCCGTGGTGGACGGAGACGTGGTGCCGGACGATCCGGAGATCCTCATGCAGCAGGTGAGGTTCTGGTGATGGCCTCGGCCGCAGCTTTGCTGTCTGAGCAGCTTCATGGGAGCGAGGTGTGGCTGTGGCCTTTCCCCACGGCTACAGGTCAAGCTGTGACATTTAGCAGCTGCTGTGAAGTCATGTGCTGCACCGAGAAAAATATCTCTGCTTCTTGAGACAGAGTGTGTGCCACTGGTTTCTTAGTGTCCCCTCTTATCTTTTAAACATTTCATCTCAAGCTAAATGGTTTAAGACGTTTGTTTCAACAAAAAGGCTTTTCGGTCTTCAGTTTTATTATTATTTAAATGATGATTTGTAAGTTTGGCCATGAGAAAAACTAATTAAAACGTGATTTTTAAAGCATCATTTAATGCAAAGTTTTACTTGCAATCCTTGGTTTTGTCTCTTAGAAGTTGCTACCTTTGGGATTTCATGCAGTTCTGTATTACATACAGCCATAATTTTTTCCTCCGCCCATCTAATCATCTGTTTTTAGTACTTTGAAAAGCATTCTCATGAAAAACAGATTTAAAACGGTTCACACTTGAAAATTGTACAATGGCATTTGAATAAAATTTTTCTTTTTGTTATGCAAGATTAGGGTCCAAACTTCTTAAAACACACACACACACACACACACACACATATATATATATGTGTGTGTGTGTATATATATATTCATATATATATATATATATATATATATATATATATATATATATATATATATATATATATATATATATATATATATATATATATATATATATATTCATATATATTCATATATATATATATATATATATATATATATATATATATATTCATATATATATATATATATATTCATATATATATTCATTCCTGATATAATTCTCAGCACCGCAACATGATAACATAGAATAGATATGGTTGAAAAGTTACAACTATTTTAATTTTTTAATAGATATTATTTACAGTTGTGCCCATATGTGTATATAGCACAGAAAATATTATATTTATAGGTTTCCCATTTTATTTTATTTTTTCAATTTTATGATTTGTCTCTTTATCGCAACATATTTCATGATTCATGTCCTGTTTTTTCAGGATATTTAACTGAAAATTCAAATGTATAATTACTTATTTAGTACAGATGACAAATGAAGAAATACAATTTATCCAAATACCATTATAAACTAGAGTTTGTTTTACAACAGCAAAATAATAAGTAAATAAACCTGTGTTGCGGTAAAGATAAGTTCTAATATAAGTTCTACATTAGTAGAATATTTAGTAGAAATTCCCATTTTAAAAAAAAATATCAATTAAACTTTATTTTTAGAGCTCTTTTCATACAGTCAGCTGTAACATAAGGTGCGTAACAAAGGTTCAAAACAAAAAGATAGACATTGAACCAATAGAAAAAAAGATTGCAATATGATCAAATTAAGTAAATAAACAGAAAAGACATGTGATTATTAGTTAAAAAACTATAAAGCATTAAGAAAGTGTGAAATCAACCCATTAGAGAGAATGAGGAACTGTGGAAATGCAGTCGTGTAGATTCGATTAGCGAGGAAACACTGGAGATGCATGTATCAAGGAGACAGGTTAATACATAAAATACAATTAAGTTAAGAACCTAATTTACATAAATAATAATTCAATCTAGAATAATAAAGAAGAAGAAACACATAAAATAGTGTCAGCCTTCTGATGTAAAAGCATCGTACAACAGTTACAAAAGAAAGAATCCTTTCTCACAGAAAATTTAAAATTAGACAGAAACAGGAAGTAAGCCTACATTTCATTGCAAACATAACTAATTACCTCAAAACTTAAGAACTGTTTCGTTACCAGACGGCAAATCTATCCTTTTATTTCCCAAAAAAGTTGCATCACTCTCAGTGAAAATAAGAGGTGAACTCTGGGAGCTCTTTGTCTCTGAGTTCTCGTTGTGTATTAACTGAATGCAGACTTTTAGAAAGTCTGAAAGATCATTAGTTTTAGACTGAATTAGCATAAAGCGCTTCTCTCCAGAGCTGTAGTGCCAACAGAGGTTATGAAACCCATTCATTATTTTTCTTTTAGAACAAATGCAATTAATCTGAGCACATAATGTTACTAAAGCAGGAAAACCGATTTGATCTTCCCTCACAGCTGATTTTGTGGTGGGAGTCCGCTAATATGCAGCTCTATATGGCATTTCCAACTATTGTATGTAGATATAGATGTATATTTATAATTATCAATGTGACGATAATTAAATTATCAACTTTATTAGCATTGAAGGAGAAATCTGCAGAAGGAAAAGTGGTTGCAGCATTTTTTTGACTGGTGTTTGTCTGAACATGCACTTCCGTCTTTGCACCACCAGGGGGAGTTCCTCAACTATGACATCCTCATCGGAGTGAACCAGGGTGAGGGGCTGAAGTTTGTGGACGACAGCGAGGACAATGATGGCATCTCTGCTGCGGCCTTTGACTACACCATCTCTAACTTTGTGGACAATCTCTATGGATATCCAGAAGGTGAGGCACCCCGACATTTGTACCACGTGCCACTCTTTAAAAATGCCTCTCCACGGCAGGGGTCACCAACATGGCACCAGGTAGCCCCCCCAGGGCCATATGTGGTGCCCTCAGTCCTGTTAAAAAAAAATAGCACAACCCTCCAGTGAGCTGCATTTAAAATACTATTTTATTATTATTAATCATATTTGTATTTACATAGATTTTCAATGACAAAAGCGTAAAAACATATTTATATTACGTAAAGTTAAGGTGAGCAGGTCGCCCTTCGTTTGACACAGTACTCCACGGGATCCTGTTTCACACGGACTCTTTCTCAGATCCGTTATTGAACATAAAGGAAACACATCAAAGCGCCCCAGAATCGCAGCTCCTCGTTGAAGCGTGAGCCCTTGAAACAATACGTGAGCGAGAAAATGAGAAGAGACAAAAAGCGTGTTCGGCGGAGTGTACCAGCCAAGACAAGCATACTAACGAGGTTGCCTATCACGGAGATTATCTTTCGCCGCGGTGGGTCCGTGCTTTGGCCTTTGGGGCTCCGTGGGCACTAATGCCGTCGCTCATCAGCCCGCAGGCAGCCGGCTCCCCAATCACAGCGCCGTTGTTCCTAACAGCTCAGCCTGCAAACCCCTCGCAGCAAGCCGCAGTCCAAATACGCACGCCTTTGAATAATGCAGTCACGCTCCTTCTCAAACTTCTTGTCAGTCATCGTCAGGCATCTGAGAGGCACATTCTCTTCTTTTCTTTGTGTAACCTTGGGAAAATTGCTCATAATCCTTGAAGTTTTTTCACATTACGGCCACGGACTTCAGTACGTTTTAGGGAAATGTTATGTAATAGAAAAACACAAAGTAGTGCAAGAGTTGGAAGAAAAATCATGGTGTTTGTAATTTTTTTACAAGCATAAATTTGATGTCCATTAGTATTCAGTCCTTACAATGCAGACGACTCTCCCTGTGGCTCTACGGTTCTCCAGGAGTGAATGCTGCTTGTCGGGACTTTGATGCAATCAACTGGTTCCCTTATATAGGACATTTTTGAACAATATGTATAATCTGACCAAATCTGTATAATATGATTGAACTTGATTTTGTAAAGTGCCTTGAGATGACATGTTTCATGAATTGGAGCTATATAAATAAAATTTAATCGAATTTCAATTGAATTATTACTTTATATGACCATATTTGGCTGGCATTGAGGTTATGCCCTACCCTGAGTGAAATTTTGTCCATTCTTTTTAGAAAAACAGCAAAAGTCAGAGTGGATAGAGAGCGACGGTGGACCTAAATTGCCAAGTTTTGCAACAGATTCCTATTTGGGCTCATGCCTGGATTTAATTAGGGCCAATTAAACACATGAATATGCTTTGATCTAACCATTTAAGCTCTGGCTGTATGTCTCAGCCTCTTGTCTTGCTGAAAGGTGAATCCCCGTTTTCCAAGGAAGGACACTAATTAGGTTTCCTTCCAGGAATCTTCTCTATTGGGCTCAGACATCAATCTTCTAGCTTTACTGGCACTGCTGATGAAAAGCATGCCCACATAATTATGTTGCCACCACCATGTTTTATAGTAGGGCTGTTCGTCGTGTTCTGTGCTCCTTTAGGGCTTCCCATGTCCCTCTAGGCCGGTCATTTAGGTAGGCAGCCTTATCTTAGAAGGCTTGCAGTCCTGTCATACTTTTTCAAGGTTCAGATGATGATCAGAGGCAATGGGCCAAAAAACAAGCACAAACAAAAAAAAATTATTTGCAAAAAAGTAAAAAACAATCTATTTTTGTCTAACATAAAAAAATCTAAATAAAGCTCACTGGAGTTTGTAGACCAAATCTGAAAATGTTCAAGCAATAAATACCTTTGCAAAGCGTTGCGTCTCACCTCATAGTTAAAATACACACATTTTCTTTAAACTTCGCCCATCTTTAGCACATTTTTTAAATTCCCTTTTTGTCCTTCTCTTCCCTCGCAGGCAAAGACATCCTGAGAGAAACCATTAAGTTCATGTACACCGACTGGGCAGACAGGGACAATGGCGACATGAGAAGAAAAACTCTGCTGGCTCTGTTCACAGACCACCAGTGGGTGGCGCCAGCCGTGGCCACTGCCAAACTCCACGCCGAGTTCCAGTCCCCCGTCTACTTCTACACGTTTTACCACCACTGCCAGACAGAAACGAGACCAGAGTGGGCCGACGCCGCCCACGGGGACGAGATACCGTACGTGTTTGGCGTGCCGATGATCGGGGCCACCGACCTGTTCCCGTGCAACTTCTCAAAGAACGACGTGATGCTCAGCGCTGTGGTCATGACTTACTGGACGAACTTTGCCAAAACCGGGTAAATTTAATTTTTGATCTGACAGTAGTTTTGATCTAAATCAGTAGTTATTGTGCTTTTTTTTTTTTTTTTTGGAGACATTATGGTGTCTTTCTAAAGCTTCCTCAATACTTTTAATAAGAGAGTTGGTAATATGTAGTGTCGTCTAATTTATGAATTAAAAAAAATGCTGTCCTTGTTGCATTGAACAACGATTCTCCTTTTGGTCGCCCTCAGGGACCCCAACCTCCCTGTCCCTCAGGACACCAAGTTTATTCACACCAAACCCAACCGCTTTGAAGAGGTCATCTGGACAAAATTCACCCCCAAGGACAAGCAGTATCTTCACATTGGCTTAAAGCCTAGAGTTAGGGACAACTACAGAGCCAACAAGGTGGCTTTCTGGCTGGAGCTCGTCCCCCATCTTCATAGCCTACATGAAATCTTCCCAACCACGACCCGATCGCCAACCGGCCCAGGTCCAGGCCTCGACACCGTCCGACCCAGGCCCAAAACTCCTGGTCCTCGAACCACTCCCCAGCCCTACCCAGCTTTCCCCTTAGATCCTGAGCCTGAGGGCTCAGAGCGTCCACACCAGGACCTTTTCCCCGGGGACACCCGCGACTACTCCACCGAGCTGAGCGTCACGGTCGCGGTGGGGGCCTCCCTCCTCTTCCTCAACATCCTGGCCTTCGCCGCTCTCTACTACAAACGCGACAAGCGGCACGAGATGCGCCGGCACCGGCTGTCTCCTCAGCGGGGCGTCCCTGCCAACGACCTCGCCCACAGCCAGGAGGAGGAGATCATGTCGCTGCAGATGAAGCACTCGGAGCACGACGCCCACCACGACCTGGAGCCCCTGCGGCCCCACGACATCCTGCGACCCAGCTGCCCGCCCGACTACACGCTAGCGCTGCGTCGGGCCCCGGACGACGTGCCGCTGATGACGCCCAACACCATCACCATGATCCCGAGCACCATCACCAGCATGCAGCCTCTCCATGCCTTCAACACCTTCCCCTCCACCGGTCATAACAACACCCTGCCCCACCCCCACTCCACCACCAGGGTATAGTAGGGACTGGCCCACACAGCACCACCTAAGGACAGGGAGTACTGAGCCTCCTACTAATCTAGAAGGGAGGCCTCTGGACGTTGGGCCTCCGTTCTGTTCTTACATTTTCTCGTTTCTCTTTAAGGATGTCCACCTCCTCCATTGTGTGCTGTACAGCCTAGCAGGGGACCTAATGAACCAACACGAACTGCGCTGGAGCAGATAATCGGCATGGAGGCAGCGTCGATCTTTCAGACATACTTCCCTTTCCCAGAACGGTGCACACTTTCGACTCTAAAGGAAATTTTCAAAGGGACAAATGCTGTCGGACCTTTCGATGTTTTCTTATTTTTACTTTGGTGTCGGCTTCTACTGTCTTCTAAGGGTGTTTGTGTGAGTTTTCTTATGTTTCTTTTCTACATCCGTGTCTTATTTACACCTCATTCTCCCGTCTTTAGGGCGCTCCTTTGCTTTGAGGAGCGATGATGACCTGACATATCTGAGGAAACGAAGTTTCAGTCTACCAATGCGGTTCGTGCCAAGTGTGTTTTTTTTTGCTTTCGTATCGAGGTTAATTTGAATCCCTGTCCGCTAACGCAGGCTGTATGTTCTCATGACATAGTGCCAAACTGGCCTTTGATTGTGGTTTGCTTTTGTTCATCTGGTTTATTTTATTATTCTGTTGCTGTTTAAGTGTTTTAATGTGGAAAGATTTTTGCTGACAATATAGATATAGAGAAATGATATTATATATAGTTCTATATAAATGTGTACAAAGCAGAAAGAATATAAAAAAAGGGGGTTTTCTTGATGGGGATCTATGCATGAATTATTTTTCAAGAATGGCAACACGGGGAAAAGGACGAAGACTCTGTCAATGCACGTTTTCCCAATTCTAAGCGAAACTCATTGGTCCATATGAAATTCTTCTCAGCTCATATAATTGTCCAATAAATTCCTAAAATTAATGTCAACACTGGCTCTTTCTGAATTTATCAGAAAATCAACGTTGCTGCAAATTGCAAACAATACCAGAGTTTAGGTGAAAAACTCCTTTACACTAATTTTATTACCTTGGTTAGGACATCACTAGATGGTAAATTTCCCATTAAGTCAACCTGAGGACAAACTTTTCCTCAGTTATTTGGGTTGTTTGTATGTAAACAATATTAACCAAGATCTTAAATCATTGGTCCTATTGTACATTGTGTTGAATGGGTGCCTATAATGTGTCACTTACGTCAATGACATCGGAACCACTTTACATTTGCATGTTGGCCCTCAATAGCCAGCTGAAGGCAGCATAAAAGGCAATCTAACCCGTCTCACTCTAATTTCTTTAAGATATCTGCCCAAAGTATGATTGACGCCCTTAAATAGCGGTGATCACCCATATTTTGCCATCATTATAAATTCCAAACACTTGCATCGGTCATCTGCACGAGTATTAGCACACTGAGGGTACCAGGGGGGCGTTAACAGCCCGCCGGGCATAGCTGCAAAAACGACGGGGTTTTCTCGACAGGGTAAAGGTAACACAGTAGATGTCTGTTGTTTCTGATTGTTCTCCTTCTGTTAGTTTAGGACTATATCATTTTACAGCTCAGCTTTTCAAGATGAAGATGTCAAACATGTATCATGGGTCGGTCAGCAGAACAGGAACGAACGGTAGCGTACGTGCAGTATGGGTGACGCGAGTCACTGGTTCTGTCTTCGAACGTGCTCTAGCCTGTTTTTGATTTCTTTCATTTTATTACTGCCTCCTGACAAGAGAGATTTTATAAACCCACTGAAGGGGAATCGTGCACAATGCGAATCATGTGAGTGGACTAGAGCTGCAGACCTGGACCCTTTTACAAGGCGGGCGGACACGCCGTGCGCAAGAAGAGGACGAAGAGAAAGTATCACGGCCTTAATGTTGAAATTAGAATCAGGACAGAGAGCCAAACCCTATCAAAAGAGGACAAAAACATCCAAAGACTTTGGCTGTCTTTCTGTCTGCATTGTTAGTCAGAGGGACGACTCGCTCATCTGTCAATATATGAACCATTTTGTACTCACACCTGTGGACAAAGTAGGAGGAAACAGGTTGTGAAGTCAATCTGAACACAGCAGCTAAGGGAAGGAAGACCAGCCTGGATGTGCTGGTCTGTTTTATATGTTACCACTAGAGGGCGCCATCATGGCAGATTTAAGGGGAATGGAACCTACGACAACAACGCAGTCCATGTGGGAGCTTACATGGAGAGAAACACAACATCTGGATCAGGATCAAATCTGTAAATTTTTAAGTGTAAGAAACAGATGAAATATTTGTAAATATTAAGTTTCCTGTTTTTTTTTTCTTTCTTTGTCTGTTTCGGTTTGTTTTTGGGTGGATGAATGATATGCTTGTTTAGTGACAACAAAGGACAACAGGTGCAGTTTGCCAAACGAAAACAAAATACATACAATAAAATGCATATTCTATCATAATCAACTAGACCAGAACCGGCTTTTTAAACCTTCGGCCTGCCATCATCATGTAGATATCCTGTAGCGTCACGATTCCTGGATACAGTCGGGTATCAGGAAAGATTGTAGCAGAATTTCACTGAAGGCCTCAGACGACCGAGACGCAAAGAAATAGCTAATTTAAAGATAAGATTCAAAATCTGTGAATTCTTTGCATGATATATATATTTTTATTTTTGCATTTCGCAAGCTTTCATGGTTAAATGTTTCTTTCATACCCACTTAAACCTTGTGACCTGCGCTGATGAGTATGAAGTTAGACAGCACCAATAAATTTGATTCAAACTCAAAAAGAAAAAAAAAACAAATTCAATCAATGAAATCTAAAATAACCAGTCATGTAGGAGTGCTTCATGTAGCTGCTTATTTATGAGTGGGACAAAACGTTAGGGCTCTGACACCATATGATGCCTCATGAGATCACAGAGGTGGTCCAGCTTTGTTGAACTAGTCACTGTGTTGGTTTGAGGTTATGAAGGTTTCTCCTGCAGTGATGCGATGCAGTAGAAAGTCTGATGAGAGAATGGAAAACTGTTTCTGAGTGGGCCTCACATCAGTTTAGATGACCATCAGATCACCCAACACCCAACAAACATACTAGAGATGCGAACTGGGTCTCTATGAAAAAAAGAAATCTGCACCTGTTGTCTTGCTATTTTATATTCTATGTTGAATTCAGAAACCCAAGTCTTGAGATGAGCAAATCTCTTAAATAATGGAAAATTAAAGAAAAAAAATACTAAAAAAGGAAATTAAGATCATATAAATAAATGAGGTGACAATATTTCTGTTACTTTAGAAGTTATTATACACTGTATGCTGTGATTCTGATCTGGGAAACATTAAAGACATTCATAGTCAAACAGCCTTGTGTCTCTATGTTTTGTTATTTAAAAAGTACATAATACAACAGTGGAACATTTTTTTAAAATGCAAGGATATTTAACTAAATAAGACAAAAGCACATTCTATGATTAAACTACGAAAAAAATTCTCTATTCCCAGTTTAATAAAAATCGTCAATGCATTAGTACTAGATCACTGAGTTATATGTTTACTGCCTGTATTTTCTTTAACTATTTGACAAAAGACATCCTCAAGGATTAATACACTCAAGTTTTTGCACATACGAATTGCTCTCAGATGATGACAGCACCTGGTAAAGACCAGTTTACAGAGACAGAAATACTACTCAGTGCATCCACCAACATCCTGTGTTTTTGTCATTTTGATTTCTCCTGTGCATATTCTTGCTTTTCAGCCAAGAGTCAAATAAATCTGACTTTTTTCAGATACTGTAAGAGGCTGCAGGCAACCCTCATGGTGCCAACACTGCTATGTACCAAGCTCCCCTGGGCTTATCTTTCTCTTTTTCCGTGGACTGTGACAAAGCCACTGGGGTTCGAATGTAGTTTGGTGACCCACGAACATGCCACCGACTGGAATCAAAGCAAAACAGCTTCAGTCTGTCTTCTGCGGAATCAGACGCCGGAGTAAGGAACCTTTTGTGATTTTTCACAGCTGTTGCAAGAAAGCTGAGCCAAAACTGCATAGAGAGATTCCCGTGGCTGGACGGTGCCTAAATATGCTGCAGCTAAGTCTGTCATGATAATCAGTAAATCAATTAATCTTACAATAAATTGTAATCACATGATTAATTAAAATAAGTGCGATAATTTTCGTATGTATGCTTGCCTTTTTTACCCTTGTGTTTCCCTCTTCTCTCTGAGACTGGATAAAAAGTTTCAGCACCTTGCATCGGTGTCTACTCATCACTTTATTCTGGTTTTAGGTAGGCACATATACTTAAAATGCAGCATTAGAGCCTTGTGAGAGAACACGACTGTGGCAGTGTGGGAGTTTTTTGGACTTAAGCAAAAATGATGGCGACCAATCGCTTAATCTATCTGAGCCGTTATGTTGAGACGCGTTATTATGGCATTATCATATTGGTTGAAAAAGGTCTCCAAATGAAAATACTTAGACTTAGACACTTTATTTGTCATTTTGTATGCACAGAGTGCGTACAAAACGAAATTTCGTTGCATACAGCTTGTAAATTGCAGCAAAAATTAAATTACAGTTACAGTATAAGGTGCAGCAGTGATTTGAAAGTAAACAATTTAAATGTAGACAATGCAGGAGAAGTCACAGTGTACAGGTGAGTATTTTTTTAAAAACATTTGTATGTGCAGAATTGATTGCGCAAGGGCATTTGTGCAAGAATACAGCTTGTACTACTGTACAAATACTGCGGTTTAAATTGCGTGATAAATTTTAGAAACATTTATCGTCCAGCATAATTTGTTGTTGTGACAGTCCTAGCTGCTGCCTCCCCAGCCCCGAAAACAGCCACGTCACAAAAGCCATGCAGAGATCCTGACTCTGTGGCTCCACAGCCTGAGTTCAGCCCACCAGAACAGGGAAGAATTCATCCCAGGCCGGGATTCACAAGCAGTGAGACCAGCCAGCCCAAATTGCTTTGGCAGAGTTAAGCAGGGAACGTTCAGATGGGATTGATCAATTAAAATGATTTTGTAACAAAGTAGGTGAAAATACCATTTGCATTTCAGGCAACATTCTTGTTTGCTTGATTTAACCATATCTAATTTGTTCTGTAGTCTGCCAGCATATATTATCTTGGGTTTGTTTATGTTTAGCATTTTTGCAGATTATTTACTATAACATCTTGGTTTAAATCAATTCACAATTCCAGATTGTATTTATTGTTTGATCATTTAACTTGTGCATTTTGGTGAACTTACCTTATTCACCTATGTGTCAGTAGGAAGTGATGCCTCACATCCTGTAATTATAGCTTCCTGTTTAGAGCTGATGTCACAGGAAGGGACCAGAGGATTTGTGCCACACAGCTGTCTACTGTGTGTTAGGCATGCGCACTGCGATTTCAGGTGTCCGTTTTTAAACAAACAACACAAGGCACCTCAAGAGGAATCAGCCTACTGAGCTTGTCAGTTTTCTTGCAGACTTAGATATATAGACACAAATGTTTATAACAGAATTTTATTGGTGAGGGAATCTGTGTTTTCTTTACAATATTATTATATGAAGAATGATCCTGTCCCATTGACTGTGAACATAATTCAATTCAATTCAATTTATTTATATAGCGCCAAATCATGAAACATGTCATCTCAAGGCACTTTACAAAATCAAGTTCAATCATATTATACAGATTGGGTCAGATTATACAGATTGGTCAAAAATGTCCTATATAAGGAAACCAGTTGATTGCATCAAAGTTCCGACAAGCAGCATTCACTCCTGGGGAACCGTAGAGCCACAGGAAGAGTCGTCTGCATTGTACATGGCTTTGCTGCAATCCCTCATACTGAGCAAGCATGAAGCGACAGTGGGAAGAAAAACTCCCCATTAACGGGAAGGAAAACCTCCGGCAGAACCGGGCTCAGTATGAACGTTCATCTGCCTCGACCGACTGGGGGTTAGAGAAGACAGAGCAGAGACACAACAAGAGAGACAAAAAAGCACAGAAGCACACATTGATCTAGTAATCTGTTCTACATTAGATGGTAGTAGCGGGTGAGCCGTCTTCTCTGGATGATGTCACAGTTAACAGAACGCCAGACCAGGTGTACCTACTATGAAGAAAAAGAGAGAGAGCAAAAAGTTAAAAGCTGAAATGACGACAGTCATTTCAATGTAAAACAATGCAAAACTGGAGAACAGTAGAAATCAGTAGAGTGAGAAAATTAGACCCTGATGTCCTCCAGCAGCCTAGGCCTATCACAGCACAACTATAGAGATAGCTCAGGGTATGAGCCACTCTAACTATAAGCTTTGTCAAAAAGGAAAGTTTTAAGATTATTCTTAAAAATAGATAGGGTGTCTGCCTCACGGACCAAAACTGGGAGTTGGTTCCACAGGAGAGGAGCCTGATAGCTAAAGGATCTGCCTCCCATTCTACTTTTAGAGACTCTAGGAACCACCAGCAGACCTGCAGTCTGAGAGCGAAGTGCTCTGTTAGGAACATACGGGGTAATCAGAGCTCTGATATATGATGGAGCTTGACTATTAAGGGCTTTATACGTTAAAAGGAGAATTTTAAATTCTATTCTTGATTTAACAGGAAGCCAATGAAGGGAAGCTAAAATTGGAGAAATATGATCCCTCTTGTTGATTTTCATCAGAACTCTTGCCGCAGCATTTTGGATCAGCTGAAGACTTTGAACTGCATTTTGTGGACTTCCTGATAGTAAAGAATTACAATAGTCCAGCCTTGAAGTAACAAATGCATGGACTAGTTTTTCAGCATCACTCCTGGACAGAATGTTTCTACTTTTGGCGATATTCCGGAGGTGAAAAAAGGAAACTCTGGAAACCTGTTTAATATGAGATTTAAATGACATGTCTTGGTCGAAAACAACACCAAGATTTTTAACTTTATTACCAGAGGCCAAGTTAATGCCATCCAGATTAAGTGATTGATTAAGAACTTTATTTTTTGAAGACTCTGGCCCAAAGATTACAACTTCTGTCTTGTCAGAATTTAAATGCAGGAAATTTAAAGTCATCCAGCTTTTGATGTCATCAAGACATGACTGCAGTCGAAGTAACTGATTGGATTCATCAGGATTTATGGATAAATATAGCTGAGTGTCATCAGCATAACAGTGGAAATTAATCCCATGCTGTCTGATAATTTTGCCAATCGGAAGCATATATATTTAGTAAATAGAATTGGTCCAAGGACTGAACCCTGTGGTACTCCACAAGTGACCCTAGAGTTTGAGGAAGATTTTTTATTAACATGGACAAACTGGAATCTGTCTGACAGATAAGATTTAAACCAGCCTAATGCTTTCCCCTTAATCCCTACAGTATGCTCAAGTCTTTGTAGGAGTATATTGTGATCAACTGTATCAAATGCAGCACTGAGATCTAACAGGACAAGTATAGACACAAGTCCATTATCTGAGGCCATGAGAATATCATTAGTGACCTTCACCAGAGCTGTTTCAGCGCTATGATGAGCTCTGAAGCCTGACTGAAACTCCTCAAGTAGGTCATTATTTTGTAAATGTTCACATAGTTGATTAGCAACTACTTTCTCAAGAATTTTAGATAAGAAAAGAAGATTAGATATAGGTCTGTAATTTACTAACTCATCTTGATCAAGATATGGTTTCTTAAGTAAAGGTTTAATAACAGCTACTTTAAAAGCCTGTGGTACATATCCATTTACCAAGGATAGATTAATCATGTCTAAAATAGGACCACTGATCAGAGGGAATACCTCCTTAAACAACTTGGTTGGGATTGTGTCTAACATGCAGGTAGAAGGTTTAGATGAAGCTAAAATTTTAGATAGCTCAGAAAGCTATCTTTCTAACATAGAGCCCCACAGCGCTGTCGGGTGGGACCTGGCCCCACTGGCCTCGAATGCAGAGATGCCACAGTATTTACATCCTTAGTATTAGCGTGCGTAAGACTTTAATAGTAGTTTGCATTTCTAATGTGTCAATCGTTGTAGTCAGAGTGATATAGTTGAGAGATGTGTTTGCTCTGTGAGATTCACATGGTTAATTTAGTTTGATTTATAGATTATTTTACAGACAATCCATCAGAGAAGGCAACATAAATGGGGAAACTATCATAGAAACTAAAATGGTGACTATGAAGATAAGTAATTATTTCATATTTTTCAGTTCGTTCTGGCCGTGGAACACTGGACCAGCTCTATACCCTCAGCAGGATCCTGGAGGGGGCATGGGAGTTTGCCCAACCAGTCTACATGTGCTTTGTGGATCTGGAGAAGGCATTCGACCGTGGCCCCCGAGGGGGTCCTGTGGGGGGTCCTCCGGGATGCGCAAGCTGGCACTAGGGTGTGCGCGAGCTGAAAACTATAATGGCGGTCCGACGGTGTTTTTCCCACCCACACCATAAAGACGTGTAAATAAACATTTTCTTTTTAAAGATTGAACTCAAAAATTGTAAATTTAATCAATAAACAAAATGTATTGTAATGAGCAGTGTTAGACTTTATTGCTAAATGCTGTTGCACACAACAGTATACTGTTTCTTTAAGTCAGGTTAGGGTTTATATGGAAGAAATGTGTGGCTTTCAGGGGGAGGAGAGGTGGTTCAGGGACTGGCAGGGTGGAAGCTGTCCCATTCCGTTCGTCCTAAAATAAAGTGTTAGCAGCAAAACCTCAGGCTGTTGCTTGGGTGTCACAACGCAACGTTACAGTAATCACACAGAATGTATTTATCTAAAAGAAATCTTCTTCTATGCTTCATTTTAAGATGAAATATCCACATTGTGCTGTATGCGCACATGGCTTGTGGTCTCTGCTTCAATCATTCTAGCAAATATGCTCAGTTGGCTAAAACCACGGAAGATGTCAGGCAGGTGAGACATCTAAGGTCAAAGTTAGTCATTAAGGAAGAGAGGGAGTGAGGAATGGCTTACCGCGAGCAAGCTATTTTTAGAAACGTAACGTCACGATGACGTCACATCACGTGGTACGCAGTAGGACAAGCTTGCATAGTCCGCCGCTGTTTCGCTGTAAAAGAGACGTGCGTTACCCTTGGTTTTACTCGGTAAACGACTGCTTTTTCCAAATCTAAAACCATGGTTTTTAAACATTGTTGCTATGGAACGGGCAACAGCGACTCGAGGTACGCTGATCGGCCGCATTTGAATGATGTTTTCTTCAAGACTGCCAAGGAGAAATGTGTGCGCTGGGTACACCAGTGCGGTCGGCCTACATATGTAGCAAGCATTTTGTTGGAGGAAAGGGCCCAACCGAAGAACATCCTGACCCAATTCCAGCGACATCAAGTAGTGAACAGGTAAGAGTATTTTGGTGGCCGACATGTTAATATTGAAGCGCCTGCTACCATGACAGCATATAGGCTATCATGGTAGCAGGCGCTAACATGATACCCTGCTACCATAGGGTGACCAGACGTCCCCGTTTTCCGGGGACTGTCCCGTTTTGGACCACCTGTCCCCGGCTAAAGCTGTCCCCGGAAATGTCCCCGATTTTACCGAAGGGGAATATGTGTTGCGGTAGCTGGTTGCGCTGCTGATAATATAAAGACGAGGAACAGAGCGCACCACTAGATGGCGGTAATGATCCTTTTGGATGTCAGATGCCATTAAAACACAAAGAGGAAGAAGAAGAAGACGAGCGCACCACTTTTAAAACAGAAGAAGAAGAAGTGAAAAGTCGTCAACTGGTGGCAACTGATGGGGAGCTGCTGTGTTATGGTAAGTGTGTTAATCGATTCATTTTATTTGGATCAAGCTGATCCTGTGAGAAATGTTTTTTTTTTTTTCAGGTTAAAAAATAATCAATAAAAAGTAAGACAAAGACCACGAGTTGCTGCTCACATGAGTAAAAGACACTCAGATAAAATGTAACAGAATGATTGAAAACTCTTTGTTAGGCGCTAACCTAGTACGCTGGTTCTCCAGGGATCAACAAGGGCTTGTCTAAAGATGTTTTAGAACTGATTGGTGACCTTTAGTTTATATTTCAGATAGTTAGTTATTAGTAGAGTTATTACAAGTTGTTTTGCTGATTTATGGTTGTGATTTATGAGCATAGACTTCCAGGCTTAGGTTTAGCTTTTCTACTGCTCAGTTTGGATTTATGAAAGTTCCTCATGAAAAAATAGGAGTCAGTAACAGGAAAACTGAATGAGAAAATATTTACATGATCTGAGAACGATGGAGGAAGAGATAACTGCCTGTTTAATGTTAATTTATTATGTTGTTTTTGCTTGTAGCTCCTAGTATTGTGGTAATTAGCATTTTTTGTATTTAATCAGAGGAAATAATAATAATAATAATAATAATAATAATAATAGGACGTTTTCATGTAGTACATTCTAATGTTTTTTGGAAGTGATTTTAAATATATAATGTCTCTGTTTTAGAATAATGTAAGATTGATACAAGAGGAGAGAGGAAAAAGATAGGAAGACAGAAAGGAGATTAAATGAGAGTGGAGGAAAATAGGAATATTGATGTAAAGAATGATTGACAAGAAGGGAGAAATATTTACTTAGATTATTAATAAAGTTCAAGTGATAAAGCTCTGACATGATATACTCAGGTTTGAGCTGAGAAGCCCAATATTCTGAGGATATAAACTCTTTCTGAGTCTCTGCACTGAACATGAGTTTCACTGCACTTCCCTAGCTGTGGCACAATAAAGAGGCAGTTTAGTTTATTTTTTTTTCTTGTGTTTTAAAAATTTCTGTTCTGCACATAATATATCCTCTTCTCCTCTTATTTTATCCAGACCTCTGGATACCGTGGCTGATGGCTCTTCAGACACAGAACAGAAGAAACCAGAGATGATCTCATGTTAGCGACTCACTGACCGGAGTTAACTCACCTTATAGGAGCAAACAATATACTCACACATCAGCTACTACCATACACATACACATAATGTAGTTATACACACTTTATGTAAGTTTATACATGCTCATGCTGCACTACACACACAATCACTTGCATTCATGTCAAGGGGTTTTCCAAGTCTGTGCCTTTGTTTTACTTTACATCACCACAATCCATTGGACAATGTCTTGTCCCAAACAGGGTCTATGCACTATGTGCTCTATGTGCTTATAGCCCATTAATGGGAGAAATAAATCTGCTTTGTGATGCACAGAACCCTTATGTGGTCAGTTGACAGTAAGAAACATATATCATCCTTTACCAGCGGACCTGACTGCTACTTTTTGATGTTAACGCAGAAAAACCTATTTTTCATAGGTATGTAGATGTGAACAGAATGAGTATTTGTTGCAGTTTTTTTAAATTTGGGGGGCTCTGTCTCCACAGACAGCCACAGGCTAAATGTTTGTATTTACTGGTTTTTCTTTTTCTCATGTCACTTTCCCCTTAGGCAGTGGCAGAGCTCTTTGAGCCCCACAAAATTGGAAAACCCTGCTAACCACTCTGGACCCCTCCACTCCCACCACTTTGCCCCAACCCAGAGACACAGTTCTAGTTTCTATTAATAACACTATTTATTGATTTTATTAATCTTAGGATGCACTAAAGGTCTGGAGAGGCACATTCCTGTCTCCTGGCCGATGACGCCATGACCGCCGCACAGGAAATAAAAAACAAAGCTTACCGTTCGATCAACTCGGCCCGTTTTCCAGTCTTTTTAAACCCTCGACACTCAAGCCATCGTTTGAGCTGAACATTGGTGTGTTCTAAAAAAAAAAAAAAAAAAAAAAAAAAAAAGAACATTGGTGTGTTCTTCGACAGTGCGACCAGTAATCCGTGCGCCTGGAACATCGTCTTGGGAAAGTTTAACGGCTGCAAAGTCGGTCATATCGCTGTTTCTGTTGCGCGTGTAATAGCTGGTTGCTACGGGCGTTCTCTACCTGTATGCCCTACCTAAGCGGCAAAAGGGGCGTTGCTCTTGAGACGGTGACGTCACGTGCGCGGTATGCCATTGGAGGCAACAGAGAAGAGAATTGCAACGGATCCGGGAGAAGAAAACGAGCGAGAATCAGAAATGTCTCTTTCTCTCTTCTGACTGTACGTTGTTTACGTCAGCAGAGGAAAAATTTAAATTGGGTCGAAAGTTTTATTTACGAGAGTAAATTGAGTGACTGTCTCTATCGATTGCGCAGTGCCTACAAACAGTGTTGCTGCTCATGGGGCCGCAATTGAAGCGGTGACAAGCATTGACGCGCAGTCACCAGAGGTGGGGACTCGAGTCACATGACTTAGACTCGAGTCAGACTCGAGTCGTTAAAATCACGACTTGAGACTTGACTTGAAAAAATGCTCAAAGACTCGGACTTGACTTTGACTTTCATGCCATTGACTTCGGACTTGACTCGACTTGAAGCTGTTTACTTGAAAAGACTTGATATTTTTTACTCAAAGTCTTAAAATTTAAAACACATTGTTTATAAAGTGGCGTCATTAATTAATTTCACTCATTCCATATCAATATGCACAGACCGTCACTATGTTTTTCCTCTCTCCTTATGTGTGTATGTGTACGTAGCTGCAGCACAACCAATCAAATTAACAGGATTTGGACGTTTAAAAAAACACGGCGAAGCTACAGAGCTCAGGGAACGATTCAACGTTGTTCGATTCAAGACGGTCGCTATTTTACACGGAGTTTAATAACACATGCAGACTTAACATTTAATTCGCACACAACACGGACCGTAGAAGTGTTTCGCTTTGGATGAGGGAACCTTGTTTGCGCGGCGCCGGTCCTTGCAGCTGTGTTACCGCTACTAATGGACGTGCGGAAACCATTGTACCGCAAATTGGTTCCGCCATGACGTGAAGCGTCCGTACGCGTGCGTTTCAAGAGTGAGATTTTCATTGTAAGATTGAGATTTTCAAAGTAATGCGTGTGAGCGTGTGCAATTGATGAAATGCGTGTGTCACACGGTCAATGCGTGAGAGTTGAGAGCTATGCTTTAGCTAACTTCGTGTTAGCATGTGTACTCCCGGTTAAATTGGTGATGATTTACCATAAATCCGGTCCTTCAAATGCCTCCACAAATAATGTGCACTGTGTTAGCTCAGTAAGCCGGTGGATAGTGAGCGGGGCTCCGGAACAGAAAGCCGGCTGCGCCACCGAGAGGCTGCGGCTGCGTGCAGCTCCGTACTCGCGGACTTTTTCACAAAAAATGCTGGCAAACTCGCTGGAAACCACTCATCTAGTCGTATAGTGCATGACCGCCAATGCCTGCTGGAATTACGGTCATGCAGTGTTTTTGGACTTGTAACCACTTCTACACTCGACTGTTTACGCTGCTTTGGAGCGCTCCGCTCTCAAGACCCGGCCACTTCCGGCAACTCGCGCCGGAGTAGAGTGAAGAGGAAGCGGCTGAGCCGGCCAAGGAAGCGCGGCTGCCGTGGAGGGCTAGCAGCTAAGCTAAAGGCTAACCCATTTAGATCGCGACTTCCATCCATCTTGCTCTCCAACGTACGCTCACTGAACAACAAAACGGACCATCTACAACTCGAGCTCTCTGCAAAGAGGGAGTTTAGAGACTGCTGCGCTCTCATCCTGACAGAAACATGGCTTTCATCGTCCACACCTGATAGTGCCGTTAGCCTGGAGGGGCTAGCCACCTTCCGTGCCGATCGTTGATATATTTGTTTTGTTTCTTATGTCACTCATGTCACTTATGTCACTCAAAACATGGACACATAAAAATACATGTTCACTCAGTGACCAGGTCAGAGAAAAGAGGAAAAAACTGCTGTTATGGTTCTTTGTATTGTGCTGTGGAAATGTCAGCATTTCGACAGCACAATTTCTCTTTTTTTATTGAATATCAAGTTTAACAGAACTGCGCAGTAAAGTGGTCCAATTTAAAAATGTTTTTTATACTTTGTGTTCAGCTACACATGTTCTATCATTTGAGATAAATACATATTTTAAAAAGAATAAAAAATGGTCTATTATTTGAATTTTATGTATAATTGCGAATTATATATAAAAAAAATAAGAACGACTCGAAATGACTTGAAATTAAAGGTTCCTGACTTGAGACTTGACTCGACTTTACCTGTCTTTACTTGAGACTTGACTCGGACTTGAGGACAGAGACTTGAGACTTACTTGAGACTTGCAACACAGTGACTTGGTCACACCTCTGGCAATCACGCACACACCGCTGCCGTTACCACTGCTGCTGAGGGGGGATTAGTGGTGATAGACGCACAGAGCTGTAATATTTTTCATTGTGATTCAGACAGGTGCAGTTCATTTTACAGATATATTCAGACAGAAACAGGCAAACCAGAAGTTTGCATATATATATATATATATATATATATATATATATATATATATATATATATATATATATATATATATATTAGGGCTGGGCAAGTTAACGCGTTAATTTCGCGTTAATTCAGTAGACTATTAACGGCGATATTTATTTTATCGCGCATTAACGTATGTTGCTCACATGCTTTCAGTCAGTGTCAGTCAGCACGCGTGCTGACTGCAGCGCGCTGTCACGGCAGCACTCTCTCGCTCCCCCTCCCCTCTCGTACATGGCTCAGCGGCTGCCTGCGTGCAGCTCTCACACAAACTTAACACACAAACAGCTGAGAGAGACCGCAGCAGCGGAAAAACATGAACAGGGGAAGTAGCAGCGTTTGGCTTTATTTTAATACCGTAAATGAAATCAAGCTGTATGTTTTGTAAAAAGCCGGTTCATTTCAGTGTAAACACAACAAATTTATCTAAGCACGTGAAAAAACATGAAAACGTCGAGCCACAGAAACGGAGAGAGGAGATGAAACTTCTGTCATTGCCCCGACAGACCCACAGACGTCTCTGACTGAGGCGTTTCAGTCCTCCAGGGAACATCCAGGTAGATCAGTGTTCATCTTCAGCAGCAGTTCATGTTAACTTTCAAAGTAGATATTATCTATCATATGTTACTGGAGCCCACACAGAAAATGTAATTAAGACCTTGAAAGAACCCAGTACATATATTAAAAAGTGTCATTTGAGATAAGATAACATTAGCTAATCCTTTTTTTATCCCACGACGGGGAAATTTATAGGATTAAAGCAACAGGCAGGTGCACACAACACAGACAAAATTACATAAGGATTCAAATATATAAGAGGTGGATTAGCGAAAAAACACTGAACATAACATTATTATTATTATTATTATTTAATTGTAATAATAAAATAAAAACCACAAAACCCAAAAGGTCAACAGTTTCATGATACATCAAGCTTAGGGACTGGCTAATATACAGCAGGTCAAAAAAGGCATATTTTGGCTGCAGTGCTTGCTGTTCTCTTATGAAGAAAAGATCAACTAGTGCACTAAATTCAATAGATGGGTTGAAAATATCCAGTATAAAATAAGTGCTACAAATGTTACAACACTTTTGTTCATATGGCAGCAGAACATTAAAATAAAAGTGCTCTTTACACTACTTTTGAATTCATTCTTGGAGTTTGCGCATACAATGCGATTAATCATGATTAATCGGGCAAATTATGCGATTAATCGCGATTAAAAATGTTAATCGTTGCCCAGCTCTTATATATATATATATATATATATATATATATATATATATATATATATATATATAGGAATCAAATTTTTGTCCTCCTTGCTTCTCAGTCATCATAGTTCTCTTAATTGGGTTATACATTACATCATATTCTTTTCCAAACACAGGACAGATGTTCACCAATTGTTGCATTGCTGCAATGAATGGGCAGATTAACACCAGATCATCCACATACATGAGATGGTTGACAATTTTTGGTCCAAGAGCACATGCTGTTTTGCACTCAGCTATATTTATCCATAAATCCTGATGAATCCAATCAGTTACTTCGACTGCAGTCATGTCTTGATGACATCAAAACCTGGATGACATTACATTTTCTGTTTTACATTCTGACAAGACAGAAGGTGTAATCTTTGGGCCTTTGGAGCCCTCAAAAAATAAACTTGTTAATCAATCTGGATGGCATTAACCTGGCCTCTGGTAATAAAGTAAAAAAAAATCTTGGTGTTAATTTTGACCAAAACATTTCATTTAAATCCCATATTAAACAGGTTTCCAGAGTTTCCTTTTTCACCTCAGGAATATTGGCAAAATTAGAAACATTCTGTCCAGGGGTGATGCTGAAAAACTAGTCCATGCATTTCAGTGTTGTAGTACTCGAGTCCGAGACTCGAACTCGAGTCCGAGTCATTAGCTAAATTTAGAGACTTGTGACTTGACTTGGACTTGAGCACTGATGACTCGAACTTGGACTCGGACTCCTACATTCAGATCATTCTGACTCGGAGATTGAGAAAAAGACTCAACTTTTTTTAATATCATTAGGCTATAATTTTAATATGTCATTAGAATATTATTTGATGTATGATTTTAATATCTAAATGTCGTACCGCGCACGTGACGTCACCATCTCATGAGCAACGCCCCTTGCCGCTAAGGTTGGGCAAACCACAGACATATATACGTAGACGCGTCACAGGGCGCAGGTTCGCACGTCAACGTCACCGCCATATTGTATGTGGCAGAAAAAAGTTGAGTTCTGTTATTGTGAACGTGGATCAGAGAAGATGCCTCATTCCTGTGCTGCAATAAATACACACACACACACACACACACACACACACACACACACATATATATATAAACATTGTTGTCTTCATTATTTCGTAAAACCGTGTCACATGTGAACCTTTAGGAACAGACTTTTGGGTGAGTATTAAAAAGGTAAAATTAATAATATGAGGGGAAAAAGTCCAAGGTCAATAAAGTAAAAATAAACAAACAAACACAAAAGTGATAATGTTATGATAAAAACATCATATTATGAGAATTAAGGGGGAACATTTCCAGAATAAACACAGTTTGCAGAATTATTTCACTCCTGGAGTAATAGGGCCAGGTTAGATTATTTTAAATATTTTTATTCTTTAGGAGAATAAATTCAGGAGAATGAAGCTAAAGGGATACGAAAATAAACTTGTAATATTACAAAAAAAATACTACGAATACAAAGTATATTCAGAGATTAAAGTCCCTCTGGTACTGTTTAAGTGACTGAGTAACTGCAGATTTGCCACATTTAAGATGGCGGATGCTCTGACGCATCGCAGCATAGGCAGAACCTATGAAGGTAGATTTGTGTCTTTATTATTCAATCAAAAAAAAGGTTGCTTCAATCAAAAAATATATTTTCAATTAAAAAAAAATTCACTTCAATTAAAAAAAAACTTTTCAATCAAAGAAAAAAAGTATTTGAATCCAAAAATATATTTGAGACTCAAAAAAATACATTTGAACACTGATTTTCTTTGATTGAAAATGTTTTCTTTGATAGAAGTCAGTTTTTTTTTGTTTGAAGCAATGTTTTTAATTGAAGTAGCATTGTTTTTTGATTGGACCATATAATGGGTAGGACATTTGTGTCTTTATCATTCAATCAAAAAATAAGTTGCTTCAAACAAACAAACAAGGGAATCAATAAAAAAAGTCACTTCAATCAAAAGATAAACGTTTTCAATCATAGAAAATAGTTTTGAATGCAAATAAAATATTTGAGACTCCAAAAATTGCATTTGAACACTTTTTTTTAATTGAAAATGTTTTCTTTGATTGAAGTAATCTTTTTTGCGTTTGGGGTATACATGGGTAGGACATTTGTGTCTTAATCATTCAATTCCAAAAAAGTTGTTTCAATCAAAAAAAATATTTTCAATTAAAAAAAAAAAATTAAATGCAAAAAAAAAAATTACCCGTCAATAAAAAGGTATTGAAGAGAATGTGTTTTTTCGTTGTTTTTTTTTTTTTTTTTTTTGAAGAAAAAAAAAATTTGAAGTTCAACATTTTTTGATTAAATAACTTTTTTTTTTGAAGAGAAAAAAGTTTTAAAGTTCAATTTTTTTTGATTGAATCATTTTTTTTTTAAGTGAAAAAAGTTTTGAAGTTCAGATTTTTTCGTTTGAATCACTTTTTTTTTTGAAGCTCAAAAAGTTTTGAAGTTCAAATTTTTTCGATTGAATCATTTTGGAACAAACGTACCGTGGTGGGCGGGTGCTTCTCTATTGGTCAGACATGTTTGATTGACAAGTGTCTACACCAACGACGTCTTTCTGACAAAGAAGTCTTGTTCGGCACTCCCCAGGCCAGACAGCTTTTTACCAGCAAGAGGGAACAGCGGTGAAGTTGTCGGTAAGTAGATAAAACAGGTTGAAAATAATTGGTGTCATGTTATTAGCCTATTCTGTTGATATTTACAATAAATTGTACGCTTACTAACTTTGTTCACGTTGAGGAATGTTTGTAATGGTGTGAGGTTAGATGTCTAAATATTTTCAGACAGGCAAGCAAAGTGGGCGAACCTATGGCCCCCACGCAGCAGCTTGCTATGTGCTAAAGAGCTACTGTGTTGAGTAAGTGGCCACAGCGCTGCCTGTTTAGTAGATGCTTTTATCTTGAGAGCGGGATATAGGCTGCTTAAGCTGCTGTTAGTCGAGGTGCATGCGTCTCTCTCCCCCCTCCCCCCATACATTTACCGCTGGGTCCGGTGTCGGCCAAGTGCCATGTACTGTGCAGGGTATGGCAGGCCGTTTTAACATTTATTAGCTTGACTGAATATGAATTTCAGACATCTCAAATACGGAATAAGATTTTTGCACTTAAAATAATAACAGTTCATCTACATCATCTTATTTCAAGTGCAGAATAGCTAATAACCTTCTTTTAGGGGTAAGAATACTCATTCCATTGGCAAATAGTCTTATTTAGCTGCTCAAATCAAGGAAGAATACACTGATTTCAAGAAAGTTTTACTCACTTTTAGTTCCCTTTTTGCAGTGCTAAAGTCTTGACTTAATGTGTATTTCAGATATCTCCAACAGAATTCTTGCTATCTAAAGTGGAAACTTTAGATATCTTAAATATAATTATTTATAGTAGAAATTACATCACTTTTCCCATTTATGTGTAGTGGGATTTTACTTTCGGATATCTAAAATAACTTTCTTCCTATCTAAAATAAACTTTCTGGATGTCTGAAAACTAATCCTGGATCTCCATAATCCATTTTTTACCGGTCATAGTTTTTATTTCAGATATCAAAAATCAATGATCAAAAGTTTTGAAACAAATATGTAAGACATCCAACTTTGTAAATTCCGCTTTCTGTCCGTCAATTTGCGTTGGTAGTAATTGACAGAATTGCAAGAAAAGGGCATGAAACTGAGCGAGCCCTTAGCCAGGGAATGTGTAGCGACAGAGAGCGACGTTCAATAGAAAGTTGTGTAAGAAACCTTCACAGAATTGAACATTTATTGTCTACAGAAACCTACAATGAACAGTAAAGCAGTTTGACTGAGGTTGGAGTGCTAGCAATAGCTCATTTCCATCGAACCGAGGATCGTCGTTTCTTCATAAGGCGGGTTAGTTCAGGTAAGTCCTCACAAACAAAATTTCTTTTCTTTTTTTTTATTAATTGATTTCTATTTTATTTTTTTGCTGTTAAAGATTGGGTTGTCTTCTGTATAAAATGTAATACTTAACATTTGTTTTCCTAGGGCGGAGTGGCAGACCATCTATTGTTACCAGAGAGCACATAGACGTCCTTATGAAGCAAGAACATACAATCAAAAAAAAGGCAAAAATGATCGGATGTTCCTCGTCGTTTTTGAACAACAAATCAAAGCTGGTGGACCTACACATAAGAGGAAGACTGTCTGCCTTAGATGACAATCAGCTGCAAGAGCGTGTGAGCACATTGCAGGACCAGTATCCAAACTCTGGGCATGAGGTTTGTCTTTTCTACAGAAAATTGATATTTAAGTTGGATCCGCTTGTGAGAGTATTTTTTAATCATTAATGCTTTCATGTTTGTATTTTTCAGATGATGAGGGTGCTGCTTCGTGCTCAAGATGTGATTGTCACACGGGCCAGGGTACGCTAAATGTTGGGAAGGACAAACCTGACATCTGCTGCAAGAAGGTGGAGTCGGACTGTTGCAAGGTGGGCTTACCATATGCCGTACCCCAACAGTTTGTGGCATATTGATTTATATATATATATATATATATATATATATATATATATATATATATACATATATATATATATATATATATAGATATATATATATATATATATCTATATATATATATATCTATATATATATATATATATATATATATATATATATATATATATATATATATATATATATGAGAGTGAGACAGGCTGCTTGATTTGCTGTACTGAATCATGGAGAGTGAGCAGAGTTATGCTGGTAGTTACGCCACGTTTCGGTCTTTTGAGTTGGAGGATTTTTCACCCTCCTCATCCCCGGCGGTGTAGGAAGGTTTTTGTGGAGCCAAGCAGGCCAGACTCTGATCAATTTGACCTGCTGGCTCAAGGCCCTGACTCAGTGAAGCCACAACCTGGCGCTGCAGAGTCAAATGGTGGACAGAATTGGTCCTATCATATATTATCATATATCAGAATCAACATATATTTTCTGCTTTGTAACCCAGGCGGGATCACCGGCAGCTTTGTGCATCATGATTCATTTGTAATGTGGACACGTCAGCCCCAGATCACCCTCTCTGTATCGTCTCAAACAGCAGGCAGATACCGCAGATCGCCCATGTCCAATGTCCAACCTAGAACCAACATCACAGTCTCACAGCAGCCCCTTCCCGGCTGCCTCAAGACACTAACTGCAGAACAATTGATTGCTTTCACATACACTGCCCAAGAACACATAAAAAGTTGGTAAATTTGTTTTTTGAAGATAAAAAAGGTCGCTAGAGAGTTTGAAAAGTGCAATAGTGCTCTCTATGGAGGCACAAGAAGATGCTCTATTTTTTTGTTTTGTTTTTTAAGACTGAGCTGGCTTTTATAGTCCTGAGCAGCCAGGGGACCAATGTCACACACTCAGAATTACGTTGCACGTGCAGAAACTAATGTTAATTTGAAATTCAATGCAAGAAGTTTGACCCTAGGAAGGCGCCATACTGAGTTTTGGACACAAAAGCCGGATTTCAACAAATATGCATTATAATTTTTCAAAAATAATGACCAGGATATGTAGATAGTACTATAAAACAACCATGTTAAGAGTTTATTGACAACAAACAGCTGATTTGGGGAAGAGTTACACTTTAACAGAATTTAGCAACCTAGACACCAGGCTTTTCCATATTTGTTAAGCCTCCTATCTGGGATACCCTCCAGGTTGATATCAGTAGCTCTTTAAGTTCTATTGTTGAGTTATTGTGCTCTGAATTGCTTTTTACAGAAAATTATCAAATGAAACAATATAGTGACCTTGAGTGTTTTTCCAGCAATGAATATATAACTTTGTCTTTTTAAAGATTGATAATGTTGATTTTTAGCACTAGGTGATAACGGTTTCAAATATTTGCTGAAAGAAGCATGAATACCGTCACTGTATCCCTAACCTAACCTTCGGATGTTTGCGTTTCTACCACATTTTAATTGTGCTCTGAGCGAAAGATTCCGTTTAGCAAATTTAGATGCCCAACTAAGTCAAGACGACAGACGCTCACAACATCTCTTCTATAAGAACTCCAAAGGACTGTACACATTATGCACAAACACATCAGATAGACTAGGTAATATAAAACAGCTTCTTTATTGACTCTAATGGGAAATTCTATATAGTTTGCATATCTTATGTTTCAACCTCTCCCTTACATCTGGAGCTGCTGTCTTACAGGAGTTGTCTGGACCAACATGATCTCACATACAGAACCTTCTGAAAGTATTTAGCCCCCTTGAACTTTTCAACCTTTGGCCAAATTTCAGGCTTCAAACATAAAGATATAAAACTGCATGTTTTCGTGAAGAATCAACAAGTGGGACACAATCATTAAGTGGGACGAAATTTATTCATTCTCTTTCTTTTAAAAAACACATTTTTATTTTGGCCCTCTTCTTGTGTTAAACTTCTCCCTCCTTTTGGCAAAAATATCTGTTTATTTATTTTTTCTTTGTCATTAGTGGCCATGATAAGTTCAGTTTAATATTTTTTTTTATGTATCAAACTTTAATTTTGAGTATTTTCTTTATTGCCATAAAGACAAACCTAGAAGAGAACATATGATGGTCTTGGATAACAATTTGTCAACTTCCTGAAAGTTGTTAAAATCTAAAACCATTTCAGAAGTTTAATGACAGAACCTGAATCATCTGGCACAGTCTTCTGATATTTTATCCTCAGGACCAGCTAAAGGCTTTTAGTAAAAAACATATGAACAGTATTTTTTAAACACTGGTACACTTTTCAGACTTGTAAAACCACGTTTTACCTTAAAATTAAGTAAAACATTAACAACAGCTGGACAAACATGCAAACCCGTCATCACCTTGCAGCGTAACCTTTCATAGTCACATTCGTGATCATTTAAGAAACTCCAAAGGTCGGAGCTTGCAAAATTCCCTCCATCATGTATATTCTAACAGCCTTGTAGGAGGAGTGCAGCGACAGATACAACAGGACAACAACACTAGTATTGGCTTCTGGGTAAATTGTCTTGGTGTCATGCAGAAACTGGATTTCAGGCTGGCAGGAAAAGCCAAGTGGAGGGATGGCAGAGGCTCCAGAGGTGAACATCAAGAGAGAGAGGGTGGACCATCCTCCTCTTCTATAAGACAGAACAATAGAAGAATATGACTGTTAGACATGGAAAAAATACCCCTGATGTATTGTACAAAGTAATTTTAAATTTATGGAAATTGACTAAAATGCAAAAACAGACCTTTAATGTCAATCAGCCAGTCACTCCTAAAGCAGACCAATTGGTTCTCCAGAACGCGCTGATTGCTGCCCTGAGCAGAATAGGTCACTGTGGCTCATGTCCCTGGCAGTGAGGGCTTTCTCCTCACACACGGACATGTCAGGAACAACAGCTGGGTTTTTCTGGAGCTCTTTCAGTAGCCCCAGAATCTTGAAGCCCTCTGCAAACCTAAGAGGCAAGGCAAGTTTATTTCTAAAGCACATCTAATGTACAAGAAAATTTCTACAAAAACCTTAAAGCAAGGTACAGAGGACATTAAAAAAGTACATATAAAAAAACAAACATGATTAACAAACAATTTATTAAAGGAACAATAAGCATTATTTTGACACAAGGTTGTGCTTTAGCACTGTCTGTAGACCAAAACAATCATGGGTGCTTTCAAAGGCTGCCTGCACCGCGGCGTGGTGACCACTCTGCATTTCTCAGCGTATTATTAGCATGGTGGACCGCCAGGCTAATATTAACTATAGACCTGAGAACAGGTGGGTCTTTAATCTGGATTTACATAAAAATGTTTTAGCTGAGTCTGGGAGGTTGTTCCAGACATGTGGAGCGTAGAAGCTAAATGCAGCTTCTTTAGGTCTGCTTCTGACTATGGGAACCGGTCCAAATTGCATCCAGATGACCTGAGAGGTCTTAGAGATTTATATTGGATCAGAAGGCCAATGATAGATCCTGGTCCTAAAACAATCAGAGCTTTATAGACCAGCAGCATAACTCAAAAGTCTGTCTTCTGACAGTGAGGGAGCATGTGGAAAGACCTCAGAACCAGACTTATGTGGTCCAAGGGTTTGTTTTTAGCTAGGGCTGAATGAGCTGCAGATCTCTATTACAGGGGTTGGACAATGAAACTGAAACACCTCTCATTTTAGTGTGGTAGGTTTCATGGCTAAATTGGACCAGCCTGGTGGCCAATCTTCATTAATTGCACATTGAACCAATAAGAGCAGAGTGTGAAGGTCCAATTAGCAGGGTAAGAGCACAGTTTTGCTCAAAATATTGCAATGCACACAACATTATGGGTGACATACCAGAGTTCAAAAGAGGACAAATTGGATGCACATGGTCCTCCAGAATGGAGGACCATGTGCATCCAATGGTTCAAACTAGTGATGGGTCCGGCAACACCGATGCGTCGGTGCATGTGTCGAGCTCATAGAGCAAAACCCGTGTCGATGCGCGTATCGACACGGGAAAGTCACGTGACCAATACAGGAACTGTTTCGAACTGACTGACGCACCAAACTGTTTCTGTTCCCTCTAAGCTGCACGCGTGTGCATTTGCGCAGAGCAGTGCGCACAGCAAAGATATGCTGCGCAGTAAATAAAATCCAAGTTGAACTGTAAACAAAGTAACGGTTAATAATGGTTCATTTTTAACCATGTTGCAACTCTAGTGTGATGGTGTACCACAGTTTCGCTCTGTGAGCGCCAGGTGCTGATCGGAGCGCACCACTGATGGATGGGTTGGGCAGACGCCTTTATGGTTGGGCGGGTTGCGCTGTGCGTCTTTGTTCTGAGCGTCGTTTCAGAAAAAACGGCTGATCTACCCTTAGTAGAAAGCTGCTACTCTGAGTAGTTTGATCAATCATTGAACGTGAGCATGAGCATTGAAAGGACATGGCAGCAAAAAATTTTTAATAAATAAATAAATATAAAAGCCAGTCCACAAGCATCCTCGTTCACATTATTTATTGACTGTATCTAAAAAAAAAAAAATCAAATATATGTTTAATTCAAATGAAAATATAAAATAATGCAATGCAACATACAATGATTTAAATTGTATTGTGTATACTTGGTCATCAAATCAGTGTCAGTTAACTCTGTCAACCAGGTTGGCTGTAGGGATTTTTAAGGTGCAGCAGGTGTCAGTATTCAGTGGCACAGTATCAATACAGTTTGGCAATGTGTTGAAACGCTTCATGACGCCTCATCGACCCATCACTAGTTCAAACATTGTATCCTGAAGGAGGTGCCGTGTATCAGGATGAAAATGCACCAATACACACAGCAAGACTGGTGAAAGATTGGTTTGATGAACATGAAAGTGAAGTTGAACATCTCCCATGGCCTGCAGTCACCAGATCTAAATATTATTCAGCCACTTTGGGGTGTTTTGGAGGAGCGAGTCAGGAAACATTTTCCTCCACCAGCATCACGTCGTGATCTGGCCACTATCCTGCAAGAAGAATGGCTTAAAATCCCTCTGACCACTGTGCAGGACTTGTATGTCATTCCCAAGACATATTGACGCTGTATTGGCCGCAATAGGAGGCCCTAAACCATACTAATAAATGATTGTGGTCTAAAACCAGGTGTTTCAGTTTGATTGTCCAACCCCTGTTTATTTAAATGGTAGATCTGTAAACATGCTGTTACAATAATTAGGCTGACTGCAGATGAATGAAGGACTAGTTTCTTCAGGTCCTGCAAAGTAATCACACATTTCATCTGATATTCTTAAGGCTGATTTTGTAATTGCCTTAACTTTTTTCTTAAAATTTAGGTCTGAATCTGTCACTAAATCCAGATTTCTGGCCTGGTTGGTGGTTTTTAGAAGTATAGATTAATATCCCTGTCCATCAATCTTACTGATAAAGGCACCACAACACAAGTATGCTAACAGAAACATGGAGGAACCCATTTTTTCCCCTCAGATCTTATGACAACATCAACACCTTTGTTAAGATAAGAGGGTGTGAATATTTTACTGGTCGTGGGCAACTCTCATAGGTCCGTTGACAATAAACTTGACAGCGGAGCGAACTAGGGAGTCCTTTTTTCTCCAGTTTGGGACATGCCTAAGGCAACCCTTGATGCTAATGCTGTCTGCAGCTTCTTCAATGGCAAAATTAGCCTCATTGGTGATTTCACTTTCTTTTGTCTGAATAAAGATGAATACACATGAGTCCACCCAGCCTCTCCCCCAGTGACCGCTGGAGATAGGCACCAGCAACCCCCGCCACCCCATCAGGGATTAGGCGGGTCTGAAAATGGATGGACGGACACATGAGTCTCACCAATAAACTCATACTAAGTGCATGTCTTTGGACAATGGAAGGAAACCGGTGTGCCTGAAGGGGGCCACATATACACAGGGAGAACATGCAAACTTCACACAGAGGCTTTTAAGCCTCATCTGTGGTAGGCCCACATTACCCAGGACTAAGCATTTTAAAAAGTATTGAAGGTGACAAATGACAGTTTATACTCATACCTTGATTAGCTGCTCCCGGAGTTTGTGATCATGCAGAACTTCTGGTCTGAAAGGGGCCTTTGGAAGCCCGCAAATTGGTGAAACAGCCCTTCTGAGAAAAAATGGTGGGCAACTCCTCCACGGACAACACAGACTGTAATCATTTTTGCTACAAAGTAGTACAACTTTGCTTCCAATGCTGCAGAAGAAACATAAAAGGATGGTTAGTTAAATGACTACCCAAGACTAAATTCCTCTGCTTAAAATAGACTGAATTCACTAGAATGAGGAAGGCATGATTAAAAACGAACCCTGACATACAAAATACCCTAGCACTATGTGACGTTTATTTGATGGCTGGCTGGAGAAATACTCATGTCCACTCCACTGATCAGCTCAGACAAAATGGTTTTTAGGGTAACTCTGAGAGATGGGAAGAGGAGAAAGATTAACTGTAATGTAACAATTCTATAATCTTATTTTAAAAGTTTTGGTTTTTTGTGACCAGAAGTTCAATTCAATTTATTTAAATGTTATTTATATAGTGCCAATTCACAACACAACCTTGTATAGGCATATTTAAATTTTAGATATCTGAAATTCCACAGACTGGCGACCTGTCCAGGGTGTACCCCGCCTCTCGCCCATTTGACAGCTGGAGATAGGCACCAGCAACCCCCGCGACCCCATGAGGGATAAGCGGTTTGGAAAATGGATGGATGGATGGATGGATATCTGAAATTCCAATTTAATTCGTCATATAATCAGTAGTGGATATATGTAATGTAATTTCTACTAGTAGAAATATATTTTTGATGTCAAGAATTATATATCTGGATATCTAGAATGTTTTATTTATTTTTTATATCTGAAATGATGATGACTAGTATTGACTGGATTATGGAGATCTGAAATTAGATTTCATCCTAGTCGGAATTCAGTTTTAGACATCCGGAATGTTTATTTTAGATTGGAAGAATGTTATTGTAGATGTCTGTAAATGAAAGCCCTATACACATGAATGGGGAAAGTGACGTAATTTGTACTACTTTGAATTATATTCAAGATATCTGAAATATTCATTTTAGATAGGACAAATGTTATTGTAGATGTCTGAAATGTAAATTTTGACTAGGAAGGAATGTATTTGAGATGTCTGGTATACATATTCAGTCAAGCTAATAAATGTTAAAACGGCCTGCCATACCCTGCACAGTACATGGCACTTGGCCGACACCGGACCCAGCGGTAAATGTATGGGGGGAGGGGGGAGAGAGACGCATGCACCTCGACTAACAGCAGCTTAAGCAGCCTATATCCCGCTCTCAAGATAAAAGCATCTACTAAACAGGCAGCGCTGTGGCCACTTACTCAACACAGTAGCTCTTTAGCACATAGCAAGCTGCTGCGTGGGGGCCATAGGTTCGCCCACTTTGCTTGCCTGTCTGAAAATATTTAGACATCTAACCTCACACCATTACAAACATTCCTCAACGTGAACAAAGTTAGTAAGCGTACAATTTATTGTAAATATCAACAGAATAGGCTAATAACATGACACCAATTATTTTCAACCTGTTTTATCTACTTACCGACAACTTCACCGCTGTTCCCTCTTGCTGGTAAAAAGCTGTCTGGCCTGGGGAGTGCCGAACAAGACTTCTTTGTCAGAAAGACGTCGTTGGTGTAGACACTTGTCAATCAAACATGTCTGACCAATAGAGAAGCACCCGCCCACCACGGTACGTTTGTTCCAAAATGATTCAATCGAAAAAATTTGAACTTCAAAACTTTTTGAGCTTCAAAAAAAAAAGTGATTCAAACGAAAAAATCTGAACTTCAAAACTTTTTTCACTTAAAAAAAAAATGATTCAATCAAAAAAAATTGAACTTTAAAACTTTTTTCTCTTCAAAAAAAAAAAGTTATTTAATCAAAAAATGTTGAACTTCAAATTTTTTTTTTCTTCAAAAAAAAAAAAAAAAAAACAACGAAAAAACACATTCTCTTCAATACCTTTTTATTGACGGGTAATTTTTTTTTTTGCATTTAATTTTTTTTTTTTAATTGAAAATATTTTTTTGATTGAAACAACTTTTTTGGAATTGAATGATTAAGACACAACTGTCCTACCCATGTATACCCCAAACGCAAAAAAAGATTACTTCAATCAAAGAAAACATTTTCAATTAAAAAAAAGTGTTCAAATGCAATTTTTGGAGTCTCAAATATTTTATTTGCATTCAAAACTATTTTCTATGATTGAAAACGTTTATCTTTTGATTGAAGTGACTTTTTTTATTGATTCCCTTGTTTGTTTGTTTGAAGCAACTTATTTTTTGATTGAATGATAAAGACACAAATGTCCTACCCATTATATGGTCCAATCAAAAAACAATGCTACTTCAATTAAAAACATTGCTTCAAACAAAAAAAAAACTGACTTCTATCAAAGAAAACATTTTCAATCAAAGAAAATCAGTGTTCAAATGTATTTTTTTGAGTCTCAAATATATTTTTGGATTCAAATACTTTTTTTCTTTGATTGAAAAGTTTTTTTTTAATTGAAGTGAATTTTTTTTTAATTGAAAATATATTTTTTGATTGAAGCAACCTTTTTTTTGATTGAATAATAAAGACACAAATCTACCTTCATAAGAACCCGCCCAACGACGCGTCTACTCTTATATTATGTCTATGGGGTAAACAGTGTGAGAGCGACTAAAGTCCCTTAAATGAAAGTTGCGTCATGGGCGTTCCATTTTTTTCGGGTCACGTGATTTCCTGCGGCCATTTTGGGTCTAGGCTCAGCTAAGCTCAGCGCGTTTACAACACTGCGAGCGACCGATTTCTTTTATTTTTATTTTTATTTTTTCGGACCCAGAGCAGGGGGTCGAGCCCAGCTCACGCACCGCACCGGCGGCCGAGCGGCACGGCAGGTCGCCCGGCCCGGCCCGCCCCGCGAGCGGAGGCGTGCCGAAACAGTATGGGGGAATTATTCAAGAGCACAAAATTTCTATTTGAGAAAAGAATTTCATCTTCTTGCACTCAAAACTTGTAACGCTCACACTCAAAACATACGCTCACACTCAAAACATACGCTCACACTCAAAACATATTCTCTTCTCTCTCAAACTTTGTTTCTGCTCTCAGATTTAATACTTCTTCACAGATATTTTCTCCTCTCTCTTGCTTCCTTCTCTTCGCACTCAAACCGATACGCGCTTGCAGATTTTTTTTGCTCTCTCTCGGATTGCAGTCAATCGTCGCCTAGCAACCTTTCCAGCCAATAGAACGGCAGCCTCTGAAAGGGTGCGCTTGTTTTACCCTACTGAGTGTGCCTGTAGTACAGTTTGCAATAAAATACAATACGACAATAAAATAGCTTTTTAATATAAAAGCTAGTAAAATAAGAAGCTGAAAAACCAAAACAATCAGGAAAATTAAAAAAAAGAAATAATTTTGCCGATTCCAAAATCACTAATGAAAAGTCATCTAATTTCTGTTGGAGGCAAGCTTCCTACTAGCAAACTCTGCGGCGGGAGTTTTCTGTTCACCTCACGTATGAAGATGGATCAACTCCAAGACTCTCAAGTAAGTTCCTACTTTTCTCGAGGCTAAAATGGTTCATAAGTCTGCTCAATTTTGTCGCAGCAGTTACATCTAAAGTTATGTCCTGGCCATTTAACACTAGAACTACCACAGCAGTCATTTTGACAGTTTTCAGATTTTGAAGTGTAATAACTCCGTTAGTTACATTCTATCTTATAGACCCTTTTCACAGTGACGTCATGCAACTTCCGTTCTGCGGTGAAGCAGGGTATCTTTATTTCCGCTTTCTCCGCGAGCAGTGTTTTTACATAGGGAATTCACACAGTCCCTCACCAATCTACCCAAATTTCGTTTGGGAGACGTGCACAGACTGGCACAAAAGCTTCCGGCCACACCAGCCTCCAAACTCGACAAAGATGACAAGTTCTTTGTGGAACAATACCTTTTCGATTATGAAGGTAAGAGCTTTGTCTTCTTAGCTCTGTTGTTAGCATAGATGCTAGGATAATGGTAGCTATGCTACCAACAGGACTTTTGTCATTTATTAGTTTTCTATTTCTCCATTATATTGCTACGCTAGCTTTATTGCTATATCAGCTATTCTGTTTCACAGCTTTTAGTCAATGAGTCACACCAGGGATATAGTTGATGTATAATGTTGAGCCTTTTCTTACTTTGTTTTGGAACAGTGTCAATGCTGTTGGCCACTTGGTCACAGCTCTATGAATAAAAATGAGGAGCCTCATTCCCTCCAGTTTTTTTTTTTTTTTGTGTAGTATTTTACTGAGGCTGCAGACTTTTGCAGTATCCCTCAAAATTCCTCTGTGGGTTCAGTGTGTTTCTCAGTCTCGTCAGTAGATCTGGAGCCTCAATTAATAAAATAATTCTGCCCATTCCTGTTAAAACTGTGATAGTTTAGGACATCATAGACTGAGAAAGACGCTGTCAATAATGTTGCAAGCACACTGCATGCACACTAATAATCAGTTCACTATAGTATTTATGGATTATGCTGCTGTCGGGGCAAACCCCTTGTGTCCTGTACTGTTATTTTTCAGGAACTGACCAAAAAAACATGGATTTAAAAAAACTTCAGACATCACACTTCATATATTTTAGTTATTTATTACATAGATACTTCATAGCAGCTCTGTCCATTTTACCTTTTACCTGTCCTTTTTATCCTGCTGCCTTGCTTCGGTTCCCCTCTGCCTTACAGAAGAGCCTGCTGCCGAGCTCTGGTGGGTTCTCCCCTGAACTGTCAATTCTCTGCCGAGGTGTGGACCCTGCTGCCTGTTCCTGGTTCCAAGAAGTCTCTCTCCAGGCCGTCAGCTCCTGCCAACACCATCACCCTGTTCCCGTGCAGTTCTACCTCGCTGGTTACATCACCCTCCATCCCATCAAACCTTCAATAAAGACTTTCATTTTAAGTCCCTTGTGTGTGGTTCTGAGTTCATCCATGGACAAATTAGATTTAGACAACTTTATTTGTCATTATGTATGCACAGAGTGCATACAGAACAAAATTCCGTTTGCATACAGCTTGAGAATTACAGTAAATTACAGCAGTGATTTAACAGTAAACAATTAAAATGTAAACAATGCAGGAGAAAGAGACAGTGTGCGATCACAGTGTACAGGTGAGTATTTTTAAAAACCATTTGTATGTGCAGAAATTAATTAATTTCTCAGATTAATTTCCTTTCATTAACAAATTGATTTTGACAGCTCTAATAAAATTTTACGTGGTGAGCCACTGAAATTATCTTGGGAATAGCTAAATTAACTTATAACTCAATTATCTTTAAGAAAGAAAGATGGAGTTTAATTTGTTAAAGACCACTCGCAGAAACATAGGTCTCCTCGGAAGAGAAGTGCTGACTGCAGGCGTAAGTGCTGCCACGAAGGATTTTAAAATTTGGCCCCTCGTCTCTTCTTATTGCAGTCACCCAACGGGCTCCAGTCTCAGCATCATCTGGGAAGTCGTGAAAACTGAGATATGGAAAGTTTTTTTTGTTGTTCGAACACTGTGGGACACTGCAGTAGCAGTTTCTCTGTGATTGAGCCATGCTTGGTGGATATGATGCTGCTGAGAGATGGACACAAGGGGAGAAAAAATAGATTAACTATAATACTTTTTAAAACCTTTATTTAACCAGATAAATTCCCATTGAGATTAAGATCTCTTTTTTAAAGGTTGATCTGACTAAGAGGTCAGCAGCACATGTCATTACTAATACAGTATAATAAAAACAATTTCAGGCTTCTACTTAAAATATACAGTATTTTGCACAAAAACTAAAAAAAAGTGCATTAATATAAGTGCAAATAATATTATGAAGAAAATTCATTATAATACACAGAAAATTCAGAAACAGAAGTACTGTCCAATAGCCCCACGGTATTTTTTTTTAGGAATGAACAAAAAGATTCAAATGAAATAAGATCTTTTTAATTCAGTGACTGCAATTATATATATAACACGTCACCATAATCAAGTAAAGGGAACAATGTAGCAGATAAATGTCTCTTTTTTCACTCAGTGAACAAGATTTATTTCTATAATAGCAAAGCTACAGTAATCATTTTATAACATCTACATCAGATTAATGACAGGTAAAGTAAGCTAACAAGCTGCTGCATGTTAGCTTTGATCTTCATGTTACTGTCCCAATCAAAGCATCTTTATAACAGCAATGATCGCTACCAATACTAAGGAAAATAAAGATAGTCAATAAGACACGTTTAATATTGTGCTTTCAGTCTTACCTAATGAAATCACGCTGATTTCTGATAGGTAACAGTTTGGTAAGGTAAGCTAACAAGCTGCTGCATGTTAGCTTTGATCTTCATGTTACTGTCCCGATCAAAGCATCTATATAACAGCAATGATCGCTACAAATACTAAGGAAAATAAAGATAGTCAATGCGACACATTGTGGTCTCAGTCTTACCTTATGAAATCGCGCTGATTATCAGTGAAACACCTCTTCACCTCCCGAATTTTCTATGTAAAAGCATGTAGCCGGAAGTAAAGATACCCTGCTCCGCTTCAAAACGGAAGTTGAGTGACGTCATGTGAAAAGGGTCTATTCCCGCCGTTGGAACACAAAGGGATGTTGCCTAGCAACCAACATTCTAGCTAGCGCATTTCATCTTTGGTATTCATCAGGAAGCTAAAATGGCTTTTAGAAGAAATTTTAACAGTGAAAGAAATATTAGAAATGCTTCAGAATCTCGATTATGCTGATTCTGGCGGAGAGGGAGAAACTGATGATGACTGGTCAGTAGGAAGCGGTCTAGAATCTGACAGCGAGTCTGACGTTGATCACCCGCCCCCCGCAAAAAGGAGGCGTATCAATCACTCTGCCGGTGATACTGAAACTTCTGTTCAAGGTTTGGATAGCAACATTATAATATGACAGAGTGATATACTCGTATAGGCTAAACAGTCAAGATCAGTGAACAAATTAATAAACCTATATCGGCATAGTGACTAAAGAACTGGCCGAAAACAGAGGGAGACGCCCGAGACAGAATGTTCTGACTGAGGCCCAGGGTCCCACCGCAAATGCAAAGCGAAACATCCACGATGCCCAGAGCGCTTTTCTCTGTAAATTTGCCCCGGCATGCTGGACTGCATTGTAACAGAAGCACGCAGGGTTTTGGGGGATAATTCGTGGGACATGACGGTGGATGAGCTTATGGCATATATTGCTCTCGTTTATGTCCGGGGAGCATACGGGGGAGAGATATGGAGCTGTCCAGCTTCTGCTCCGCGGAGTGGGGATTCAGCTTCTTCAAGGAAACAATGTCAAGGAACCGTTTCCAAATGATAATGCGATTCTTGCGGTTTGACAAAAAGGAGACAAGAAGCACGCGTATCCAAATATCAAAATTTGCGCTGATAAACGAGGTCTGGGAGGGTTTTGTGAAAAACAGCATCTCCTGCTGCAAACCTGGAGCTGACATTACCGTTGACGAGCAACTCCAACCAAAGCCCGATGCAGCTGCCTGCATCGGGCACCTGCAAATAAGCCAGATAAGTTCGGCATCAAATGGTGGCTTGCAGCAGATGGCACCACTTAGTACATCCTAAACGGTGCGCCTTATCTAGGCAAAGATGACGCACAGAGCGGGTCAGCGGCTGGGGAACAATGTGGTGCTGGATTTGGTGGAGCCTTTTACAGAGAAAGGAATGAATGTAACTCTGAAACTTGCAGAAGAACTGACGAGTCTTGTTGGCCCAATGAACAAGAGCAGAAGAGAACTTTCTCCCTGTGTCAAAGGAACCCCCCCCCCCCCATACACACACACACACACACACACACACACACTATATTCAGCACGAAGGTGCTGAAAAACAACAGTGTGACACTCAATGTCTATCAGTGCAAAGCACAAAAAATGTGTGTGTGCAATGTATTTGAGATGTCTAGTAGCCCATCCTCTTCCAGACTGTGCAGGATCTCATAATAGTTTTTTGTTACAGCCATCCATACATTCCGCCACAGTCTCTCAATCCTGTGAAGGAGATAAATGTTCAATATATTAGATGGAAACAATTGTTTGCATTGCTTTACAAAGCATAGAGTGGAGCTGTTTTTTTTTTTTTTTTTTTTTTGTAAAAACCAGACTAATCCCACAGCAATATCCTTTCAGAGGCTAAACAGTATTTGCGATTTTAGTCATTAAATTTGACATGATGCCACTGTAGGTATTGCTACAACAAAATGTATCTTAAAGTTTTGGTCATTTATGCGTGTTTATGTTCTGTAATGGTGTTTTTTAGACTGAAGGCTGCCTGGACTCAGCACAGCAGTCCTGAGTTCCTCTCTTACCTACAATAGTGTTCTTACCTTTGACTCTATGAAAGGTAAAGGGATAGGAGCTTCATGCTATCTTGATAAATCTGTCTGTCCACAACACATCTGGGCCCTACTGCTCTTATGATTTCTCTCCATTCTCATTAGCCTTACAAGCATGCTAGATACAATCTCCTTTTTATGTCATCTACAACTTCTGCCTTTCTGTCCCAGAGAACAGGCCTGCATCAAGTGATCACCTAAATTTTGTTGTTAATAAATCTTTAAAACATTTCCCTGGTCTCCCGAGAGTGGTTTTGCATGTGGGTAAAGGCCCTAAACTCACAATGACGAGCGCTCTATCTTTTTTTTATCCATAGTTTAAGTACTCTGATTACTGGATCTGTTCTTTAGAAACCATCTCAGTATATAGATTTGTTATTGTTTCACCGTGCCGCGTCTACGGTGAAACACCCTCGGTGGACCCAGCTCTTTTTACCCAGTCAGGCGACCCCCACTTACTTATTACCTTGAATGTAGGACGCATAAAACAGACAAGTATGCTTTTAGTTATATTTTATCTACGTAAAGACAGAGAAACAGTTACAGTCACACCAGCGCTGATGGGCCCCTGATCGGCAGGAGGCCTCGAGTGCTCATCACACAAACATTATATAGGTATCTAGGTACACACCCATACAAGGGCGGTACACATCCAAACACCCATGTGACACACCCATGTGACATCAGCAGAGAAACTGTGTCACCTCCGGGGTGGTATCTGATAGATATGTGCCAATCTTTTGGGTCGGTGCCATCTAAGTGTGGCATGCGGTTCTGGGATAAACAGCTCGTTCCACTTGACCTCGTTGATATCCTAACAGATTTTTTTACACAATTTGTATGTAAAGAAACAAAACATACTTATGGTAGATCTGAATATTTACCTCTGATTGTGGACACTCTTACCAGAGATGAAACTTCCTCTATCAGTTCCTTGCACAGTAAACATGAACTGTGCAATATCTAGGTTCTCCACACCTTGATCACCTCTGACCCTAGTAAATTGTAGAATATGTACATATTTAATAATAGTCCTAACACAATGCCAAATTACTGGGATTTGTTATGTAATGTAATGTTAATGCAATGTTAATATACTACCTGGAAGGCAAACCATTTTTCTCACATGAAGACAGAAAAAAATTGAAGGCGGTCGATGCCTTGTTGTTGTTGGCAGCTTCTAGGTACATAACCTATAAACACATAAAACATTTTCCACTTCAATTATTGTATCTAAATTTGTAACATTAAACCTGTAAAATTAGGATCATGAGTGTTGCTTTTTTGTTTTTTTCTTAATAAATGCACATTACCTTTCTGGAAAAGCCATCAATGCCCCCAAAAATGACAATGTTGAACCTATGAAGGAAAAGATAAAATCTGAAATTAAATGTTCTTTAACAAAATATAGAAATGCAGGATTTAACGATTAGCCACAAGTAAGCTGTATATTGAACTATATAACACAACTTCCATGATTAAATTAAATAATTAAAAATTAGTGTATGTAAAAGTTTCTCTGAAGGCAGGGATGTTTTTGTTTTTAACTAATAACCAAAAGTAATGTTGATAATTGTAACCAACTTAAATCTATTAAATTGTAGATTTGTTGAATATACAGCACAAGTAAAGAAATGTGAAAAGGGTTTCCAAAGCGCTATAAATTAAACCACTTACCTTATGAGTTTGTGGTTTGTGTCCACATGAACAAGTGAAAGTGGTGCTCTTACTGAATAACTTCTTCTCACAACACATCCTAACTGTGTTAGTCGAGAAAGAGCCCCCATGCCATCCACTCGGTGCATAGATGCTTTTACCCTGCTCCACTGTATCCGGTGACCTAAAGACCTAAGTCTTCCCATTACAAGCCTGTAGCCAACATGAGGCATCTGAGCTTTGATGCTCCTCACTACAATATCGAGCTCCTCATCTGGCATTGAGCTGTAGGAGCCTCTCACAGAAATTCCAAACTCCATCAAGCGTCGGAATATTGTATGCTCGCTTACTCCTAATAACTGTGCAATACATGGGATTGGCAACTGGGTCTCCATCAGGTCTTGCAGCTTTTCCTTCTGAATGCAGAATTTAGGTCGTCCTTTCGCACCATGCACTACTTCTACCTCACAACGTAGAGGTTCTTCAGTCTCCACTTGAAGTCTAAGTAAACTGCACAGTTGCCTTATGGCACTTAGAATCGACACTGGAATAGCAACATGCTCTGCCACAGCTTCAACTAAAACAAGTTCATGAGTGCACATGAAATGAAGATAGTCCACATTTGTGTCAGGGTGGCTAAGCACATGTTGCATTTTGCTCAGCAATCTCTCCAGAATTTGGCGTCTCAGCAGAGTCTGTAAGAATTATAGAAATTAACATAATTATTCTGAAGTAAAATTTTGGAAAAGTAGAAACAAGTATTCGTTTCAAAAGGTAGGTAAAAAAAGAAATACATTTTTTACATAAACTTAGAATGTTGGATAGTCGTCATTTCCATCTATTATTATGGTGTTATGAGTCCAGTCCAGTTTATTGTTGACGTGAACACCCAGGTATCTGAAACTCTCCACAGTTTCTATATCCTGCCCCTGGATGTTCACAGGTGAGTGAGGTGGGGGTCTTCTCCTGAAGTCAATCACCATCTCCTTGGTCTTACTGGTGTTTAAGCACAGATGGTTCCGCTCACACCAGTCCACAAAGTCCATGATGACCGACTGGTACTCCAGCTCGTTCCCCTTAGACACACAGCCCACAATGGCTAAGTCATCAGAGAACTTCTGAAGATGGGAAAAGATCAGCAGCTGGATCATGCGTAAAGACGCAGCATGAACCCATGTGTGCTTCAAGGGTTGCAGCGTAGGGGAAAATGTTGGACCATATAGGCTTGATTCACTAATGAGACCAACATGGATAAACAAACCCGTAGATTAATATTAATCTGTGGTGTTTTTATTGCCTGATTGTGAATCCAATCATTCATATTGTGCCTTTTATAATCAAATACAATATTTTTTTATCAAAGTCAGTAAAAAAAAGATTTCTCTTCCAGGATCAAGGAAGCCACACCCCCGAAAATTAACATAATCTCACTCTTAACTTCTGATAAAAGTTGAGAGGTCTGATTAAGCATGGCAATAAAAATTAAATAAAAAAAACACCTGTTTTCATTTCATAATACAGTACCTATTACTTATTAAACTGCTAATATAGCCAACAAACCGCTTATAGTTAGTCCAGTGAAAAGCTCCCTTGAGGTGAAAACAGCAGGTGGTTGTCAGAAGACATAAGGCGTTTCCTTTCCTTGTAATGTCCTACTTGAGCTGCGATCGGACTTCTTTTCCGGACCAATTGTCCACTCATCCAACATTTTAAAACATCTATCACTCACTGAAAACGTTTCCTATTACACTAAAAAAGTATCTCAAGATAATAATTTATAATAATTTAATATGTCAGTTCTAGGATTACGTACATAATAAACCACTGATTGTTTCAAGTTACTTACTTCAGAATCGTTTGGGTTATCCATAGATACTGAACTTTGCTGAGTCGAGCTTTGGCTACAAAAGTACTGTGAACAGCAGTTTCAGCTGCTCTTATGAGCGGTGTAGTACTACGGGCACACTCAGTAGGGTAAAACAAGCGCACCCTTTCAGAGGCTGCCGTTCTATTGGCTGGAAAGGTTGCTAGGCGACGATTGACTGCAATCCGAGAGAGAGCAAAAAAAATCCGCAAGCGCGAATCGGTTTGAGTGCGAAGAGAAGGAAGCAAGAGAGAGGAGAAAATATCTGTGAAGAAGTATTAAATCTGAGAGCAGAAACAAAGTTTGAGAGAGAAGAGAATATGTTTTGAGTGTGAGCGTATGTTTTGAGTGTGAGCGTATGTTTTGAGTGTGAGCGTTACAAGTTTTGAGTGCAAGAAGATGAAAATCTTTTCTCAAATAGAAATTTTGTGCTCTTGGATTATGGCAGAATAATTCGCGCGGACCGGAGCGCTTGCCCTCCCCCCGCCCCGCGAGCCGACGTCCGGGCCCCGCGGGTCCCGGGCCGGGCGAAGGTCGCTTTGGGGAAGCCTGCTCCCCTCCCTCCCCCCCCTGGCGGGGACGGAGAGGAGGGGAGGGCGCTCCCTCGTAGCTCTGCTTGAACAGCAGGATGCGCTCACGAAAACCTCTTCTTCTTCTTCTTCTTCTTCTTTTTTATGGCAGTTGGCAAGCAACTTTTAGATGTGCATTACCGCCATCTACTGGAATGGAGTGTGGATCGGGACGCTAACTTTAAACACCCCCCTCAAAGCAAAACAAAAAACAACTTATATCTTTTCTATCAATTTTGTTTTCTTGAGATAATTAATTAAATAACTTATATCTTTGGAAGTAGAAATTTTTCCTAAAATATCTTGTAAATTTAACTGTATTTTATTTTCTTGTAACCGACTAACTAATTTCCTTCTCTCAACAGAATATTTTGTACAGAACAACAAAACATGTTTTACCGTCTCTTCTTGACCACAAAAATCACAACTTCCATTTCGATGTTTTCCTATTTTAAATAAATTACTGTTTAACCTTGTATGTCCAAAACACAACCTAGATATAACTGTTTCCTCCTTTCTATTTCGTCCTGTTCTCCTCATTGCACCAACTTTTCTTTGAATACTGTACAGCCATCTACCAGTTCTATCTTCCTCCCACTGTCTCTGCCATCTTTCCTTCACCTTTTGTTTAATAATAGATTTGATTTCTTCTTTACTAAATGGAACTAATATATCAATAACACTATATTTTGAAGCTTGTTTTGCATATTTATCTGCCAACTCATTCCCTCTTATTCCTATATGTGACGGTATCCATGTAAATATAACTAATAAACCCATTGCTTGAATTCTATAAGTTATTAACTGAATTTCTAATAAAAGATCCGGTCTACTAATAGCATGATTATTTTTCAATGAATATAATGAAGAACTTGAATCAGAACAAACTATGTTTCTTAATGGACGGACTTCCTCAATCCATCCTAAAGCTAAAATGATTCCCATCATCTCTCCAGTATAAACTGATACTCCATCAGTAATTCTTTTACATTTTTTAACTGAATTCTGGAACAATGAAAGACACGCCATTACTGCTATTTGAGTTTTTAGATGCATCTGTAAAAACTTGGACATATCCATAGTACTTATTATCTAAATATGATTGAATCAAATATGGATCTGAAATGTTTTCTCCTTTCCTTTTCTCCAACAAAGTCAAATCAACAACATTATTATGAAATACAGACGGGAAAACTGGCGAAAGAGGAACTGTTTGACTAATATTTATACACTGTAAATGCAATGTCCTGACTAAAGATAAAATAGTGTATTTGACTTAATTTATACTAGTTTTTAAAGTTTACTTTCTTATACCAAGTTTTCTGAACTTTTCACCTGCATACTTTTTTCCATTAAGTTATATGAACTTGATTTTTCTGAGTAAGTAGCACGATTTGTTGTATGAGACTTAACTAACACTGCTGCGCACCCTAGTGCGCATGTCCATTTAAGGTCTGCGCGCATTTTTTTTTCTGCGGTTTGAACTCATTTATCACTCGAAGTACAGTCAAGTATAGGTCCTGTATGGTCCCGCTGCTCTCACGGAACGTTGGTTTCGGTAAGTGAAAAGCTTTTGTTTTTAATCTTATCAATATAATTTACTGTTTGAAAGAACGTACACTCTTCGACTTTTTGTTAGCATGTTAGCCATTGTATGTCTGACCGCGGGTTCACAGAGGATAAGTTTAGGGTGACCAAACGTCCGTATTTCCCGGGACATGCCCGTATTTCACGTCCTGTCCCGGGCGTCCCGGGTTTTTTTAGAAAGTGAGAAAATGTCCTGCTTTTTAAATTACCTTCATTGGACCATTAAATTAACAGGCACTAGGGCACTGCGCACGGCGCTGCGTGTGACGTAATCCCTGAGCCGTGTCAGTGCGGGCAGCCCTGTTCTTAATCAGAAGATAGATAGCGTGGATAACAATATCTATCGATCGATAGACGTGGGGCGTGATAGGAAAAAATAGGGTCGATAAAAACTTCGATAGACAGTTTTACTTCCTTGCTACAGTCGGCACGCCGTCACTAAGCGCCACCCTCTCAAACCACAACACAGAGCATGTGAATATGTAGCAGCAAGTAGCGGCGGAGGAAACGGACTCAAAACGGGGTTTTACTAGTTCGCCAGCCTGATAGAAATAAACAACAGTGATTTGTAAAACTTGCAAGGAACCGGTAAAAGCAGAGTCTGGTAACGCAACCAACTTGTTTCATCACGTAAGCCGCTCAGCCGCTCACACCCGCAGCAGCGCGAGCTGCGCGGCCCCGCGAGCTGCGCCTCGTCGTCGTCGCGTTCTGTAACTTCTTCCAAAACAAAGCAGGTACAGCAGCTAAACTGGGCTTCCTTCTTTGTGATAAAATGACAAAGCGTCCAAGCGGCATAAGGACATAACGCATGCAGTAACGTGCTTCATAGTGATGGATATGTCTGCTGTTCTCTGCAGCTGAAAAACCTGGCTTCAAACAATAACCTGCCACTCTTGATCCGCTATATAAAGTTGTTATTTTTGTTAAAAAAAAAATCTGTTATGGTTAAAAAAGTTGGTTGAATAAAGATTTAATTGGAATTCTGTGTTTGTGTTCTTTAAATCAAATCATTTAGCAATATCATAAAATGTCCAAGCAGAGCTGCACATAAAATATGGTTTTAAATATTTTCAATAATTATCGATATCGATCAATATGCCTTTTCTTTTTTGATCGATAAGCTTTTTTTTTTTGTGTCCTGCTTTTCCCAAATGAAAATATGGTCACCCTAGATAAGTTAGAAGCAGCTAAACATAAGTGATTTAAATAAAAGTGCTTTGACTTGGCCTGGAGCCATTGTAGTGCTAATTGGTAACATTTCTCCGCCGCTATAGTTCTGTTGTATATGAGTTAACGTGTTAGCTTAGTTTTAGGAGGCGGGGGCGCTTTGTGTCGGCCGCGCGGCTTGGTGTCCGTTATAACTGACCCAGTAAGGTAGCTTTATCAGCTTCTTGTAGCTCAGGGGTTCTTAACCTTTTCGACCTTGAGGCCCAATTTTTAAAGTACAAAGTGGCCCGGGGCCCATTAAATATTAACATTGTACAGTTTGATTTGTATTCAATAATAAACCAAATCCACTTATTGTTTAACAAGCAAAAAAATTGTCTAATAAAATGACATGATAAAAGGGGATCATCACAAAAACTTTTATTAAACGTTTATATAAACCTGCACACACACATCAAGACACCGAACAGGCTTATAATTCATGGACCAAATCAAAAAAATGTAAGGATCAATTCAGGCTGTTTAATCATATTAAAAAAGACCAATAGTAGGAGTTTTACTTTAAATTAATAAAATAAAAAAATAAAATAAAAAATATATATATATATATAAATAAATCATGAAATCAATAAAAAGGGGGTGATCAAATAAATGCATTCAAATAATATAAATCTATAAATATAAATAAACTAAATGAAATTAAAGTGCAAATGAAACTATAGCCTTATAATCTACAAAGCCATTGTAAAATTGCTTCAGCAGTCTCCATTTTTGCATGGCAGAACCAGAAGAACCTTTATATCTGTGACAAATGAACAATGACACAAATAATAACAACAATTAACAACAATAATACAACTCCCTTTTATCTTCACCTCTTAATGAGACACTTGGGCCTGCCTCTGAGACATAATCAGATCCAGTCTGGGTGGAATGGGAGAAAGGCTCACTCTCAGAGTAGCCTCCAGAGTTGCTCTGAGTCTGTTTCGGGCTTTGGTCTTAGTTGTGGCCACGATGGAGAATCCTGATTCACACAGGTACGTAGTTGTGAATGGGAGAAGGAGTTTCACAGCCCTCAGTGCAAGACATGGGTACTCCTTTGAGACAGCAATCCAGAAGGAGCCCAGGTCCAGTTTGCCCCACTGCAGCTTTAAAGTGCTGTCAGTAGAAACATCCAGAAGCTGGGATTCCAGGTGTGAGGGCAAAGCAACATCATTTAAAGTGGAATCCACTGAAAATGGGTCCAAAATCCACATGTTTCCCTCTCTGGGATCCTCAGGAAAGTAGTCACCAAATTTCTTTGCCAGTTGGGAGAGGTGCTGGGAGACTGAGTCACTGATCTTCACCTGAGGGGAGTTTTCCAAAATGTCAGACAAAAGTGGAAACATGTCCATCCTCTTTTCCTGGGCCCTCTTGGTCCACAAAGCAAGTTTCCTCTTGAAAGCTTCAACTTTGTCTGCAACACAAAATATGTTGCTGTTTCTTCCTTGAAGTGAGGTGTTCAGTTGGTTCAGTAGTGAAAAAATGTCACAGAGGTAGGCAAGTTTTGCTGTGAACATTGTGTCAGCATAGTAATGTGCAAGATGAGATTTTTTCTCAGTGAGAAAAGAGAACACCTCATTCCTCAGTTCAAACAAACGATTGAGGACCAGTCCTCTCGAGAGCCATCTCACTTCACTGTGATATAGCAGCTGGACATGATCTGCTTCTATGTCCTCACAAAGCTTAGCAAAACATCTGGAGTTCACAGCATTGCTTTTAATAAAGTTTATGGTTTTCACACTTACATCCATCACCTGGTGGAGATCCGGTGACATCTGTTTTGCTGCAAGGCTTTCACGGTGGAGAAAACAGTGTGTCCATTTTGCTTCTGGTGCACGATCAAGTATCTGTGTAATGACACCATGATGCTTGCCAGTCATTGATGCTGCACCATCACTGCACACCCCGACACAGTTCTGCCAGTCCAGGCCGTTCTCAGTGAAGTAGTTATCCATGCAGCGGAAACATTCCTGAGCCGTAGTTCGTGTTGGTAGCTCTCCACAAAACAGTATGTCTTCGTGCAAACTACTGTCCCAGCGATAGCGAACAAAAACTAGCAGCAGTGCAGCATTCGTGACATCCGTGGACTCGTCTAATTGCAAAGAAAAAAAAGGACTACTTTTTATTCTTTCTGTAAGTTGTTGCTGTATGTCTGAGGCCATGTCCGCGATACGATGACTCACAGTGTCGTTAGAGAGTGGGATGGTCAGCAGCTTTTTTGCGGCGTCCTCTCCGATTAGCTCACGGCACATATCAACAGCGGCAGGCAGAATCAACTCCTCTGCTATGGTGAATGCTTTCTTACTCTGAGCCACACGTCTGGCTACGAGGTAGCTGGCTTTCAATGCACATTTAGAGTTGCTTGTCAGTGACACGACAGACCTTTTCTGCATCTGCAGCCCAATTTCCTTCCTCCTAAAATATTCCACCGGCTTTCCCACGAGCATCGGGTGCTTGGTCTCTAGATGCCGCTGTAGTTTTGAGGGCTTGAGAGCTTCGTTGGACAGCATTAGCCCACACTCCACACACTGGGCTTTTGGCACTGCCTCTGTTCCTCCATTTACGAAACCGTATTTAATGAAGTCGAGATTGTATTTCCGCAAAAACTTTGTCTTTTGTGTGGGGGTGTCGGCAGGACGTTCGTCTTCATTTTTTCTTTTTAAAAACTTATCCATTTTTGCGAGAAGGGTAATCCAATGTAAACGTCCGCTAGCTCTCACCTTTTACTACTGTGAGCTAACTTTTAGCTAACGGATGAAGTATTTTTAGAAGCCTCCGACCCTGCGGTGGCGCTGTCAAAAAACCTAGGGTCCTGAGAGTACTGTCCTGAGAATGCTGCCTCCGACCCTGCAGGTTCATACTATACTCCGGTTCTGCCGGAGGTTTTTCTTCCCACTGTCGCTTCATGCTTGCTCAGTATGAGGGATTGCAGCAAAGCCATGTACAATGCAGACGACTCTCCCTGTGGCTCTACGCTTCCCCAGGAGTGAATGCTGCTTGTCGGGACTTTGATGCAATCAACTGGTTCCCTTATATAGGACATTTTTGACCAATCTGTATAATCTGACCCAATCTGTATAATCTGATTGAACTTGACTTTGTAAAGTGCCTTGAGATGACATGTTTCATGATTTGGCGCTATATAAATAAAATTGAATTGAATAATGACTAGAAAAAACTAAATTAAAGATATCTTGAATTGTAATTTTGACTAGTCAAAATTCCCTTTAAGATATATCTATATGAATTAGAGATATCTTGAATTATTCAACGTTTCCATTAAAGATATCTTAAATTGACATTCTGACTAGTCAAAATGAAGTTACTGATATCTTGAATTACAAACGGCTTGCCATATATCATGACACATGAACCGGAGGTGCGGTTTTTTTTTTTTCAGAGGAGCTAAAGGAGGGTGCTGTAATGCCTTGTGCCCTTTGGCATGTCAAAATCAAGAGCTAGCTGGCTTTACCATAATTCTGAAGAGGCAGATAGCTTTACCACAGTAGAAAAAGTGCATCTGTTGATTAACTGAACTGGCCCGGGCTGCAGAATATTCCTTATTTTCAGCTTGGACACGAGTCGATACCGCTTTCAGCTTGCCTAAACCGTTTATCGGTGCATTGTGTGTGTCAGCAGAAAGTAAATCCGAAATTCTTTGCAAATTTCTTAAGCATTCTTCAAGTATTGAAAGTTAAATTTTTTGACTTGAATGGGGTGTCCGCTTCACGCATCTTAGTTAATCCAGGTTTTTTTTTTCATGTTTAGTAAAACATTTTGTCTAAAGAACTTTTGCATAGTAACCGTCACTTGTTTTAATGTATGGAATCATTGAAATAATGTTAATAATTTCATCACTTAATCTTACTTATGAAGGACATGAGAACACACATGACTGTTAAAAATCATAACCATTTTTTCCCCCCTCTCCATATAGCTTATTTGAGGTGGTGTTTCTGGCAAAAGGTCCACTCGGTCACCAAGACTGTGTTGGCCACCAGGGTACAAGAACCATACTACCCAGTCAGACCAGCTATCAGTCCCTCTCCTCCCTCACTGCTGCTTGACAAGAAGCTTTCTCAGTAGACTGGACCACAATCCTTTCTAGACGGTATTGTCCCTTTTATTAATTTTTACTTCATGTTTATTATTTCCTTATGCACCATTGCAAAATTATTACATACAAATGTAAGAAAATGATGATAAATGTGACAAGTGTTTTACTATTGACAACTGTTTACCATAATACATTTAGTACCTTTTTTATAGATGGAATTATATCTAAAATATAATGACAAAAAATAATAATAATAATAAATAATTAGCAACATCTCTAAGAGCAGGTTTGTAATTCCAAATACTTACAGCAACTAACAGCATTAGACATTCCGATAGGTGGTCACTGTGTCTTTTAGTCTAAATTATTGTTTTCCTGTATTTTTTTCAGTGTGTACTAGAAGAGGGATGCAGTGGACTTGTAAGTTCTGTACTTTTGTCACTCTAAAAAGAGGCCAGCTATTAAAGCATTATAGATTAAAGCATGGTGTCTTCACAAGAACCTCCCCTATACCATGTCTTTATCAGCAGTGCATTTGCACATTCAAATCCTTGAATGCCCTAAAGGTTCATTTATCCAGATTTCACTCACAGTTGACCAGGGAAAAAGATTATATACAAACCTTTAATTGTCAAGTGTGTGAGTTTAACGAACCTTGCAGTGAAATTGAATATTTAACTCATTTACGGAAGCATCTGAAGTTAATGCAAACAGTGCAGTGTCCCTATCTGGACTGTGACTTTGAGACAAATGTCTACTCCACTTTTAACACACACAAAAATAGGAATCATGACCAGAAGTATTGCACATCTAGTCTTCAGTTTAAACCAGGAATAGTTGTGCAGCTCTATGGCACAGAGGAGATCACCCATGTCCCAGCTGTAGATGTCACTGGTTTAGAAGAAGAGGATTGGACAGATGTTGGTGTTGATGTCAATGACCTAGACTCTCAGCTTGAGCATAACTTGGCCTCACTTTTCCTGAAAATGCAGACAATATTGAACATATCTGAGCATGCTCTCCAAGAAATCATCCAGCAAATAGGACAAGTGTTTAAACTTTCAGAACCCCTGATGTTGTCTGTGGTTCAGGAGGTACTCAGACATCATTATCCTGACATTGATAATGCTGTTGTTAAGGAGGTAGTCTGTGCAGTAACTGACACAAATGTATTTTTGAAACACACAACTATTGGAGGCTCGCTTTCAACTTCCAATAGGAGAGCAAGTTACATTGCAAAATAATTTCCTGTCGTGGAACCGGTGGAGTATGTCACTGAGAAACATGGTCAAAATATAGTTTACATTACACTGATTAAAATGCTTCAGGCACTGTTGAGCAAAGATGATGTTTTAGATAAGGCTCTTACCATCAGTAGCTCTAAAGGAAGTGGATACAGTAACTATAGGGATGGTTCTCACTTTAGGAATAATGCCCTTTTATCAGAAGACGAATTCAGAATTACCCTGGGGTTGTACATTGATGACTTTGAAGTTGCGAACCCACTCGGAACATCTAAGAAGAAGCATAAGCTGTGTGCAGTATATTGGGTTCTTGCCAATTTACAACCAAAATACCGCTCATCCCTTCATACCATACAGTTGGCCATTTTATGCAAGGTAAACACTGTTAGAGAGAAGGGATATCGTGAAGTCCTACGCCCACTTATTGAAGACCTAGCAATGCTTGAGGAGAATGGAGTTTATCTTGAAAAGTTGGGAGCAAGCATTAAGGGGACTGTGCTGTATGTTGCAGCAAATAACTTGGCTGCCCATGCGTTGGCAGGATTTCAAGAGAGCTTTATTGTGGAGAGAATGTGCAGGTTTTGTATGGCCACACGAGAAGAAATCCAGACAAAAAGTGTCAGCTCAGGTTGTTGCATGCTGAGAACCAAGGATGCCCATGACAGACAGGTTCAGGAAGTCAAGCAGGACACATCTAAAGTAGCACATTGGGGAGTCAAAGATGGATGTGTGCTTGGAGAAAACTTTAAATATTTTCATGCTGTAGATGGATTTCCTCCAGATATTCTTCATGATTTTTTGGAGGGAGTGGTCCCATTTGAATTGCATCTGTGCATTCAAGATCTGATAAAAAAGAAATACATCTCTATTGAGACACTAAATAAGGCCATCAAAGAATTCCCATATTCCTTTTCTGACAAAACAGACAAACCTCAACCGATTCCAAAGACATTTGCCTCAAAGAAGACAATAGGAGGAAATGGTCATGAAAACTGGTGTCTTATCAGATTGCTCCCCTTAATGATTGGGCATCTTGTTCCTGAGGGAGATGAGACATGGGAGGTGTTCATGGTTTTAAAAGATGTGCTTGAATTGGTTGTATCTCTGAGATTCACAGATGAATCTTTGTTTTATTTAGAGTCTAAAATATCAGAGCACAGGGAGTTACTACTGAATGCTTTTCCAGCTTGCAGACTCCGTCCAAAGCATTACTATATCGAGCATTATCCCCACTTGACAAAAGTGTTTGGACCTCTCATAGACATGTGGACAATGAGATTCGAAGGGAAGCACAAGTTCTTCAAAAAAGTCATTCATGAAACTCAGAACTTCAAAAATGTTCCCCTAACTTTGGCAAGGCGACATCAAAAGATGATGGCGTACCATTTGGACTGTGCTTCATTTTTCAAACCAGCCCTCCAAACAAACAAAGTAAAGAGCATAATGATTTCTTCCCTCCCAGGGAACATTCAAAAAATTTTGCACCAAAGATGTGGTCTCCAAAATACAGTCCTGTCAGCTGTGTCTATAAATATTGATGGAATCAACTATGCTGCAGATATGGTGGTTTCTGTAGGTTCATGTGGAGGGCTTCCAGAAGTCAGACAGATTAAGCAAATGCTATTAATCAATACGGACATTGTTTTCTTGTGCAAACCAATGATTGCATGGTATCATGAACATCTTCGTGCTTATGAATTGACACAAAGCAGCACAGGCTTGGTTGTCTCTCATTTGACTGACTTCAATGATGTTTTCCCATTGTCGGCATACAGAGTCAGAGGTGCTTTGTTTGTTTCTTTGAAACATTATATATTATGCTAGCCTCACTCACTTTATGGTTATCTTCTTTATAGGACTATGGAACAGAAGTGGCCAATCAGAGTCTTTGTCACTGATTGTGACATTAGAAAAATCAGCCTTGATCAGAAACCAGGCAACCTTGAGTCCCTTTTGGAAAACTTAAAAGTTAAACTGGCTCTACCATATGATTTCAAACTACAGTTTGAAGACCCACTTTTTAACAATGCACTCTGCAATCTGACAGATGTCTCAGAACTGCCAGATCGAGCAACGCTGAAAATTATAAGTCTTGAATCTCTCTCTTCAGTCTCTGGCATACTGTCCTCACCAAGCACATCTGATACAGGGATACCTTGTACAAGTGAAGAAAAATCTCAGTTGATGAGGCGGGATCCTTGGCCGTCTGCATTTGATGTTCCAGAATTCTCTGTGGATGTAAATTTCCGACTGAGACAGGGAGACCTAATCTATATGAAGGCTGGAACTCGGATGGATGTTTCTCGGGACATGAAACGTGATCTTAGAAAGACTCGCAGAGACAATGTACAAGTACACAGCATACCCCACAGAGGAACACTGTAGAGACGTGGCCTCTGCACTGATTGCAAAACATCCCTGTCTGAAAGAAGCTGGATCACCCACTGGATATTGTGGATGGAAGAATAGCATTAAATTTAAGATGGGGAATTTCCGTACGAAAATGAGAAGATCTGGAATGGCTGATGTCCAGGTGAATGGCAACAGGAGGACTAGGGATTTTCCTGAAGGAGCGCCATCATGTAGTAACATAAAAAGGCCAAAAAGAAGTGAGACGAATTTCTTGCCAAATTTTCCTGATGGTGAAAATGCAGATACTCTTGAGTCTGTTAGAAGACGGCTTGAAAGTGAAGCAAAGAAAAGGATTCCAGACTCAGCCGATTTGAAGAAAATGATGGACCAGACATTTTCTTTGCGACGTAAAGAAATTGTGGAAGAACAGCCCTCAGTTAAAGGAATGATGGAACGCTGGCCTGCACTGTTCACAGAAAGTCAGGTATGGCCCATTGACACTGCACTATACTGATTCACGACACAAGTAATTATTTGTATCTCTGTTGTGTTAGATTGTTTGAATGATTTATCAGCGAACAAATCTGGTCAATACTTATGGTCCCTTGGATGTGTTTCTTTTGTTTCTTTAAGGTGTTTGCCGAGTTCTACAGAGTCGGCAGTAAGAACCTCAAGAAAGACTTCTATGAAGCTCTCGACCACCATACCACTCGTCTCATGGACCTCTTCAAATCCAAAAAAGGAGTTGTTGGCCAATCACTTAATCACCTCCTCCAGCCAATCAATTCACAAGTAAGTTTAATTTTAATTCCTTCATCATTAGCACCGTATGGTAGTGTGCGTGAAAGCTTCAACAAACTTGCAGCTGCTACTACAATACAAGTAATTGTTTTGTAATTTAACGGTGGAGCACACATACATCCACAGACATTTTTTCCCCCAAATAAGTGTGGTTTTTTTTTTTTTTTTTGGTCATTTTTTCCCCTATTAGACCAATGACATCACCACGACACGTACTGCCATCCTTCAATGCCTGCCCTTGTATCTTGGAGATAGTTCTGGCGAATTCTTCATCAGCTGCCCAGTAAGTACATTTATAATAATTATAAAAATTCGTTATATTCACAAGAATTTGGACTCACAGATTTCAGTTTTACACTCACATAACAACAATATTAACCCACAAAATGTTTTACACACATATGTAACGGCAGAATTTTGCATTTGAATTTTGGCAAATGTATTACTATAAAAATATGAATAATAATGTTTTTAATCATACAAACATCTTTTTGACAGCTCCCTTATTCCATAGTCGACCAGGTCATTGATGCGTTATTGCCACCTACTGTTCCGGAGTATGAGTCAAACCACTACACCACAGCTAATCCATGCGTTTATCTTTAGAGGAACTGATCACTGAACCGAGCCAGACACAACCGGACCGCGCTAAATGCAGACCAGTTCCATGTGTGGGCTCGGCTCGGTTTTTCAGTAGCCCGGTTCTCCGATAACAAAGAGTAAATCGAATGATCCTAATGAACAGACTGCGTCATCTACGTACAGCCACCTGACATTTCAGACATTAATAAAAATACTAGCTTCCCTACCGTGCCACACGGTTTCCAGTGATGATTCTGCTTAGAAGTGTGATGAACCTCAGCGTCTGTTGTTGTTTCCTGCGTCTGTAAATCCTTATTAGACGTTCGTTTGTCTTATTCACTTCCCAAAAGCCGACTGTCAAGTAAATTCACCAAAAGTTGCCGTCTTCAGCTGACTCTCCGCAAACAACGAAAAATAACCAAACATAACTTCCTGAATGTTACAGGCGCCGGCATTTTGATTTTCTTGGTCCCGTCTTCATCACTAGGAGGCGAGGAAACCAAGGAATCGAGATAGCGTGGTGTTTAAATGGTCGTCAGAACTAAGCTCGGTTAACTGATCCAAGCTCGGGCCAAACTCACCATGGATCGGTTTAACAAGGGTAGTGTTAATGGGGCTTAAGACTAAGAACGTAGAGAACATGGACCCGGTTCTGAAGTCCTTCCTCTGGCTCCCTGTATCTCAGAGAATAGACTTTATAATCCTTCAGTTAGGGGTGTCAAACTCAATTTCACCAAGGGCCACTTCAGCATATTGGCCACCCTCAACGGGCCACATTGACTGTATAAATCAGGAATGCCCAAGTGCAGTCCTTCAGACTGCAACTTTTAGATGCGTCCCTGCTAAAAACATACCCCAGACAAAAGGTTGAATTCTTTCATTAGGCCTCATTTATAGGCCTCTACAGCAGGCCTATGAATGAGGCAATGATCCAGGTGTGTTAGAGAAGGAACGCGTCTAAAGTTGCAGAGCATAAATGTATGAAAAACAATGTTAAAAATAAATTAAACGACACCTCATATTGTTAAATAACTGATTTTATGTATTCAAGTGTTAAATATTACATTTCAGTTTGCATGGATGTAAAATTACTGCTCAGTTTAAACATTACAATACTTAAATCAGTTTGTAAAGATAAGCAGAGAAAGAACTTAAACAAGTTTTGATATTAACTCTAGACTTCACAAAACTTTTTTGTTATTTATTACACAACGACCATGTAACAAAACAATTAGGTAATGTTGCCTGTCCTTGAACTCAAAGCTGATCCCTCTTCACCCTGTCACCAACTCACACACATCCTCATTCACCAGCTGTGTTCTGTAAATAAACACAAAACATGTTTTGTCCATGTTTGGTGCTTCCAAACATGGACAAAACACGGGCTGCATGGAGTCGAAGCTGTGGCATCAAATCAGGGGGCAGTAGATGGTAAAAGTCCTCGATTGAAACATCACAGAACTTTGCTTTCAGGCCACTGTCGCTTTGAAGCTCAATTAACTCCATCTGAAGATGGTGAGGCGCACTGCAGACATCGGCGGTGAAAGGATTGGCAAAGATGTCAAAAGCAGAGCGCTGCGATCTAAAGTCAGAAAAGCGCCGATCAAACTCGTTTATTAACAGAGTTAGTTTGGTAGTTAAACGAGCACATGAAAAAGCACCGGGAGAAGAAGCCGAAGCTGATCTGACAAGCAGGAAAGTGGATGAGATTGTTTTGTTCCACCTGGCACTTCCATAGTTGAGTTTGCGCTGGAAAGCTGTGATCATGTCGGACATCTGTGTGATGACTTGTTTACGTCCTTGCAGTTTTTGATTTAGCTGAGCAAGATGCTCAGTGACGTCACATAACATAGCAAAGTCACACAGCCATTTCGGATCGGACAGTTCAGACGAGGGTTTTCCTTTGTTCTTCATCAAAAGATTAATTTCTTCTCGAAGTTCAAAAAATCGTTTGAGTACTTTGCTCCCACTCAGCCACCTTACTTCTGTATGGTACTGCACATCTTCAAGCTCTGAACCCACCTCCTGCAAAAACATCTGAAACTGTGATTTAGGCCACGCGCCCGAATAAAGTTGACTGTTTTCATGACCTTGGTCATCACATTATCCAGCTCCAGAACTTTTCCACACAGCGCTTCCTGATGGATAAGGCAATGATACCTGATGAGCGGCATCTGATTGTTGCTTTTTTGCATTGTTTCTTTCATTAGTCCAACCAAGCCTGTTTTTCTTCCACACATCGCAGGTGCACGGTCTGTAGTTAGTCCCACCAACCTTTCCCATGGCAATTTATTTTTACAGACAGACTTCTCCACTGCATCAAATATGTCTCGACCAGTTGTGGTTCCATGCAGCGCCACTATATCCAGGAGCTCCTCAGTTACAGACAGGTCTGGCTTCACCCCTCTAATAAAAATGGACAAATGCGCTGTATCCACGTCGTCTGTGCTTTTGAAAGCACAGACGACGGCTTTCAAAAAAGCATCCTCCGAAAAAGATTTTGAAACTCGACGATTTCTTCAGCCACAATAAAGCTTGCTATCACCGCTGCATCATTTTTGGCTGTGGCTTTTGTAAACAATTTCTGCTGCAATTGCAACCTGCCTCTTTAATCTGCTGCAATTTTTTGTTTTTCTTAAAGGCTAAATTTTGCGTACTTAGCTCCGTGTATGGTTTCAAAATGCCAACGTATATTGTATTCTTTCACAACGGACACTGTCCCAGAACACAGAAGACATACTGGTTTTTCACCTTGAAGTACAAACAGTTATTCGTTTTCCCATCGTTCATGAAACCAATTTGTGCTCAAAACCTATTTTAAGTCTATCAATGAGCTTGTAAAATGGTGCTGGGGGGGAGAGGGCCACATAAAATGATGTAAAGGGCCACATGTGGCCCGCGGGCCTTGAGTTTGACACATGTGAGTTAGTCTATAAATCCCTGAATGGCTTAGCACCTAAATACTAAAGCACTAAATACAGTTAATGCATACGTTTATATGTAGTCCCCTATGGCAGACTGTTTTGACACTTATTAAAGGCGCTATCTCTGTTTTTCCTTTTGTAGATCACTTAAATAGGATTCTTCCTGGTCAGAATCACATTCCTAGTTGTAACTGTAATAATTCCCTGAGTTACAATTGTTATTTTTTTTTTGTTTGTTTGTTTTTTATCATGTTTTGCCAGTATAACTCTGGGAATCGATGTCCCAGAGCTAGATGATAGCCCAACAGATTTGCTTTCACAAGCAGACCATTATAGTTGTTAAGATTCTGCTTGGTACTTAATATGAAACTTTATTGTTGAATTGTAAATGATTTAGGGAGTAAAATTGTTTGCCATAGCCTTCTACCTGAATTTATTTGTGTTCTTTTACTCTAAATGCAGGATTTGGACACAGACTATGACTTCACGCACGTGCCTGTTGGCATTCTAACAGTCATGACTGAAGACACACCACCAGAGATTAACACCATTGCAATCATCCTTGAAGGAACTATCGTCATGGATGAAATTCCCACAACCTGTCAAGCACTTTGTCTTATGTTCGGCTTGATATATGCACTCCACCTGTGTCATGTCCTCAACCTCCAGCGCCTTGCTGGAGTCGACATTCAGATAAACTCCTCTCCAAAATGACCACACAGACAAGAGGCCTTGCGTTGACTCTTTACTGAAGCCAGTTGGAGTAGGGTAAAACTGAGAAACAAACATACAAACTCTCAGAAATACACAGTAGCAAACAATGCAGCACAAAATACAACAAATTGCTCCAGAAAATACAATTAGCTCAAGCATTGCTTTATACAAATGGCTGCATCATTCTTAGTCAACAAATATCCATCACAAAATTCAATACATACCAACAGTGCTTTCAAAGACCAACCAAATCGAAGTTGCAGTGTCACTGAGAGAAAACCATGCTTGGTATTGTCTTGCCTGGTCTGCTTTTTATGACATCATCAAACATGGCAGACTCTAAAATGTAATACATAAGTTGCGCCAATAGATGGCAACAACTAGACACTTCTATAGTATAGATCTGGGAAATGTAAACAAACTGACATACAAACAGCACAACCTGGATTACCCAAAAGGTATGAAGAACACATTTGAGTTCATCCAGAAGATATTGTTGAACCTTGGACCACAAAAGCTCAGCCCAAAATTGCAAACATTAAAAAATGCCCTTTTGGGCTAGATGTTGTGGCTAGTGATGACTGTAATGGTTATCTGTGTAAGTGTGCTGTGTGAATGAGTATGCGTTTGATTGGGCTGAACAGTAACAAAACATTATTGAATATTTCATGGAGTTATTTTTATTGTATTGAATACTATGTTTTACTTTTTATGTTTTGATAAAGAAACTGTTGACAAGAGGGAAAGATTTTTGATACACAACACAGTGATGATCCTTCTAACACAAATTTATAGTTGGCACAATAACTGTCAAAATAATCGCTGTGTTTTTATTTTTTTATGTATTTTTTTGGTTCAGTTTCATTTCATTTCATGCTCATCTGATTCAGTAGTATGGGTGTTATGTTACTGCTACCTCATAACTCCTGAAAGAGAGGAGGTACTTGGAGAGCCTACAGATTAAAAAAGTTTAATGGAGACCAAAAGTAAACCTGTAAATATCTATTGAGATACCTGCTTGCTTCTTGGCTGTTTTTTGCATTTGTGATTTGAAAGCCTAAAAATAGTTTAAAGGTGTTTAAAGGAGAAGATCACATGACGCTGCCATCACCACAGGTGTTATAAATTTCCTGTAAGTAAAAACTGTTGGAAAAGAGCATATAGTATGTTGGGTTTAGTATTAAAATGTAGTGAGCCCCTGTAACACAGGTTGTTGAAGTGTTCACTTAAGACTTTAAAGATGTGTGTACAATACAGTTCTATGTAATAATACCGTTTTAACTGTCAGGTTTCAAACAAGTTTTATTACAGTTTTAAAATTTTACAGACTAAATGTTGCCAAGTCTGTTTGTTGCTGTAAAACATTCAGGAAAGTGTCTTTTGTGAGTCAAGATCCTTCTGTTAGATTACATCTAGACCAATCAGTGCACCTCACTCAAACTCATTCTATTAAATCTCACTCATTCTGTCATACATTATATTATGATTTCCACTCATACCGATTTACGCTTTTTCTCTCTCACAAACACATAAAATTAAAGAAAAAAATATAGAAAAAGGCATCATTCAGCAGGAATTTGAACAAGTCAGGATACTACAAGGAAGGATTAGGTTCTAACTGTTTAAAATCATTTCTCTCCCCTGAATTGATTGGTTTGTTTTTCTGCTAACAAAGGGTTTGGACTCAACAATTAATCGCACATTTTGTTTGTCTGTCACCTGGAAATTCTTCAGGTTAATTTGATCTTTGATGGTCTCTGTCAAGAGAAATTGCAAAATGAACAGCATGTTGATTGTTGTTGTTTACAAATATTGAAATTAGGGCTGGGCAACGATTAAAATATTTAATCGCGATTAATCGCCCTGATTAATCGCGATTAATCGCGATTAATCGCATTGTATTTACAAACTCCAAGAATGAATTCAAAAGTAGTGTAAAGAGCACTTTTATTTTAATGTTCTGCTGCCATATGAACAAAAGTGTTGTAACATTTGTAGCACTTATTTTAAACTGGATATTTTCAACCCATCTATTGAATTTAGTGCACTACTTGATCTTTTATTCATAAGAGAACAGCAAGCACTGCAGCCAAAATATGGTCTTTTTTGACCTGCTGTATATTAGCCAGTCCCTAAGCTTGATGTATCATGAAACTGTTGACCTTTTGGGTTTTGTGGTTTTTATTTTATTATTACAATTAAATAATAATAATAATAATAATAATAATATTAATATTAATAATAATAATGTTATGTTCATTGTTTTTTCGCTAATCCACCTCTTATATATTTCAATCCTTATGTAATTTTGTCTGTGTTGTGTGCACCTGCCTGTTGCTTTAATCCTAATTTCCCCGTCGTGGGATAAAAAAAGGATTAGCTAATGTTATCTTATCTTAAATAACACTTTTTAATATATGTACTGGGTTCTTTCAAGGTCTTAATTACATTTTATGTGTGGGCTCCAGTAACATCCATCCATCCATCCATCCATCCACTGATCTACCTGGATGTTCCCTGGAGGACGGAAACGCCTCAGTCAGAGACGTCTGTGGGTCTGTCGGGGCAATGAGAGAAGTTTCGTCTCCTCTCTCCGTTTCTGGGGCTCGACGTTTTCATGTTTTTTCACGTGCTTAGATAAATTTGTTGTGTTTCCACTGAAATGAACCGGCTTTTTACAAAACATACAGCTTGATTTCATTTACGGTATTAAAATAAAGCCAAACGGTGCTACTTCCTCTGTTCATGTTTTTTCGCTGCTGCGGTCTCTCTCAGCTGTTTGTGTATTAAGTTTGTGTGAGAGCTGAGTGGGCGGGCCAGGCTGAGCCTGCGTGCTGATTGGCTGGCGCCGCTGAGCCATGTACGAGAGGGGAGGGGAAGCGGGAGAGTGCTGCCGTGACAGCGCGCTGCAGTCAGCGTGTGCTGACTGACACTGACTGAAAGCATGTGAGCAACATGCGTTAATGCGCGATAAAATAAATATCGCCGTTAATAGTCTAATGAATTAACGCGAAATTAACGCGTTAACTTGCCCAGCCCTAATTGAAATAAAAAAAACATTTTCATAATGCCATTTTGTGAATTCTTATTTTAAAGTTAGCTAAACAAAGGTTGGTTAAGTGCATTTTTTTTATTTAAGTACTGCCCACTTACTTTGACGCAGTATATTAACTTAACGTGACTTATTGTTATTGAGTTCCTGTGAACTTTTTTAAAGTGGATTACACTAAGGTACCGCAAGTGAAGTGTAAGAAAAATTTCAAGTGGTGCCTACTTGTTTTGGCAGAATATATTAAGTTGATATAACTCAAAGTATTTGAGTTGTAACTGCTTGTTTTTAATTAAACTATACTGGGACACATTAAGTTCTAACAACTTAAAAAAAAAAGTACAACTCGCTTAAACGTAATAATTGTGCAGTACTTAAAACTGTTAAGTTTGTTTACTTACTTTTCCCAAGGTAATCGGCTTCCTAAATTTTAAGTAAACTCAACTTGTTAGAATTTACAGTGTATTACCTTAAACTCCTCATTTACCATTTTCCTCCTAACCACTCTGTTTTCTTCATCTGAACTATATTCTTCTAAACTTCTCTTACTATTTAGGATACCAATCTCTCGATCATCTTTTGAAACTTTTTCCTTCCCTCTACCCCTTCCTCTACCTACCGTAGTCCATTCGTCAAAATCCATATCAACTTCATCACCACCCCCATCTACCTTTGTGGTCATCCCAATCCAGTCACACTCCAGTTTATGCCAACCGCCAAAACAACAAAACCAAAAAAAAAAAAGCCCTGTTTTCTGGTCCCGTACACGAAAACCTCACGACGGCCGACTGAATTTCAAACATGTTTGATTTTCACCGACCATCCGATTTTTTTATGTGAAATTTTCTTCTGGACTTCTTGCTTTATTTCATTGTGCTGTAGCATAATGTGTGTCTGATTTTTGTCCTATGGGATCAATTCTGGACTTCAAGACAGGAAAAGAGAAGTATACAGTTCACTTAAAAATGTCTCTCTCAAGTCTTATTAAAATGTAATATCTGCTTTTCTGGATGCCTAGTAGGTGATCATCAACACTCAGTTGTGTTTTATTCAGAACACCTGCCTGAAGGGTATTAGAAGGTGTGAAACGCGCATAACATAACAGTGTTAAAGCGCCTGCCTGTGGCAAGTTTAGACCCAAAATGGCGGCACTCGCTGAGTTGGCGCAACTTTCATTTAAGGGACTTTAAGAGCGACCAGCCATTACACATGCAACAGATACAACTAAATGACCGACTTTTCCGCTGTTAAACTATCACAAAAGAATGTCCAGGCGCCCCTTTTACTGGTAGAACTGTGGAACAACATACCAACGTTCAGCTCAAACGATGGATTGAGTGTCGAGGGCTTAGAAAGACTGGGAAACGGGCCGAGTTGATAGAAAGGTAAGTCGATGTTTTTCTCCTGCTCGGCGTTCATGGCGTCATCGGCCGTTTTTTTTTTTTCTGTTTGTAGTCACCGTCCAGGAATCGGTATAAATTTTCCGGCCCGCCGAACAATTTAGTCCGGCCCGGTGGCCAAATGCATTATCATTATCCAACGGCTGTATCTCCTCGCTGCATCGACCGATCCACACCAGATTTGTTGTGAGTAATGGGGGAACACTGCCGAACGCGTTTGTGGGAATCGCCCGGTGGACGGGCGAGGAAAATGCGTGACAGCATCTGCGGTGGGCGAACCCCGCCCGCCGACCGGCACCGCGGGGGTGGCCAATAGGCCGGAGTGCGCTTGGCTGCGAGGGCCGATCGACGGCGCTTGCGGCTTTAACATCCTTCATATGCGGCCTATCAGCGTACCTCGAGTCGCTGTTGCGCGTTCCATAACAACAATGTTTAAAAACCATGGTTAGGAGACGTCTTGGACTTGGAAAAAGCAGTAGTTTTACCGAGTAAAACCAAGGGTAACTACAGCGAAAGAGTTATTAGTGCAATGGAATGTTACTGCTTCATGTCATACATCACACGTCACGGCATGTTCCTACAACGAACTTGGATCAATAGTGACTCGACTCGGACTTGACTCGGATGAGTAGTGGACTCAACTGGGACTCGACTTGGATTTTTTTTTAATGACTTGGACTTGATTCGGACTTGAACACTGGTGACTCGAACCTGGACTCGGACTCGAGGCATAGTGACTTGACTACAACACTGATGCATTTGTTACTTCAAGGCTGGACTATTGTAATTCTTTACTATCAGGAAGTCCACAAAATGCAGTTCAAAGCCTTCAGCTGATCCAAAATGCTGCAGCAAGAATCTGATGAAAATCAACAAGAGGGATCATATTTCTCCAATTCTACCTTCCCTTCATTGGCTTCCTGTTAAATCAAGAATAGAATTTAAAATTCTTCTTCTAACTTATAAAGCCCTTAATAATCAAGCTCCATCATATATCAGAGCTCTGATTACCCCGTATGTTCCTAACAGAGCACTTCGCTCTTAGACTGCAGGTCTGCTGGTGGTTCCTAGAGTCATTAAAATTAGAATGCTTCTCAGGGAAGGCAGATGCTTTTCTTTTCTCTCCTCTTTGTCTCTTTTCCCCTGTGTAAGCAGAACTGCAGGCCAGCTGCGATTTCTGAACTTGCTGGCAGAATGGGAGCGATCTTGGAGAAAGCTGAAAGCTGGATCCTGGCAGAATGACTACAATTTTGGTTGTGTTGGAATTGCCATTGAGATGTACCAGTGAAGCTTCAGAGGCAGACAGAAAAACAAGAGTCTGTCTGCCCAAAACAAATGCTAATTTCCAAACTGGCTCCCCTGCAATCTTAATTTCTCCTGGATGTTATGTAAACAAGACACCCTGGACATCTGTGACCTGAACAGAGCTGACTGATAATGTTCCAAATTTTATGAAATTTTTAATAAGCAAATACACAATGCAATAATGTTGTTTTCACACAGTAATTGATTGTAATTTGACCTTGATTCCAAATTAGCTTTTTCTGTTATAGCCACTGGTGTGGAGCTGACTACCCTTTCACATGTTTAGGTTTCTGCAAAGGAAAACGTTTTCATAAAAAAATTGAAGGTCAGGCTGTTTCCTGCTATGAAGTTGTCATGAAAGTATACCAATGGTTCTCCTAGTAAAGTTATACTTCTTATTGTTTTATAAATTAAAATCTAACTTTACACACTTAGCATATGTGTAACTGGTATTTACAAGGCTAAGATGCATGAACAAATTCTACTCAAACACATGTAGTTGAGAAGCCTTCAGACAATTACCAAATGAGAGCAAATACCACTGTTTATATACGAGTATAAAGATAGATGGAAGGCTCTCCTTACAGGAATGAAGTAGATCAGGGCCTAGTATGTGTAAAGGATGACTTTGGATATATCTACTTGCACATTCCTGAAAACCATTTAAAAGCCCACCTTAAATATCAAGGGGGGAAAGGTAGCATCAGACTGGGTGTCTCACATGCAAATGTGTCTACAATTTGTCTGAATTTAAAAACGTGACATAACTGGCAAAAAGTATTCTCTAACCCATCTAAATAATGGAAATCAGATGTTCTAACCACTTTCTTTGCCACCGGTGTATACAATAAAGCACCAGGCAAGCAATGGTTTCTACAAACGTTTATGAGAAAACAGGTTGCTCTCAGGATCTCAGAGAACTCAAGTGTAGTTTTGTGATAGGATGACACTTGGGAAATTGTCCTGACTTCTAAATATTGCACTGTAAACTGTCAATGTTATGCAATATATTATATATCATTGACTTTAACTTTGTACTTCTTGCTATTAATGTCAATAAAATATTTTGAATCCTATCTTCAAATTTTTCATTTCACACTGCAAATATGGAAAATTATCACAGACTTAATGGAATATGGCCCTGCTTTAGCTCCAGCTGACAGTAAAATCAGAATCACAAATCAGAATCAAAATCTTTGGTTAAACTAATAAATGAAAGACTTTCTACAAACCCTGAATGAAGATTATGAATGTATTATGCATACTTTGCCAGAAATGTCATCAAAAGGCATATAACTGCAAATGTTTTCCTTAAAATGTTTTATTTACGGGGAATGGCAGCACAGGTCAGTGATGTAGTATTGCCACGTTCATAGCAAGCACTGTAACAACGGTAGAAAATGTAACATGTTTTTCTGAAAACACTTATAAATTATTGTCTACATTCCCTGAACAAAGATTATAAGATATTATGCAGACTTCCTCAGTCATAAAAATGTAGGTGCTTTCTTTAAATGTTGAGTTTTTCACATGAAGTAAGGTGAAACATTGCCATGTTCTATTTTTTTTTCTGGGAGAAACTTGGTAAGCATATGACCAGGTTGCAAGCCAAAGTAAATGAATAGGCCAAATAGAACGTTGGACTGAAACGTATTGAGGAGCCAAATTGTGACAATGCTACATTTCCCCCTGAGGATCAACATGGCTATTATACGTTTTGTGGTGAGATTGGGTTATCAGGAATGACACTAAAAAACTGGTCCACGCATTTGTTACTTCAAGGCTCAACTATTGTAATTTGTTACTATTAAGAAGTTCACAAAATACAGTTAAAAGCCATCAGCTGATCCAAAATGTTGCAGCAATAAGCAACAAGTAAGATAAAAACAACCTAAACGATTGTCATTTGTCACCATGGAGGTAACATTCCCTATAAACAATCAGGCCTCTCCATCAACAATGTCTAAGTCAAGTTTTTCTTCTTTCAAACCAAGACGTACGGTCCGAAACTACTTCACTTCAGAGTGTAGCCCATTTTTACTTCCTGGTTCCTAAGCCAATCATTTAAGAGTTCCCAGGGTTCCCAAAACAGAGCGCAGCATTTTATGTTTTATCTTGGCTAAAGAGCAGCAGCCTGCAAACATAGAAGCCAGTAAGAGAAGCAGACTATAAATGCAACAAAATACAACATCATAGACCTATCCTGAGTAAGTAAAAAGTCAGAGGAGCTTTCCAGCAATAATGGACCGCTGAGTAAATAGCTGGTTCCCATTAAAAGCATTGTGTGTGTGTGTGTTTGTGTGTGTGTGTGTTTTTCCGATTTTAACCACTAGGTGTAATTATTACTCATTGTTCCTTTAAAAAGAGAGATCATATTTCTCTTTTTTTAACATCCTTTCATTGGCTCCCTCTTAAATCCAGAGTAAAATTTTAACTTATCCTTCTCACATATAAAGTCCTTAACAATCAAGCTCCATCAGAGAGCTGATTGCTCCATATATTTCCAACAGAGCACTTTGCTCTCAGACTGCAGGTCTTCTGGTGGTTCCTAGAGTCTCTAAACGTAGAATAGGAGGCAGATCCTTTAGTTATCAGGCTCCTGTCCTGTGGAACAGATTCCCAAGTTTGGGTCGTAAGGCAGACACCGTGTCTACTTTTAAGACTAGACTTAAAACTTTCCTTTTTGACAAAGCTTATGGTTAAAGTTGCTTAGGCTATTCTGAACTTTCTCTGTTGTTATGCTTCTATAGGCTTAGACTGGAGGACATAAAGATTTGCTTCCCTCACTTAAACCCACAATCTCCTACTACTCTCCAATTTTGCATTATTTGTGGTTGTTTTTACGTTAAACTTTATGCCCTCTGGTCTGGTGTTCTGTTTAGCTGTAACACCATCCTAGGGGTAGATCTGCTGAGCTACTGCTCAGGAAAAACTAAAAACATGAGACCCAGAGCTAGATATAGGTAAACCCAAAATCCTTATAACTGTGACAAGATGATGATAGAAAAGCAATGAAAATAATTACATTTTCATGCTAACACCATATATGGCAATGACTGTCATAACAATTGTGAGAATTATACCAATAATGTCAGGTCTGCGGTGGTCTCTGAGCTGGTACAGCTCTGTTTCTCTTCCTTCTCTCCCGCAGGTGGCTGCTGATGAATAGGGAGGTGCTGAACGCAGATGTTCGGCATTTTAATGGCAGCAGGGAGGGTCTAAAAGGAAATGGCTGTCGCCACTTCGTCGCCAAAATGTTAGCCATACACGGTTGGACAGCTCCGAATCCCACTTCGGAGTCCCTCCCGTGACTCTCAAGCCACAGCCAAGCAGGTCTCCCACTGGTCCGCACCACTGTCTCCCTACAATCCCAAGCCATCCCGTGAAGCCTCGCCAGTCCCAAAGAAGAATCCCTGTGCGTCTCATTCTTGATTGTTTAAATAAACGCTCGTAAACCTGCCTAATCTACCTCTTCAGTGTGTCTGCGTGTGGGTCAAAAGGTCAGGAAACATGACAAATAGCAAATATAAATAAGAACATGTTTTTCATAACACTGCTACACCCATACAGCAAAAATATTGATAATTAAAATACAACAAATTTATCATCAAACTCAATTCAGTTTATTGTCATTGCAATGATCGTGAGAACACAAAGTAGATAAAGTTTATATATAGAAATATATAATCAGTTCAACCACATCATAAAGACTATTTTAAAAGTACACACATTCCAATTTGATTTCCCTTAGAAATCAGTAAAATGAGGTTCAGTTTAGTATCTCATTTTACAAGTTATCTACCTATGGAAACTCAGCAAAATTCATTAAATGACTGAATATGCAGCAATTATTGCAATGAGTTGTCTACATAACCACCCAGAGCTAAATTATCTATCCAATGCAGAAGCACATTCAAACAATTTTGTAATGTAAATATGACAAGGTATAAATAAAGATTTGTAAAATAACAGAATGATAAAAATCATGCTAAAATAATGAATATAGAAATTATTACTGATAAAAAAATAGCTATAGCTAAAGATGCCTTAGCATTTTATTCTGTCTTTGGTCAAATTGTTGAACCCTACCGTAAATTATGTGAACTTTCCAAATAAGCAATAAGCAATTAAAATTATAAAAACACTCTACATAAAATAACCAGTTGCGTTCTTTCAAATAGACATGAATTAATACTTCATTTGATGTAAAATGACTCCTTGAGACTTTCCTTTGCCTGTTCTTCTGTGATTTTGCTCCAGGAATCAGGAATGTCAGCAGGCTCTGCATCATATGCTTCAGCAAATTCCTTGTTGTACTTGTTCATCACGTATTTCCAATAATCTGACGCCTCAAGGCTCACATCTGGACGGATATCCCAGTCTGGATAAATTGTCCTATAATCTTTGTAAGGATGACATTCACCTTTTGTATCACTGCAGCTAAAACGTTTGTCACTGATAACAGCAGAAGAGCAGATGTCAGTAGTGAGTTTTTGTGAGTCATCCCACCTGTTTCTACCTAAACCCTTTGGTCGATGCAGGGCAGCAAAGTGTTCAGTGTGGGCTTCTCCACCTGCATCACAGGATATTTTGCAGAACGGACACTGTTCGCCACAACCAATAACTCTGTTGAACAGCTCATTCTGTGGTTTTACACGGAGATGTGTGAGTTTTGTTTCAAATGTAATGTCTTTAAAGTTGTTTCTAAGAGCTTCTGTCATTCCACCTAAACACTCTTTGAGCCAGTGGGCAAACTGTTCTTGATCAGCTTTGTTCAGAACCATGAAAGCATCGAGAGCATCCTGGGAAATGACCAGTTTATCACCAAGTTCTTTACAGATATTTTCTGCAAATGTCTTCAGACTGTCAGTCTTCTCTGCTTTTGCTTTTTTAATGGCAGCATTTATGCGGTCAATGCAGGACTGAAGATGTCTGTCCTCAAACTCACACAATGCTGACTCAGAGGAGAACCTCTGGTTAATTCTGTCAGCTATCCATGATTTTACATAATGTTCATATGAGCAGATATAGCTCTGAAAGATTTCAAAGTCACTCTTTGAAATCAGATCCAGTAAAATATAATACTGGAAGGACATCCGTGTGCTGAACTCCTCTCTTGTCAGCATTTTATCAACAATATCAAGACCAAGAGAACGATAGACAAAGTCCTCCACAGCAGGTTTCAGACACTGGTCGGTGAATTCTTCAGCTTTCTTCTGGCATTGATCTCGCTCATTGAACACATCTTTGAAATCTTCACAAAACTTGTCTTTGTTTTTCTGCAGACATCTGTAAGGATCATTTTCTTGTATAAAATCTTCATGCATTTTCTGAAACTTCCTGGCTGCAGAGCCACAGATGTGCTGTTTCAGAGACACTTCAAACTCAATGTCTTTGTAAACATCAGTCTTGTTCAGCCTCTCATCAATGATGTGAAGGATCTCCTGGATGTGTGTATCGTGATAATTGTTTTTTCTCATGATTTTATCACTGACACAATCATTGCAAGCAGATATGATGCTTTCAGCGATTTCCTGTTTTGCCTTGACTAGATCTGTCCACTTAATTAAGCCAAAAGCTTTTTTTGCTTTTTCTTTTATTCCTTTGGGTTTGTATTTAAAAGGCTCCAGTCCACAGTCGTGGAGGCTTTTTTTACTCAGCAGTTCACATGCATGTCTTCCCTTGGGTGAAAGATTTGTTAGCAATTGATGGTAAACACTGGTGAAGATATTTGAAGTCTGCTGTGCAGAGAAAGACAAGGTGTCTAATGTTTCAGCCCACATCTTTTTAAAACTTTCATCAAGCTCTTTGTCTCTCATTTTTACTTGTTTCTTACGACATTCATCGATTAAAGCACAAACTGCGTTTTCGATTTCTTTTATATAAGTGGCTCTGAATTTGTCAAGTTCTTTCAGTCCCTGTTTCATGTCAGCTGCTGCTGTGAGTTGGTCACACACTGAGCTTTCAGTTTGTCGTCTCAGACTCTTTATGCTGTTTGAGAAATCCTCTCTGTATCTTTCAACCAGATAAACATGACCTTCTGCCTGCTCAAAGTATTTATTAAGATTTTCAAGCATCATTGTCTCCCACTTGGTCAGTTCTGTAGTTGCTTCACTTTTCAACTCAGTGAGGTATTCTCTCAGCTCAGATATTTCAGTTTTTGCAGCAACTGTCCCAAAATTAAAAATCCTTGTCTCTGCATTGGTAACCCAGGTGTACATTTCTTTTTTGAACTCCCACTCCCATTTGTTGTACTCTGTGCAGAGCCTCATGTATGCATCAGCTACCAGGCTGTTTCTGAAGCTGAAGATGAAGTTTTCATGTTTTACTGCAGTCCACAGGCTGTTTATCCACTCTCTGAACTCCAAGATGTTGTTAGAAGTTGACTCACACTTTCCCAGCAGCTGGATGATGTTTTTCTTGAGCTCATAGACGGTCTCACTGTATCCCACATTGACTGGTGCCATTGGTGGGTTTCCATTCCAGAGTCCAGGAATGTAGCAGTTCCCAGTATCTAGATTGTACTCCATCACATCAGTGAAGTTCTTGTTCTCCTCTTTCTTTTCCATTTTAGCTGCTGCCTGGGTCATCTCATTCAGCTGTTCTAGGAGCAGCTTCCTGTCTCGTCGGTTCTTCTCATGGGCTGAGACATCAGAAACGTTCTGGTGAACAAACTGACATTTAGGCTTTTTGCCGACCTTCTTCATCCTGAGGAAAGCATGCACCACTATCTGCAGGATGTCTTTCATTTCTGTTGAATTCTCCATTGCAATATTGATAATGGTGACGTCACTCAGCCCAACAACCAGTGTTGCCAGCTCATTGTCATGTTCATGGCTGTTATCCAGCTGTGCCAGCTCTGGTGACTTTAAGCCTTCAGTGTCAATGATCACCACAAAGTCACAGTTCAGATCTTTTTTGAAGTCCTCACTGACTTTGATGAGCAGCATGAAGGCTCCTCGAGTGCATCGACCACTGCTGACTGCAAACTGCACCCCAAACATGGTGTTAAGGAGAGTGGATTTTCCTGTGCTCTGAACTCCAAGAACTGTGACAACCAGTATCTTGTTCTTTGGAGACACCAAGTCATTGAGCTCAGAGAGAACGTCACTCACCCATCTGAGAGGTATGTTGGAAGCATCTCCATCTACAAGCTCCAGAGGAAATCCATCCAGTAATAACTGAGCACAGAGTTTGGGCAAATGTTGCAGTTCTTGACGTGATGGGTCTGTTTCTGGAAGGTAAAGAGAAGCTTCATAGATCTGACCCATTTCACGGAAAAAGTGCTCAACTCCCAGTGAGCTGTTGGAAAGTTGTTGGTCAATTTCGTTAATCTTATTTTTGTTCTCGGAGTCCTTGCATTTTTCCTTGTAAAGCTCCCTGAGGCTGGAAAGTTTTATTCGAGACAAGTTGTCGAGGTTCATTTGCATCCATTTCAGAAAATAACCCCTTTCTTTACTGGATATTGCACTAATGAAGCAATTCATGAAATCTGACATGTCATGGGAGTTCTGCTTCCTACGCTGCTCTTCTTTTTTCATTTTAAGATTACTTTTATAGTTTTCTATGTCTTCAGAGCCAAGTTTTCGAAGACGAAATTCTTCCTTTTCCAAAAAAGTCAGTTCCTTCCAGATCTGGCCTTGCAAAGGAAACTGTTTTTCTTTAAATTTAAAGGTGTCTTCAATCTCTGCAGTGATGGCATCTGCATTTTTCCTCCCAGCCTTGCACTCTGGTGAATCTTCATCAATAGAAATTCCCAGTTCATGTGCAATGTCGGTCATCTGCTCTATTGACATCTTCATCCCTGGGTTGGTAAGTACACTCCTCACGGTGGTCCTCAAATGTTTGACAAAGTCTGCATCATTTGTCTGTTTGTTTTTTATAATGATGTTGTTGTTCAGCGTGTTTGCTATTTTCTTTAGAACATCTGGATTAAAGCTCTTGCTCTGTTGGTTTCCCACCAAGAAGATCTTTGCTTTGTGGTTTTTGTTAGTCAGCAGTTTGCACTCAGACTCCAGCTGATCAGAAAACACAAAAACTGCAGCAGATGTCTGACACAAAAAGGAAAATTGTGTTTCATGTGCAGCAATGTCACCTCGAAGGTTAGCTATAGCCACTGGCTCACTGAAAATGTCCATGTTTTTGTTTCCACAGGGAAGGTACCAGGTAATTTCAATCAGTCCATCAGATATTTTTCTTGGACTGTCTCCACAGTCCATGTTGTGATGAACAAAGGTGTCATGGTACTGCTGAGGGTTACTAAGAAGTTTGTTGAGAATCTCTGATTTGGACAAGGAGCACTCACCCAGTCTCACAAATGAGATCATTGGAAGCTCAGAAAGAACAATTCTTTCTTCTTTGAAGGCCTTTGATGCTGAAAGATCTGGAGGTCTGTACTTCTTAACAATGTCTCTCATGGCCCACAGCATGAGGGTGCTCTGTTTAGTATCACAGTTAGGAAGCAGCAGAGGAACAGAGAACTGACACATGGACATTTTTAGCGCTAACTCTTGCTGAACAAACCCATCAGAACACAGAAAGAGAGCAGTGATTATATCAAGAGGATTAAAGACTTCAGTATCATTTGGGCTGTTGAACCGATCCTCAAAATTGTAATCTGCGGTCATTGATTCATCATCACAGATTAAATCAGCAGGATTCACAGCCCTAGCAGTTACATTAACCACCATCAATTTCTTAAGAAAATACAATGAAGCATTTGATTTAAACGTGCCAGGATCATCAGTCATTGTCTTTTCATCGATCTGAAGTATTTTGCTGAGCGATAGCTTTTCTTTGTGGTACTGCTCCAACCCCAGACTCTTCAAAAGGCTCTCAAATTCGGTTTCTGTAGATCATAAAAATACATAGATTTAATATGCATTTAAATAGTGTGTGTACATTCTCATTATAAACTGTGTTAACTTCTACTTTAACACTGCAGATTTCATTGCATTCATTATTAAAAAAAATCTTGACGGGTAATTGTGCAGTCCTCACAGCAACTCTGACCCATGCATACCTCGTTTTGATAGTAACGTGGTGATTAGAAGCCAAACTGCATCAACAATTATTTACTCTCAAATGTTCAATTTCACTCCATTTCAGACTTAAAGATTGACTTCATCATAAACATTTACAACCACTGTGTTATTCATGCTCGTGCTGGTGACACAAAACTATAAATGAAGACCTCTCAAATAAATAAAAGATGCCCTTAATCCATCTTAAATAAATGTCTGCACAACCTTTTATCAGGGTTTACTAGAATAACATTCCTCTCCTTTATGATAACCAGGATGATATGTATCAAACAAATGAACAGATATATTCTAACAATGTGTGCAGCAATTAGTTTAATTGCTATAAACAAACACTTGTGCGTAATGCTGAGTGGTGGATGCATTGGCACTGCTGGGAGAATTAGGAGGGGAAATTGGTTTCAGACAGCAAAGATTACATAACCATTGAGGATAATTGGCTAATCAGCCACTTTAGACTCCGAGCATTGTGTCCTGCTATAGCCTACAGGGGACAGTGGCTACCCCCCCAGGTGCTGGTTCCTAACCTGCTAGTGGATAGGAAGCGTAGCATCCCATCAGGTTCCTAAACCTCTCATTCCTCCAGGTCTCCCTCCCTCCTCAGATTGTCAATCTGAATGCAACGCCAAAGAGGAGTGAAGCTGTCATCTGATGTTTAAAGCAGCAATCAAGTTTACTTTTTAACAAGTTCTTTTAATGTGGACAAAATCTGTGCTTTTACCTCTGATTTCTACATTTAAGAAACTCCTGTGATTTTTCAGTGTTGTTGCTTCTTTTGTTACGGCTGCAGTGGGTCTCTGCCTAATTTTCCTTGTAGAGTTCAAGAGACAGGCCTTCTTCAGGTGTTATGTATAGCCCTGATTGATGCTCTGCTGCTTTAAAGCTGCTATGCATGCAGCAGAGGGGAGGCTCTCTTCCTGCTCTCCCTCCTCAGTTTGGTTTGGTTTTTATCTTATTTTATGGTTGGGTTTTGTTAGGTTTGTTTTGCATTTGCTTATTTCTGGTTAGTGATGGCAAGATGAAGCCTCATGAGGCATTGAACCACTTGAGTCAACTGGTTTGAGAAAGGGTTCCTTTCTTGGAGCTTCATGTGCACACGAAACCACCTACTGGCTAGGTGTATAATCACAGCCAGCTGTATCTTAACACGTGTGATGCATTGATTTTTTGTCTATTATGACTCTTGGGAATGACTTCACAAAAGGTGTAGGACGAAATCATTTGTCTACATAAATTATGCATACACATATGTGTATAATAAAATATTGTTTGAATGTATGGTCAACAATTTCCCCTCAGCAGCAACACTGAAGCACACAGAGGTTCCCGCTGCGTCTTTATGCACGATCCTGCTGCTGATGTCTCCCTCTTTTCAGCTCAATGCACTGCTAGACTGTTAGAGTTTATAACATTCTCGTCACCTTTCACAGCGGCAGGTTTCTCAGTCACTCGCCGCGCTGACCAGACAAATTTCTATTGCTCTCGTCAGTGCACTCTGGGCGGTTCGGTGGGCGGATTTTACCCCCGTTGGTGCGCTGCGTGCGACGGATAAACAGTGGGGAAAATGTATAACTAAATACTGTAAAGGGCTTCTATAAAGGGAACAGGGGTACTGACAGATCTGAGATGAAGTCCCCGATGTTATAAGTTCTTTAAAATGACCCTTAAAAGTGCGCACCTGAATTAAAGCGCGAGGCAGCACGCCCACCGAAGCGCCACTGATTCTATGTTGTTAAAAACGAAAGAGCATGAAACACAGCTACTAACACTCCTATTGACTTTAACTGGCACACGTTGCTACCGATGTGAGGACATTAAACGTAGTGATTCACGTTTTGAATGGTGAATGGTGATAAAAGCACCTGCTCCGAGGGAAAGGAGGGCAGGAAGGAGGGGGGGGGCAAGCGCTGAGGCACAGAATTACGGTGCATGTAGTTAAAAAATGCGCCCCGCCCCCGCCCCCTCGTCGCGGGGGCGGGGCGCCCCTGGGGCCTCTGGCCCTCAGGGCCCATGGCCGGGACCACTTCAGCGGGGCTAGCTGCCGGCGGAGCCCACGGGCTCGTCTCCGCGGCTCTTGAGGGCGTCGGCGTTGCGGTGGCTGGGGGATTTCCTCGGGGTCGTCTCTGCTCCTTCCTTGGGGGGGGGGGGGGTTGCAGATATCCTGTGTCGGCCCCTCCTGGGCGACCTGCTTTAGGGACCCCTTTGGGAGTCCGGGGTTACGGGTCCCCTGACGCCTGCCTCTGTGCTCGGGGAAGGTGGGTCTTCGGTTCTCCACAATCACTATCAAGCTATTTCTGGATAATCTTCACCTAAACTAGTGCACTTTCACATCTCCCACAGGTGCTGGGTCCCAGGTATTAAGTGTTCACTTATATACAGTAATCTTATAATTTATTTATTTATTTATTTATGTTTTTTCACTTTTTTCAAATATCACATTACACATGTCAGCTTACATAATAATATATATGATTTAGCAATGGCATCTAGGTGTTATTCGAGTGTATCTGTTGCTTTATGTCTGTTGGTTGTGCTGTTCTTTTTGTGTCTCTTTCCAGGTGATGGAGCAGACAGAGGACGTTTTATCATTCTCTTCCTTTTATCTCCTCTTTCTTTCACTTTTTGTTCTTCCTTTACTCTCCCATTGTCATGTCCATATAATTTGAAATTCTCCTTGCAGGAATCATAATAAAGCTATTTACAAGCATAAATCAAGTGGAGCTCTATGGCGAAAGCTGTTTGCTCCACTTGTAAAAGCAAAATCTGTCGAGCTCTATCTGGCATTGAGATATCAATTCCTATTGCCATATTGCTAGACAGGACACTGGGAGAAAAAAAAATAAAAAAATGCAGAATTAATAAAAACAAAACTTATAAACAGACTAAGTGGTGTTTTAAACTGCATCTGGTTAGCAGAACTGTTTTATGATTCAGCGTGCAGCCATAACTGGTTCTGAATGAACCGGTCATCTGGCAAAATCTGAGCCACTTCTCGAAGCAGTCACGTGGTACAGCCGGGCAGCGAGGCTTCGGACGTCATCGTTTTCGGCTCCTCCCCTAAATGAAGCAAGCTTCGATACGCGCTTTACGGAAACGCCCCCTCCATTACTCGACACACGCCTCGAAGCCTCGGCACATAACGTAACATCACTATTTCTGGTAAGTTGTGGGTTTTGCATTAATCCATTTTGGTTTCTTATTTCAGGTAGTGATGGTGAGATGAAGCTTCATAAAGCATTGAAGCGTTCAATCCAATTGGTTCACTCATGTGTTGAAGCTTGAGGGTGCTTAATTTGCTCTATTGTGCCATCAAGTGGACAATAAATGTAAAACGTGTAGTGTGATTATAGACCAGTTCACTGTTATTGTTTTGATCCGGGTTTGTCGCGCATGCGAGTTCTCGACATATTTTTCTTCTTTAGATAACATATCAAAAGATCGTTTTAAGAGTAAGTTGATGGTTGATGGTATCAGATTGTCAGATAACATCCAGATACCATCCAGATACCGTCCCAGCCTGAAGGGACGGAGCGAGTCTGTGAAATGCTGTTCAAACGATTTAGTCCAGCCCGGTGGCCAAATGCATTATCATTATTCAACGGCTGTATCTCCTCGCTGCATCAACCGATCTGCACTAGATTTTTTGTGGGTCGTGGGGGAGCGCTACCCAACGCTTTCGTGTGTATCGCCCGGCGGACGGGCGGGGAAAATGCGTGACAGCTTCTGCAGTGGTGGGCGGCCGGCGGTGCGCAAACCGATCGACGCCGCTTGCACCTTTACTTATTAAAGCAGAACAATGACCAGTGCAAAATTAAGTTGTATTTACCGGAGATGAAGTGTAGACTGCAAATTCTGTCGGGGTATGATGGCTCCCACAGTCAATTGGGATTGTCTCCCTGGGTTCTTTTTCATTGAAAATATACATTTCTTTCGTCTTTCTTCGTCCTTCGGTAAACGAAAGAAACGTACATCTGACGATTTGGAATGCCTCTTTGTGCAACCGGGAGCACAACAAGTCGTAGGCATTGTTTACATTTCGAAAATAAACCAACTAAAATCACGCTTTAATTCACCTGTTTTGTAATGATAGAATGCGAGAACAGTCCTGTTTTTGCCTACAAGCGGGACCCGGAAGTAGCGCGGACGTCACGCGTGAACTGGTCTATAATAAGACTGTCTTTGGTGTCTGAAGCACAGAATCAATGATGCTTATACATAGATTATAAACTTTTATATGGTGTCTGGCTTTATGAAACAATGACAGGATCAAAATGAAAAGTGGGAAAAAAGGGAGGAAGTTTTCATGTGCTTTTGCTACTTATTTTTTGACTGCTGACACAGTCAGCATGTTATTCATTTTTATTTAAAAAAAATAACTTCTCCACAGTACTTGGCTTCAGGCGGTTTCTTTCCCAAGTACACAAAATGTTAAGGGGGATCCATTGCATTTTGCTAGCCCTTATATTTGAAATAAACGGCCAAACCCACTGAGCTATATTATACACTGGAGTGCTGATTTTTCCGAAAAACTGAAGTCACTGGCACTGCATGAAAAGTGAGATTTTCGTCACTATGCGGCACTGTAGATTGTCGTGGAAGTTCAGGTTAACGGCTGTTCACGGCAATTTGCAGGCAACACCGAAAACTGCCGTGAATTGTCAGAAATTGACGTGGGCCTACCTTGGGAGTTGTCCCCCCATGACCCCCCTCCTCCTAATTCTAGGGGAGGCTTTAACATGTAAATGAAAATGCTGTGAGCTAAACAAATGTAAATCAGGGTTGCAGGGGGAGTTTACCCCAAGTGACATTTCTCTAAAAGGTAAGAAAATCTCTGGTACAAATAGATCAGGCTCTATATAACCTAAATATAGACTCTTACATTTTACCTTGAATTGATTTATTTAATTAAAGTATGCTAGATTACTGTGTATGCCATTAGCAATGGCAAATGTTATGTAAAAAAAATACACAAAATAATTTATTTCAAAAATTTGTTTTAATCAGAATCAGTTGGTAAAATGTGAATCAGAATCAGCAAGGTAAAATGTGCATTCCATGCAAACATTAGAATCAGAATGAGAGGTCTGCAGAGATCACAGTCTCCTAGAGCTCAACTACTGTGCATAGTGGCATGACTACAGTGACCTTTTTTTTGGTCTTACTTAAATGCACAGAGGATGTATTAACTACACATCTCCCAGCAATGCGCTCAACTGGCAGAAATTATGCTGGGTATGACGTGTCTGTTCCCTGCAAGCCCCAAACTTCTATTGGCTTTCGTTCTGCTGACACCAAAACACTGTGCTTCACATAAAGCATATCAGTTGTGTCATTGCATGACAAAGTCCCAACCATTTGTCTTCCTAAAATACTGGCAAATTCTGCACCATATTCACATGTCCATGGCATATGAAGCTGTTGGCTCTGCTGAAATTGCCTCATAATCTGGACTTCAATTGTCCTATTGTTGTGATTAAACTTTCCCAGTATTCCATTAAAACGCTCAAATGAAAGCAGGGTTAACATGGGGTGCAAGTTTTGAATCGCATAAAAATGTGTATGTGTCACTAATTAGGTCAAGAATAGATTATGGGAGTGTGGTATATGGTTCAGCGGCTAAGTAGGTTAAAAATTTTTACGTTATTCAAGCTAGAGCATTGAGAATTTGTTTAGGGGCAGTTAAATCAACTCCAGTATGTGCTTTACAAATAGAATCAGGAGAAATGCCATTATGTATCAGAAGGCAACAGATAATGGTTAATTACTGGATAAATTTAAAAGGACATAATGAAGATCATCCAGTTATGAAAGTATTAGAAAGTTGTTGGGAAAGACGAAAGGGTCAATTTAATAGTTTTGGATGGATTGGGGATGATAGAGCAAAAACATTTAATGTATATAACAAAGAATTCAGTCCAACAGTATTGTGGGCTTTGAGACCTACATGGATATGGAAATATATTAATATAGATAGATCATTATTAAATATTAAGACAAGAAATATAATAGATATCTGCCAAGAATTTTACAATCAAATACAGATTAAATATAATGATTATTTGCAAATTTATACTGATGGTTCGAAAAATCCAAAAAATGAAGCAACTAGTGTAGCTGTAGTGATTCCTGAATTAAAAATTAATATTTCAAAAAGAACATCTAATTATTTTAGTATATATGCGGTAGAATTATGTGCTATATTATTAGCTTTAGAATGGGTGGAGGATACAAATATAAATAAAATAATAATTTGTAGTGATTCATTATCTGCATTATTAAGTATAGAAAAGGGATGTACAAAGATTTTTCGTTTTTTTTTTTATTCTGGGATCATAAGGATTTGAAGGATATATATTAGGATCCAATAGATGGCAGTAATGCAACAACTATGGATGCAAGCTGTCGTTAAATCCTAAAGAAGAAGAAAAAGAAGAAGAAGAAGAAGAAGACAACGACTTTACTGTGTTTGGATTTTACTGGTATGCCGGACAACGTCTCGCGTTCAACTCCTCTAGGACGCGATCCACAACTTTCAGCCAGTCCGCAGACTGACGAGAAGAAACTGCTGATTGCTATCAGTGGACTGTCTCGTCAGCTTACTCAACATACTGCCGACATGAATGAGAGGTTCACTCAACTGCAGAATTCGGTAAACTCCAGGTTGCTGTCCATAGAGGACAAGATGGCGGCTCTGCAGTCGAAGAACTGTGCTGGAGAGACTAACTCCATCAAGAGAAGACGGATGCACAAAAGCTTGCGGTAAGAATATATTTGACTGCTAGCTAAGCTAAAAGTAGCCTAGCCATAACCCAAAGCTAAGGGTGTATTTTTTGTGATTTACAGTACGCCGTCTTCACAACTCGGAGACAAATTGCAGGCGCTATGAACCGGCGCAAGGGTAAGATTTAAAGAATATGCTTTCATTCTGCGATAAAAGGAAATAGATACGGATAGATACCGATCATAACTGTACATTTTGTTTTCACAGACTAAGCACGCCTCATAATGAGGCAGTTACCTCCTATCTGCTCGGAGCAATAACTGCAAGCCTCGATTTACACTATATTGATAAAGACGACATTGTGTGTAAGGGACTTGTTTTACTGTTTCTCCCTTGTTTTTAATGTTACTGTGACTTGCGTTTGGTTTTTATTCATACCACTCTCATTTATTTGTTTTCCAGGCGCCTGTAAGACGTATTACGAGACGGTACGCAGGAGCTTCAGATATACGCAGCCAGAGAACTCAATGCGGGCGGAAGCTGCCAAGAATTCAGCTCGGAGTCGAGCGAGAAGAAAGAGGGTAAGACTTTATTTGGTGACTATTTTTCAGGTGCATTGATAGATGTGTTGTGTCCATACGCAGTGCATCCCATCGCATAATACTGATTCATTGTTTTGTTTTTTACAGCTGCAGGAATCGAGACAGAGCGTGCTAGCTGATGAGGAAGTGGAACTCTGGATGTCCGCCACCGTCGACCTCATGTCTGACGAGGAAGATGGCGTCGTTGGCGGGGTCTCTGGATGGATTGTACCGCCGTCATTTCGTAGGCCGGATCTCTCTGAACTCTGTGTGAAGCTGCAGTCCCGGTTAGAGGCGACGCCGAAGTACAAAGCCACGCACAGCAGGCGTCTGCACATCGGACCTCCCTCGGAAAGAACGCCGCCAGCAGTTGCCTACAACCCCGAGGAGGCAAACGGACAGTTCACGGAGTTGTAGTTTTTTGGATACGCATGTGTGGGAAGATCCTCGCGTTGTATATAGTTGTGTGTGTGTGTGTGTTTTTTTTTTTTTAATAAAGCTCTTTCTTTGCATAAACATCTTCCTGGCAAATGTTAATTTCCTGTATAAATTCATTCATGTCCTTGAAGGTAGCCTAATGATAGTGTAGTAGCCTACATAAGATAACATGAATGAATATATATATATATATATATATATATATATATATATATATATATATATATATATATAATCAACCAACCAACCAATCACGAGTGATTTTACTAGTTTGAAAATAATGGTTTCAGCCAATACTGAGTAAGAACATTCTGGCCTGCCCTGGCCACGTGTGGTTTTGCTGCCAATCAGGAGCGATTTTACTTATTTAAAAATAGTGGTTTCAGCCAATACTGAGTAGGTTATTCAAGCCAGACCTGGCCAGCCGCGCGGGTTCGCTGCATTCATATGCTAATTAGGGCCATTAGTGCAGCTGATCGCTCTCCACATACGTCAGAGTCCGGTTCCGACAATTTGTGGCACTGAAAACGGCGACAAGCACGGGTTGCAAATTGTCGTTAACTGCCGAAAATGAGGGAGATCTGCGGTAGTTTACGGGGACGAAAATCTCACTTTTCATGCAGTGTGGCCGCCATCTTGCTACTCCCTGCTCTCCCAGAATCCCACAGGATTTGGTTGCAACAACAAGCAGTTTTCTGGCTGTGGGAAAACGTTTCACAGGTAATATATGTATGTATATATATATATATATATATATGTAAATATATTTTTGTATATTGTTATTTATAAATGTTATATATATATTTAAATAAATAAAATGCTAAATATTTCAGCACATGACTTTCTCAGTACTTGGCAGTTATAGAATATAATATAGAATTATATGGCATTTGACATTTTAAAAGTTTTAGCCCCCCCACCTCCCAACATAAGAAAATCCTCGTTATTTGATGCTGTAGCGCACATATTCCCTAGTTGCTGGGGGAAAATAGGGAGTACCAACATGGCGGCTGGTGGCTTCAAAGTGACTCGTTCTAACAGCGGGCTATTAGCACTCCCGTGTATAATATAGCTCAGTGGCCAAACCGGGAATCACTTCCTGAATCAGTCACGTGGTACGGCCGGCTCGCGAGGCTTCAAACGTCACCACATACGTCATTGATACAAGCCTTGATACGCGCTTTACAGAAATCATCCTGGAATACTCGACACACGCTTCGAAGCCTCGATACGGAGGGACACATCACTAATTTCAGGTATTCCCTCTTCAGATTTTATTTCTTTAGTGTAATTTAATAAATTCAATTTTAATTTAACCAGATAATCCACGTGTGGTCTCCTTTAATGTTATCCCACCAAACGAGCCTGGTGGACGTAACATTTGTGGGGGCTCATCCGGGAGTTTTTAATTCTGTCTGTATATTTTGAAGTAGATTGTTGGAGTTCTTAGGTGTATGTGGCAAAGAGTGTTGGTATGGCAACCCGTATTTTCAATTTGCATGCTTGGGAGGAGTTGGAAAGGTGCAGAAAACAAGATCTATTTTCTATAGCAGCCCACTTTGAGTTGAATGTAACCAAACAAATGGTTAATAAAGAGCTGAAGTTTGTTGTTTCAAACAAGTTTGTGGAAGAAGGATTGCTTCCTTTGTTGGAAGTTCCTCTTGATAGGTCTCCCAATGAGAGATTGATGCCTGCTGTGTCAGAAGAAAGACATAGGCCTGCTGGTGTGGAACAGCCAAAGGTTGGAACCATGAGTACTGATGCCTCACCTTCTGTTGCTGCCTCACCTTCTCAATTAAAGCAAGAAGCATTAATTAAGGTACATCTGGCAAGACTGCAATTAGAGGCTCAGGATAAACTCCAAGCTTGTTAGGGAGAGTTTGAACTTCATAAGTTGAAGTTGCAAGCAGAGACCGAACGAGTTTTGAAGTTGAAAAACCTCAAGTTGGAGCTTCAGTTTGATAGGGAAGTAAGATTGCGCCAGTTGGAATTACAGGCTCAATCTTCCATAAGTTCCACACACCCTCCAACTATTACTTCTCAGTCCAGCTCTGTAAATTCTCCTGCTGCTGAGGAAATGACTTGTTCTCTTGTACCCCCAGGTTCTTTTGATGTTAGCAAAAACATTGGGTTAGTACCTCCATTTCGTGAATCAGAAGTTGGTACATATTTCAATGTTTTTTAACATATCACTGCTTCATTAAATTGGCCGAGAGAGGTTTGGCCTCTGCTTCTGCAGTGTAAATTGGTTGGCAAAGCACAAGAAGTTTATTTTGCTTTGTCTCTGGAAGAAAGTTTAAAATACGATGTAGTAAAGTCTGCTATCCTTGCTGCTTATGAACTCGTTCCAGAAGCATACAGACAATGTTTCTGTAATTACAAGAGGACAGCAAATCAGAATTTTGTTGAGTTTGCTCGTGAAAAAGCAACACTTTATGACAAATGGCTTTCGGCAAGTAAAGTTCTTGACTACAGTTCTTTAAGTGAATTAATGTTGCTGGAAGAATTTAAAAATGGTCTTCAAGAGCGCATTGTTGTGTATCTAAATAAAGAGAAGGTTTCAACTTCGAAAGAAGCAGCTGTGGTTGCAAATAAATTTGTATTGACCCATAAAACTCTTTTTGTGCAGAAACGTGACGTTCCCACCAAAGAATCTTTCCCAAGAAAAGATCCTCCAAGCCCACAAAAAACCTCAGTTTCAAGGACTGAAGGACGGAGCAGATGAAGATGGGCTTAAGCTCTGTGATGTCAGTTACCAGAGTGCCATAATGCTCAACTCTGAGATATTGTCCAAGTTGTCTACACATCTCTCTCACTTGACATATGAACAGAGATTGGACATTGAGAGTCTTGTACACACTCATCCAAAACTTTTTGGTGACGTTCCGTCACTTACCACAGTGATAGACCATGACATCAATGTAGAGGATGCTGTGCCAATTAAGCAACATGCTTATCAGGTGAACATGACTAAAAGAGAACTGATGAAAAAGGAAGTGAACTATGTGCTAAAATATGGTTTGGCCATACCAAGTTGTAATCCATGGAGTTCTAAATGTTTGGTCATACCGAAGTCAGATGGTATGGCACAATTTTGTATAGACTTCCATAAAGTTAATGCAGTTACGGTACCTGATTCCTTCCCACTGCCCCGTATTGAAGACTGTGTTGACAGTGTTGGATCGGCTGCATATGTGTCTAAGCTGGATCTTCTTAAAGGTTATTGGCAAGTACCTTTAACCAGCAAAGCTTCAGAAATCTCAGCTTTTGTTACACCTGACCACTTTTTACAATATACTGTCATGGCATTTGAGATGAGAAAAGCTCCTGCAACTTTTCAGAGATTAATGTCAATGGTACTATCGGACGTGGAAAACTGTAAGGTTTAACTTGATGATGTGGTTGTCTTTTCTTCCACGTGGTCTAAGCATGTTGCCACTTAAGCCACTGTGTTTAAGCGTCTTGCTGATGCTTCCTTGACTCTCAACTTGGCTAAATGTGAATTTCGCAAGGCTACCGTGATGTACCTTGGAAAAGAAGTTGGACAAGGCCAGGTTCATCCCATCAGTGCTAAGGTAAATGCAATCCTTGCTTTTCCAGTGCCAGAAACGCGCCGAGATCTACGCAGATACTTAGGTATGGTTGGTTACTATCGGTGCTTTTGCAAAAACTTTTCTGAAGTGGTAGCACTGCTGACCTCCTTGTGTAGTCCAAAGCTACCATTTCTTTGGAGTACTGAATTCCAAAATGCTTTCGAATGTGCAAAAGGTCTCTTGTCAAATGCTCCTGTTCCTGTTTCAAGCTTGAAGTGGATGCTAGTGAGATTGGAGCTGGAGCTTTTCTCCTTCAAGATGATGACCAAGGAGTACCTCATCCTGTTTGTTTCTTTTGTAATAAGTTCAACACCCATCAAAGGCGCTACTCAACTATCGAGAAAGAAACTCTGGCAATGCTCCTGGCTCTTCAACACTTTGAATTGTACGTGGGTTCCACTTCAAAACCTGTAGAGATTTTTACGGACCACAACCCACTTGTGTTTTTTTTTCACGTATGTATAACAGCAATCAACGACTCATGAGGTGGGCATTAATTTCACAAAACTACAATATAGAAATCAAGCACAAGAAAGGATGTGACAACATTGTGGCAGACACTCTTTCCAGAGTGTGACTGTGTGAATGGTTTAACAAACATTAATGTTTGTTCTTATGGGTGGGGGTGTTACATCTCCAAGATAGATGTTTGTATTTGTGCTAATTCTTTGTCTTGTGCTAGGCTCTACCTTCTTCAAGATGTTGGTGTGGCTTCCAGAGTCTGATGTAATCAACAATCACCTGTGTCCTATTTAAAGGCTGTGATCCTGCACCTCAGTGCCTCTTGGCCACTTGCTTGCCATGCCACCTCTTGCATATGCTGGCCAGTGCAAAGGCCTGCCTTTGTCATTCATTTGTCATGTCTTCGAGGCATGTACCGAGTAAAAAGGGGGCGTGTCAGACGAAGCCCTGCTTCGGAGCTTGTGTCATATTGAGGAAAATCACGTGATCAACAACAAACGAGGCCTCACATTACATCTACCACGTCATTGCTTCATTTTGCGTATCATTTTTCAAAATAAAAGCACAATGAACCCTAATGCTTCGTGGGTGAGGTCATTTGCCGACGAAGAAACCGTTGAAAACCTGAAACAGTGAAAAAAGTCTTGTTCCTAAATAAAAACAATTCAACCTAAAATCCAGAAATTTAAAAAATGTATTTTGTTTGATCAGGAGATACATCAGATTCACACATCAAAAGCAGACTAAAGAAGCAAACTCTATGTGTAACTTAATATAAAGAACCAGAACTCAAACTCCCAGGAAGAGATGATTTCAAATAAATTCTGTTTTTCATGAAGCAAGTTTCAAGCTCAAAGCATACAGAGTCTGCCCCAACAATCACTCAATTCCCAATACACTAAAGTAACACATATCTTCATCGTCAAATAAGTCAATGACATAAAAGAAAACCCAATACAACCACTGATGGCAAAGGATTAGATGCTACAAATCATTTTAATAATTAAAACATGACAATTAAATATGATGTCATTGATTATCTTCTCACTAAACATGAGTTTGATAAAATCTTTATGATAATATTAGCCTCGTGAGACCATCCTGATCTCGCGAGCTTTCAAGGTTTCACTCGCAGATCAGTCTGGCTACCCTCCGTTAAAGAAAATTTGGAGCCGTTCACCAAACGAACGTCCAATCAGCGTTCGCTTTGAGGAGGGTTGAGGTGTGACGCAACGAGGAGCGACAGTTCAGTCTAAAGAACATGGCGGCTTCAGCCGATGAAACTAGCGTTAGCGCGGCTATCGAGCAAGTTTTATCGGAATTACAGAGTATTTCTTTGCTGAGCTAACGAGCCTTTACCTGCAGCAGCAAGAGTAGCTTGGCTTGTGGTTGTGTTTTCGTCGTCGCTCGTAACAGAGCGACGACGAATCTGATTGGTTTATTTGGCCCGTCTATCACCAACATAGGCCAATCAGCTAACCAGTATTTTCGCCCCTTCCCAAAATTACTTCAACGGAAGGTTTCCAGATGGATATGCGGAGCAAATCTATCTGGCGGAGTCAGGTTATGATAATATTGCATTTACTAATTTTTGGAAGTATGATCCAACTAAGTGACAAGGCTGTTACAGTTTTACCCGCAGATGTCACTAGTGAGTGATGAATGAATCATCAAGTAAAGAACCTTTTTCCAAAGCAAAGTGTTGGAAAGCTTCATTGCTTCATGAGGCTTCATTTGCCAATCACTAATGTTTTTTGATGCACAGTTGGTCAGACTGTGTTGGTAGGGGAGAGCTGCCTTTCTGTTTAACCCCAGTTCTCTCTTGTTTAAGTGATTGTTAGGTTTAGGTTAGTTTGTTTGTTTGTACTGTTTTACTTTCATTGTCATTAGGTAAGTTCTTCTTTTATTTTCTGATTAAGACTGTTTTGTTTGTTATGTTGGCCTGGGCTCTCTCTGAAGTTTTAACCGTCTGAATTGTAAATAATGTAATATATTTTTTATCTTTTACATATTTATTTACTGCTAATATTACCAACAAAATGTGGGGGCTCGTCCAAATTTATGTAGGCTAATTAGGCTTAATTGGGCTAATTTGTGTGTTCAGGTTGGAGTTACATGCCCCTGACTTTGTTTGTCCTGTTTACAGGTTACTGGTAGATATTTGGGCTAGTTTAAGGTGTTTGGAACCCTACTAGATTTTAGGCATTTTTGATGTTCCAATTGTGTGTTGTCGGAGGTCCACGACAATTTTGGCAGTTTTGTTTGAGGGAGGAGAGAGAAGTCTTTGTTTTGTTAGGTAAGTACTGTGTGGTGTTGGTTGTTTTGGCAACTCCATTTTAGACGACCCTGTTTATTATTTTAGTTTGTTATTTTTGGGCTAAACTCTAGGCTGAGGGCACCGCCGTGGTTTGCTGCCTGAGAGGTTTTTGACCTGGAAGGATTTGCTGCCAGCGGTATCTTGTTGCTTCTTGGTGCCAGCGGTATCTTGGAGGAAGGCCTGAAGACTAGGCTAAGGTTAGGCAGGGTTCTGATCACTTAGTTAGCTGCAGGAAAATGGAGATTTGCCATTTGTTTGTACCAATCATGCACTTCCTGATAGTGTTTGGTTAAAGTATTTGGTATTCTCTGACTGATTTTGTAAGTTGGTTTGTTGAATTATTTTGTTCAAAAATTGATACTGTGGGTTCTTTTTTTTGTCTTCCCCAAGTGTAGAGCTACTGGGGAAAGACTTACAACGGAGCAGATTCGTACAGTAGCTGAACACTTTAAAATTGCTTTTGGAGCTGCAACACAAGCTTGGATAAACCTGGGGTCCATTCTTTGTACGTTGCTTAAAACATCCGAGATCAAATGACACATCCAAGATGATTTCATCCGGCTAATCCTTAGAAGAAGAATTTTAAATAGAATTTTAAATTCTATTCTTGATTCTATTCTTGATTTAACAGGAAGCCAATGAAGGGAAGCTAAAATCGGAGAAATATGATCCCTCTTGTTGATTTTCATCAGAACTCTTGCTGCCGCATTTTGGATCAGCTGAAGACATTGACCTGCATTTTGTGGACTTCCTGAAAGTAAAGAATTACAATAGTCCAGCTTTGAAGTAACAAATGCAGGGACTAGTTTTTCAGCATCACCCCTGGACAGAATATTTCAAATTTTGGCGATATTCCGGAGGTGAAAAAAGGAAACTCTGGAAACTTGTTTAACATGGGATTTAAATGAGATGTCTTGGTCGAAAAAAAACACCAAGTTAATGCCATCGAGATTAAGTGATTGATTAGGAGTTTATTTTTTGAGGACTCTGGTCCATAGATTACAACTTCTGTCTTGTCAGAATTTAAGTGCAGGAAATTTAAGGTCATCCAGTTTTTGATGTCATCAAGACATGCCTGCAGTCGGATTTATCAGGATTTATGGCTAAATATAGCTGAGTGTCATCAGCATAACAGTGGAAATTAATCCCATGCTGTCTGATAATTTTGCCAATCGGAAGCATATATATAGTAAATAGAATTGGTTCAAGGACTGAACCCTGTGGTACTCCACAAGTTACCTTAGAGTTTGAAGAAGATTTATTAATTACATGAACAAACTGGAATCTGTCCGACAAATAAGATTTAAACCAGCCTCATGCTTTCCCCTTAATCCCTACAATATGCTCAAGTCTTTGTAGGAGAATATTGTGTTCAACTGTATCAAATGCAGCACTGAGATCTAACAGGACAAGTATAGACACAAGTCCATTATCTGAGGCCATGAGAATATCATTAGTGACCTTCACCAGAGCTGTTTCAGTGCTATGATGAGCTCTGAAGCCTGACTAAAACTCCTCAAGTAGGTCATTACTTTGTAAATGTTTACATAGTTGATTAGCAACTACTTTCCCAAGAATTTTAGTTAAGAAATGAAGATTAGATTTAGGTCTGTAATTTACCAACTCATCTTGATCAAGAGATGGTTTCTTAAGTAAAGGTTTAAAAACAGCTACTTTAAAAGCCTGTGGTACATATCCATTTAATAAGGATAGATTCATTATGTCTAAAATAGGACCATTGATCAAAGGGAATACCTCCTTTAACAACTTGGTTGGGATTGGGTCCAACATGCAGGCAGAGGGTTTAGATGAAGCTAAAATTTTAGATAGCTCAGAAAGCTCTACTTCTTCTAAACAGTTCAAACACTGCGCAGGTTCTAAAGATTCCTTCAGCACTGCCTCACTTACTGAAGACGAGGTAACCATGTTTGGGAGGATGCCTGCTAGACTTATTTGATTTTTAATGGAATCAATGTTATTTATGAAGAATCCCATAAAATCATTACTGCTAAAAGCTAAGGGAATGGATGGATCAACAGAGCTATGACTCTGTGTAAGTTTGGCAACAGTACTGAAGAGAAATCTAGGATTATTTTTGTTCCCCTCATTTAATGATGAAAAATATGCTGCTCTAACTCTGCAAAGGGTCTTGTTATACAACAATAGACTGTCCCTCCAGATTAGGTAGGAGTCCTCTTGGTGTGTAGAGTGCCATTTTCTCTCCAATTTCCTAGAATTGTGCTTCAAGGAATGCAGCTCTGAATTAAACCAGGGAGCCAGCTTCCTGTGAATTATCACCTTCTTTTTCAAGGGAGCTAAATTGACTAATGCAGTACACAATGACGAAGTCATACTGTTTACAAAGACGTCTATTTGTGAATGGGAAGAAACAACATTGCTGCTATCTGTAGGGTATTTCTGCAATATTGATGATATTAAAAGGGGGACAGGCTCTTTAAAGTTTGATGCAGCATTGTCCGATAAAGATCTACTATAATGGAACCCTCTTTTGGGGGTGGAGAACTCAGTTAGATTAAACTCAAATGTTATTAAAAATTTTCAGATAGGACAGGGTTGTGAGGAAATACCGGTAATTCTTCACAATCAATGCCATATGTCAGCACAAGGTCTAAAGTATGGAGCCGAGAGTGCGTCGGTTTATGCACATTTTGAGCAAAACCAATTGAATATAGGATAGTTTTAAAGGCTACACTAAGGTTATCACATTCTGTGTCAACATGAATGTTAAAATCCCCTACTATAATAACCTTGTCAGTGTTTAACACCAGATCAGATAAGAAGTCTGACAGGTGAATCAAAAAACTGAGAGCAAGGGCCTGGTGGACGATACAAAACAACAAACCGAAGAGGTTTTATTGCTTTGCAATTTGGATGAGGGAAACTGAGGGTTAAATGTTCAAAAGAACTGTAGTTATTAGTTGGCCTGGGGCTAATTAATAAATCAGACTGAAAGATGGTTGCCACTCCTCCTCCTATTCCCACAGATCTGGGAATGTGGAAATTTGAATAACTGGAGGGAGTTGACTCATTTATACTAACATAGTCCTCTTGTAGCCAGGTTTCTGTGAGACAAAATAAATCAATCTGATTATCAGAAATCAATTCATTAACTAACAAAGTCTTTGGAGGGAGAGACCTTATATTTAATAGACCACATTTAATTGCTTTATTTTTGGTTCAAGGTGAGCTGTATTGATTTTTATTAGATTTTTATGATTTGTTCCTTTTAGATCAGTTTTTGATCTGTTAAGTTTTGGCCGTTGGAAAGACACCGTCTCAATAGGATAATGGGTGGGTAACAGTACGGAAGCTGCAGAGAGGTGTGCTAAACTACGGCTCTGCTTCCTGGTCTGGACCCTGGGTTGTCAGCATTTAGGAGAACTAATAAATCTGGCCAGATTTCTAGAAAGAAGAGCAGCACCATCCAAAGTAGGATGGATGCCGTCTCTCCGGATCAGACAAGGTTTTCCCCAGAAAGTTTGCCAGGTATCAATGTAGTTAACAGAACGTCAGACCAGGTGTACCTACTACTACGAAGAAAAAAAGAGAGCAAAAAGTTAAAAGCGGAAATAACAACAGTCATGCAATGCAAACAGTAGATGCAATGCAAAACTGCATTGCATCTACTTTTTTTAGACAAATGAAAGAAACTAATAAATATTATGACATGCTTAATTGGTAGGGAGTAGGGAGCAGATAGAATAGCACTAAAGAATATATATACAGGATTAATTAGATCAGTGATAGATTATGGAAGTAGTGTTTATAATTCAGCAGCAGAGACAAATCTACAAAAATTACATGGGATTCAGTATCAAGCATTGAGACTATGTACAGGAGCAATTAAAACTACTCCAACAGCAGCATTATTAGTAGAAATGGGAGAAATGCCACTTGCATTTAGGGTACCCCGATGATCCCTTCTGCTGTCATCATCACTCTCCTCAGGTTCCTTAAGTCAGAGGCGATGCAGCATCCACACCACACAGACAAACATCTGGTCACAATGCTCTCTATGGTGCTGCTGTAGAAGGTCGTGAGGATGGGCGGGGGCAGGTGGGCTCTCCTCATCCTGTGCAGTAAGTGCAAGCGCTTCTTTGCCCTCTTCGGCAGTGACATGGTGTTCACAGACCAGCTGAGGTTGTCTGTTATGTGCACCCCGAGGAATTTACTGCTGCTGACCACTTCCTTAGCTGAGCTGTTAATAAGAAGTGGAGCATGGCGAGGCAATTTCTTCCTGAAGTCCACGATGATCTCCTTTGTTTTTTCCACGTTCAGGATCAGTCCTGGTCCTGGTCATTGTCGTCTCTAATCAGGCCCGCCACTGTCGTGTCGTCTGGAAACTTCACAATGTGATTGGTGGTGAACCTGGGGACACAGTCGTGTGTCATCAGCGTGAACAGCAGGGGGCTCAGGACACAGCCCTGAGGAAAGCCCGTGCTGAGGGTGATGACATCAGAAGTATTCTGTCCGACCCAGACCAACTGAGGTCTGTTGGTGATGAAGTCTAGCAGGCAGTTGCGAAGAGGTGTGCTGAAACTCAGATGTTCCAGTTTTGATGGTGTTGTACGCTGAACTGAAGTCCAGGAACATGCTCAAGGGGGTGGGGCGTGAGTGGGCTTGGAACCCGTTAATAACTGCTTGCAGTTCTAGTGTTTTATTTAAAACTTGAGGAAAAGTAACGCGCTAGCTCAGCTAATCAGCTAATTTAGCATGATGCGTTTTTTTTTTTTTTGAAGGGTTCGAATGTGAAACAATGTACCGCATTTTACTGGGTCTGATTCAGAAAAAGTAAAGTAAAATAAAATATTCCACATGTGCTTTTCTGAAAAAAAGAAGGCAGAGCTGCAGTCAGCGGCTATCAGCATACAGCAGCGTCTCACCTGATGAGATCCTGAACCAGGACACTCGTTAAATAAAATGACAAGGATTTAATGCATACAGATAATTAAGGAAATTACGTCAATAAATAAAATACATGCAGCTACAACATGGACTGGAGAACAGGTTCTAACTGGGTGAGGTCAGACAAAGGTGATTCTCAGAGAGCTTTTTATGAAGTTATTTTTTATTTTTACACAGAGAGGAGCGCCATGAGAAGCGGCATTATAGAAACAAGTCGCACCAGAAACAGCTGAAAAAGCCTCCTGTCTGTGGATCTATGGACTCATTCTACTCTAAGCAAAAACGCCTGCCAGACAGACAAGCTACAGCAGCCAAGATTACATTAAACAATATTTATCTTAACGAAAAAACTTTAACATTTTTCTAGGTAATTTTTTTTTTATTTAATAGCAAGTTAGCTTTTTTATGATAAACTTTGAGCAATTTTATTGAAAATTTTTACTTTTTAACAATGTAACATCCCATCAATCCATCCATGGATTTTCTTTACCCACTTTTCCGTACTGGTGTTACATCATGACGTATCTGATAAGGAAACGTAGCTCGACGTAATACAGGGTGGTGGGGGGTGACTCTCCAACACAGGTCACAGGGCTAAAATATAACAGTTATTATTAAACTTCAAAAGCTATTAAACTTCAAAAGGTGATTATTGTAATGTGCGATCTGTGTTAAATTAAAATGTACGACGTCATCATAGTGTTTGTTATGTGTCCTGCATTGTCCAATATTGTGGTTGGTCCTGTATGATCATAGGATTGGTTTATATTTAATGTGACGGAGCCAGTGGAGTTAATGTTCAGGTGTTACATAGACGATGTACAGGAATTCTCAATAGATATTTTAAAAGTACCAGATTTGGTTAAAGTTGACTTTAGACAATAAGCAAATGAAGTAATTAATGTGGCATGACGTCCACGGCCCAGGAAATATATGGGCTCACTGACTTGAAATTTATTTTCAGTCAAATGTAATGTAGTGTAATGGACCAAAAACTGTCTGCACTTTTTGGGACTCTGGATAAAATATCGTCCTCACTGGAAGGACTCTCGACGCGCGTTACGGAGACAGAACAGAGAATCTCAGACGTGGAGGACATGGTCACCGACATAACAGGGAGACTGACTGAAGCCGAAGAGAAAATTAAGACCATTGTCAAGGGCCTTGATGATATGGAGAACAGGAGCAGGCGGGATAACATCCGCATTATTAATCTGAAAGAAGGCGCGGGAGGGTCAGAGCCCTATCAAGTTTTTTTAAGCCTAGCTGCCTGCTACGCTCGGCCTGGGGAACAGCTCCGCGGGTAAAGCTCGTATCAAAGTAGACCGCGCACACCTGGGCCTCGGCCCAGACCGGTCATTATTAAGCTCCACAACTCCAGGGACAAGCAGCGCATCATGGCGGCAGTGAAGGCGACTCCCGAGCTTGACTACGAGGGACAGCGGATCGTTATACACCAGGATTTCTCTTATACAGTCCGTGAGAAGCGGAGGGGATTTAACGCTACTTGCCGTGCTTTGATTGACAAGGCCATTCGCTTCAACATGCGCTACCCAGCGACACTCACGCTGACTCATGACGGGACTGAACACAAGTTTGACTTGCCGAAGGATGCGCACAATTTCATCAATGCACTGGACTAATATTCAACTTGGATTATTATATTGAGGCAGCCCACGGCAAGGCACGTAAGTCTGTTGTTTATTGCGATTAAGGTACAGAGAGACTGTTTAAAGGGTGGATACATATCATCTTTTTATTTCGACGTATTAATAGAGCCATTGGACTATATGTACTGTTGAAACAGATTAACGTTTAGTTCTATAATTGACAGTACCCAGGTAATATTTTAGATGGGGGGGAGTAGAGGTGGGATTTCTTTTTTTTCTCCCGAGGAGTGAGACTTCTTTTTGGCTGCACTTGGTTTTGCAACACCACCTAGTTGGTGGCTTTTTATTTTTTGTTTTTGATTTATATATTTACTTTTTGTTTTTTTTCTGCCATTGTTATGTGGTTTGTTGTGTGTGTGGGGGGGGGGGGGTTCGTTTGCCATCAGAGTGTGATGGTTTGGTTCATGTCAGCACAGCCAGTCCAGGTTATAGGTTAAAACTAGTACATTTTGTTTATTGTGATGTTTTTTTTTTTGTTTACTTGGATTACCAATTTTATGTTGAATGAATCACTTTTTTTATAATGAGTAACACAAAATTTGTAACACTTAATGTCAAGGGAATTAACCATGTTATTAAGAGTCGTAAAATACTCTCCTTGCTCAAAAAAGATAGGGTCCAGATCGCATTATTGCAGGAGACTCATCTAACTGATCTTGAACACTTTAATTAGGAACCAAACTTTCCCTCCAGGTATTGGCATTGGTGTATTTGATGATTGGCATTCTAAAAAAATGAGACTTGTGTGTAATTTATTTGAAAAGGGTAGTTGTATGTCCTTTAAACAAATTCAAACTAAGTATAATATACCACAAGTGAGACATTTTGTAAATTCTCTGAAATTCCCAGTCAACCAACCTGTTTTGAACTCTATTGAAAGCTTTCTTCTTAAATTTAATGAAGATGTACTCACTAAAAGAAATTAATTTCTCTCTGTTATGGGAAATTACTGTCTTTGAATTTTGTTATAACTGATAAGGCCAGGGTTCGGTGGGAAACAGACTTGGAAGTTGAGGTTAGCTCAGAAGCATGGTCAAAAGCTTTTAGGTTTGCTAAGAAAATGTTTACTTGTAACAGACTTCTACATAAAATGCAGCGCACCCCAGAGTTTTTACATAAAATTCACCCTCAAATTTCCCTTCTTTGCGTAAAGTGCAATACAGATGTGGGGACTGACTATCACTGTATATGGAAATGCCCTATAATTGCTAGATTCTGGAATAACGTTTCTATATACGCTGCAGCAAGAGTTCTGATGAAAATCAACAAGCGGGATCATATTTCTCCAAGTTTAGCTTCCCTTCATTGGCTTCCTGTTAAATCAAGAATAGAATTTAAAATTCTTCTTCTAACGTATAAAGCCCTTAATAATCAAGCTCCATCATATATCAGTGCCTAAAGTGCCTAAAGATTTTCATCCGGCTAATCAAGATCCGGCAAATCTTCTTACTGAATATGATAATCTTAAAACTTTCCTTTTTGACAAAGCTTATAGTTAGAGTGGCTTAGTTACAGTTTAACTGTTTTAAAATGTGAAAAGGATTCTGGGTAATCCTCCAAGTGACAGCTTTATTGAATTCAGAGGGAAAGCAATAAAAGTGAAATTTTTGCCTCATTTTGTTGGAATGGGGTGGGGGGGTTGAAATGTTTTCATTCGTCAAAGGAGGCGCAATAGAAGGATTTAGAACTGCTGCTTTGTAGGTTTTTTCAAAACATTTGTCAGGGTTCCAACTACATACAATTTGTAATCCAACTATTCACATTGCAAAATAAAGGAGCTGCAGGTCAATGGGAAAGCTTTTTTTGTGGCGCAGATCCAAGGCCAATTTGATAGACACGAGAGCACACAGGTGTTATTTTACACGATATACAGTATAACAACAGTAGATGGCACCTAAAGATCCATCCATCCATTTTCCGACACGCTTGTCCCTTGTGGGGTCATGAGGGGTGCTGGTGCCTATCTCCAGCTGTCAATGGGAGAGAGGTGGGGTACACCCTGAAGAGGTCGCCAGTCCTATCGTAGGGCAACACAGAGAGAAACAGGACAAACAACCATTCTTACACACACTCACATCTAAGGAGAATTTAGAGAGACCAATTAACCTAACAGTCATGTTTTTGGACTGTGGGAGGAAGCCAAAGTGGCGTCTAAACAACTGCTTTTTTTGTTTTAGACTTTTGCTTAATTATAATAGCATAATAATAATGCTATTTACTTGACTATTTCTACTTCTAGAATTAGGGTAAAGACAAATACAAACAGAGGAACAATGAAATGGCCAACCACTCATTTTACAATTCAGTCTTCGTGTCACCCATCTTACTCAAAGTACAGTATTGGGTCCTCCATGCTGCTTTTGTAATAATATTTATTGCACATGCATTATTGACAACTCAATATTGTTAGGGAAATATTTAGTTGTCTGAGAGAATGTAGGTAAGGAGAAGCTGTTATTTACACTTCAGATGTATGATGTAAAAAATGTGTTTGGAATTTTAAGATAATTTACATGAAATGGGCTACACAGAGTAACTACAGCCCAGTAGTATATTTGTTAAAATTTTGAAGTTAATATTTTAAATGCTGTCAGTGTCAGTTACACTTCTAGTTCCAGTACAGATGTAAATATATACAATTTATTCACTGTCCCTTGAATGTATTATTTTGCTGTGTTTTATGATACAGGCAGAGTATGTTAAATAGAAAAATAAGAGTGGGGTTTACCTCTACGCATTTCCATATCTTCAAAAGAAAATAGAGAATAAATCTAAAGGCAACAGAGATATTTTGATTATATTTGATTAAACAGGCATGTATTTACCGTTGCTGGTAAGTTCAAATGCAAACATTTTCAATATGGAAAAAAGTCCCAATTCAACATTCATCAGAGACAGTAATGCTTTAAACATTAACAAACAGCATCTAGTGTGTGTAGTGCTTAGAAGGTTTGAATAATTGTAGCAAGAAGTGCTAGTTTTCTCTTTAGACCAGGCGAAATGTGTCATGACGCTCAAGTCAAGCAATAAATTATAGGAGCATGCATATTGCATAGGACAAATGAAGCTTAGGAACAATAGTGTCTCTACCAAAGTTGAAATCAAACCTATGCCCTTGGTTCTGCCCTATGCCCTAAAATGTTTGTGATGTATATGGCGATTGTACTGAAACGGTAATTTCCCTCTGGGATTATTAAAGTATTTCTGATTCTGATTCACAGGGAGACCTTGGCAGCCAAAAATATGCCAGCTGATTTACTTGCAAACCTGAATGATGTTGTGAAACTGGTGAACTTCATTAAAGCTCCGCCACTAAATTTAAAACTGTTGACACTGTTATGCAATGAGATGAGCAGCGAACAGAAAGCATAGCTGCTGCGCACTGAGGTGCGTTGGTTGTCCCGCGGCAAAGAATTAACAAGACTGTTTGGACTGCGATACGAGCTTAAGCAGTTTTATTTAGGACAATCCGTTTCATTTGGCTCTTAGTCTGCATGGTGACAACTTTCTGAAGAGGGCTGCCTACTGGTAGACATACTTTCTGCTCTGAATGAACTGAATCTAAGTCTGCAGGGAGGCAGTGTTACCGTGTTCAACACACAAGACAAGATCGAAGCGATGATGAAGAAGCGTTGGTTCTGGGCGAGCTGTGTGAGTGAGACCACACTCCTGTGTTTCCCTATGCTTCACAAGATCTTGGAGGAAAATGACGTGCACCTGGGTGAGCATGTGAAAAATCTCATAATTGAGCACCTCAACCAACTTGCTGATCAGCTACGGAAATACTTCCCACCTATAGACTCATCTCATGCGTGGGTTCGCAACCCATTTGATGTTTCCCTTCCGGTCCCACAGCGGTCATTTCATGAGCAGGCAGAGCTGATTGAGCTGTCATCTGATGGCGCACTGCAGTTGCAGTTCAGATGAAAGCCACTTGAGGATTTTTGGACTGAGTGAATTCCATCAGATACAATCCTGGGAAAGTAAGCCTTGAGAGTGTTGATACCCTTCGCTACAATGTATCTATACGAGGCTGGTTTCTCTGCTCTGGCAGCAGTTATGACTAAACATCGGCAAAGACCAGATGCTGTTGAGAAAGATTTGAGGCTTAAACTGTCTTCAATTGTGCCAAACATTGGAGAGCTTTGTGCCAAGATGCAAGCCCACCACTCTCATTAATATGTGTAAGTGTTGACCAGATTGTATTGATATTATTGTTACAAACATAGGCGTCAATTTATATTTTTCCCCGTTGGTGCCCAAAATAAATAAATACCATCATAAAGATGCCCCTTCTGAACATCTGATTGTACCATGAATATCTTTTGTGGTGCTGTGACCCTGGACCAGCAACAAACGCTGATGCGCATTGTGACAAAGTGGGTGAGAACACCATTTGTCTGTTACATACATGTGGTAACATTCTGGTTTGTTTTGATTTAGCCATATTGTATTTAGTCTTTAGTTTGCAAATATATATACTATCCCGGGTTTGTTTATGTTTTGCATTTCTAATGATTATTTACTATAACATCATGGTTTAAATCATTCAGTTTGTAATTGGTTTTTCATTTATCGTGTGTATTTTATTTCAGTGAATTTACCTGATGTGTTACTTTACTTCCTGGAAGTTAGGCCTTCCTGTTGGAGGATTGGCACAGGAAGAGACCATCTGAAGAGGGGAAAGCAGTAATCCATCCAGATTAAGTTTTGGGCATTGTGTAATTTAATGCTGTTTGTATTTCAATTGTTGCATTGTTTCATATTCAGATAGTGCTGAATTGTATTGATTTTAACAATGATACATTTGATAGGAAATGTACCAATTGTTTGGGGGTGCCTGTGTGGGAGAGTCCATCAGAGGCCATTTTGTCTACCTTGGTGGGGAAAGGTATAAAAGACAAGAAATTGAGAGGTTCTAGAGAGGGAGAGAACCATGTCAGTGTAGCTATGTGTACGTGACATTAATTTTGGTTGCTTTATGTTCAGTTTTGATCTGTTGAGCCATGTTAAACCTTTTAGTTATTTTTTTGAGATTTTTTGTAAATATTTTTCAACACCTTTTTTGTGAATAAAACCACCTGCTGCACTGGACATCTTTTGCCTGACTGCCTTCCTTTTAGCCACTTTGGCCAGGCTAACTCACATGCATATTCCCGCTGCTGCCACTGCTGGTGCTGGTGGTAAAATTGGTGGTAGATGCGGTTTCTTGACTATGTTAACTCACAGAGCAGCAATACTTTTTATTGTGATTCAGACAGGTTAAGTTAATTTTAAAGATACAGTTTCAACATGTATTCAGACAGGGACAGGGAAACCGTACCTGTGCTGCGGCCGCTGGATGGGCCGGTCGGCCATTAAAGACAGTTTTTTTTTAATTCTTTATTCATCCTTTATGATCCCATTAAGGATGAACTTGCCAGACTTCAGGAGCCGGAGTCCTTCGAGGATTTTGTGGCTCTCGCCATTCGAATAGATGCACGTTTTCGAAGTAGGTCCCGGGATCGATCTGAAAGACCCACTCGTTTAACGGTACCACCTGCTCCAGCAGCAGTTTCAAACAAGACGGCTGGTAATCCACCGTCCCCTCCTGGGCCTATGCAAATTGGCCGCGTTCGTCTCACTCAGAAGGAGCGTCAACAACGCTTCTCGGCCAATCAATGACTTTATTGCAGGGGTCCAGGTCACTGTGTAACTCCTGCCCGATTTAGCTAAAAGAACAGGTCCGTCGTCTATAGTGGGGAGGACGACGGACCGGTGTAATGTTTCTGTCCCCAAGTCTTCTCGAGATCCCGTCTCATCCCGTTTCTGTCTCCCCAACCACTTTAGTCCTAGATCAGGAAAGACTTAGTGTTTCAGCCCTTGTAGATTCGGGTTCCAATTTTAATCTCATTGACCTGGAACTAGTTAAACAATCACAGATTGAAACTATTCCATTGCCCACTCCATTCCAAGTATCCGCGTTAGATGGAGAACATCTCACTCTTATTACACATCAAACTAAGCCCGTTGAACTGATTGTTTCGGGTAAACATCGTGAGTTCCTGTCATTGTTTGTCTTCCCCGTTAAACACTCTCCTGTAGTTTTGGGCCTTGCTTGGTTACAATAACACAATCCTCACCTTAATTGGGCTGAGTCCTGTTTAGAGGCCTGGTCTCAAAATTGTCATTCTCATTGTTTAGTGTCGGCCCAGCCGGTCCGACACTCTTCCAAATCACCACCTGAGCCACTGGACCTGATAGATCTGTGTTCAGTTCCTCATGAGTATCATGACCTACGTCAGGTTTTTAGCAAGAGAAAGGCTTGCTCTCTCCCACCTCATTGTCCTTACGATTGCGCAATAGACCTATTACCCGGAGCTCCTTTGCCCACCAGCTGACTGTACAACATCTCGAGGTCGGAACACCAAGAGCTTGAAAGATACATCGGGGTGTCTCTCGAGGCAGGGTTAATTCGCCCTCCTCTTCTCCTTTGGGCACTGGGTTTTTCTTTGTGGGGAAAAAGGATGGTTCCCTCCGTCCATGTATTGATTACCGAGGGCTTAATCAAATCACTGTCAAAAATAAGTATCCCCTTCCTCTGTTATCCTGTGCACTAGAACCAGTCCAGAATGCGGTCATCTTCTCTAAACTTGACCTGCGTAACGCCTACCACATGGTCCGAGTCCGCCAGGGGGATGAGTGGAAGACGGCTTTTAAGCCCCCTAGGTCATTTTGAGTACTTAGTCATGCCTTTTGGTCTCTGCAATGCTTCTTCAGTGTTTCAGGCCTTGGTTAACGACGTCCTGCGGGACTTCCTAAACGTTTTTGTTTTCGTCTATCTTGATGATATTCTGATTTACTCTAGCAACCCCGTCCAGCACCGCCAACACGTCCTGCAGGTGTTACAACGGCTTCTGGAGAACAGATTGTTTGTAAAAGCCGAGAAATGTGAGTTTCATAAGGCATCTGTTTCCTTCCTCGGTCTCATTCTTGAGGGTGGTCAGGTTAAATATGACCCTGAGAAGATCAAGGCCATCGTAGAGTGGCCTACTCCAGACACCAGGAAACAGCTACAACGCTTTTTAGGGTTCGCCAACTTTTATCGACGGTTCATTAGGGGTTATAGCCAGATTGCTTCCCCTCTTCATGGTCTTACTTCTTCCAAAGTATCATTTGTTTTCAGATTCAGAGGCCGAGGCCGAGGCCGGCTTTAACGAACTTAAGTCTAGGTTCTTGCAAGCCCCCATTCTTGTTCACCCTGATCCTGCTAAACAGTTTACATTAGATATAGACACATCCGATACAGGGGTCGGGGCCGTCTTGTCCCAGAACTCTGATTCTGACCAGAAGCTTCATCCGTGGGCTTTTTTTCCCCGTCGGCTGTCCCTAGCTGAACGCAACTATGATGTAGGTGACAGAGAGTTGCTAGCTATTAAGTTAGCTTTAGAAGAATGGAGACATTGGCTGGAGGGGTCCAAGCAACCCATCATTATCTGGATGGACCACAAGAACCTTGCATACCTGCAGTCAGCACGATGCCTAAACACCCGACAGGCACGATGGTCCCTTTTCTTCTCCCGCTTCACCCTGTCCATAACCTACCGACCTGGTTCCTGTAACATCAAGCCCGATGCCCTCTCCAGACAGTTTTCCCCTCTAGAGCAAGAAGAGGAACCTGCACACATCCTGCCCTCGACCTGCACTTTTGGTGCCCTCTGGTGGTACCTTGAAGATCGCCTCCAACAGGCTCTCCTGCTAGATCCTGACCCCGGCACTGGACCAGCTGAACTCAAATACATTCCTCAAGCCGTTCATCCTAAGGTGCTACGCTGGTGTCACGATTCCAAGTTTTCTGCTCATCCTGGCATCTACCGTACTCAGTCTCAAGTTTCTCGCCTGTTTTGGTGGCCCTCCTGGAGTAAGGATGTGCAGGAATACGTCCTCGCTTGTCCAGTTTGTGCACAAAACAAGCCTACCAATCAACCCCCCTCTGGACTACTCTCTCCATTAACCCATTCCCAAACGTCCCTGGTCTCACATCGCTCTAGATTTCGTCACTGGACTCCCTCTCTCTCAAGGCATGACAACCATCCTGAAGGTAGTCAACTGGTTTTCCAAAGCATGCCACCTCATTCCCATCCGCAAGTTGCCTAGTGCCCTGCAGACAGCTCAACTCCTAATCAGACATATGTTCAGACTCCATGGCATTCCGTCTGACATTCTCTCTGACTGGGGCCCGCAGTTCATCTCGCAGTGGAAGAGCCTCTGTTCTGTTCCGGTGCCCGTTACACTTTAACCTAAGGATACCACCCACAAACCAATGGACAAACAGAAAGAATGAACCAGCAGCTGGAAACCACCCTCCGATGTCTCACTTCTTCATCCCCGACTGACTGGAATAAGTTTTTGCCCTGGGTTGAATACGCACTGAATTCTCACTCACCGTTTGAGATCTCTCTAGGTTATCAAATAAAATACCTCTCCTCTCCTCTGATGAACTTCGTACACCACTCACCTCCGTTAATCAATACATCCAACACTGTCAAGAAATTTGGAGATTTACCATAACTGCCATTCATCGTACCGCTGAGCAGAATAAGAGGTTCGCTGACCAACACAGAGTACCTGCACCTCAATACCGCCCTGTTAAGAGGGTCTGGCTGTCCTCCAGAGATGTTCTCTCGAACCCGTCCGCCAAGAAGCTAGCTCCTTGATTCTCCGGTCCATACGAGATTGAAAGGGTCATCAATCCATCATCTGTTCGGCTTCGTTTACCACCTCACTCTCGAGTCCATCCCACCTCAAGCTCGTCATCTCCATCTTCCTTTGAGGAAGACGTGGTGAGCAGGAAGATGCCAGTGTTAACCCTTCGTGTGTCTGTGTTGGATTACTCACCCGAGTGCTGCCCGTGATTCGAAGACCAGCTCTGTATCCAGTTCAGCTCAGATTCTGCTCTGGCATCTCGCCTCTTACTCCCTTGGTGTTACCAAGCCGGGCTAGAGTTCCCGTTCCCCTGGATACATTTGGTCACTTGGACTTCTCTGGTTCTTCCTGACGCTCCTCCTGCCTACCACAATGATGGCGTTGCTCGGATCCTCCGTCAGTGTCGCTGCTGCCAGTCACCCTTCACTCAGTCACCTTGTTCCACCTCGTGGCCACGGTAACCGTTCACCTGACTACTCATCCTCCCCGAATAGGTTCTCTCGGCCAAGTGGTAAGCAGTGCAGCTTCTGGTATTTTCCCCTGGTTCAACCCACTCTAATTATTCTCCCCTTTTCTGCAGAGCTTCCAGCTTCGTTGTTCTTTCCTTCCACGTTGTACAGTCCGCTACTTGTTTGAGCCTTTAAATAAATCTTTAAATCGTTCCTGTGTCTCCGTTAGTGTCTGCATGTGGGCCAAGAACTTGAAAACCATGACAGGAATGTTTCAATATTCACACGGACATATATTTATCAAGAAGTCAGTAGAGGGACAATTGTATTCAAAAGCCTTATTTACAAGATTAAATTGAGCGACCGGTCTCTATCGATCGCGTCGCCCCAACAAACAGCGCAGGCTTCCGTGACTCTGAACCGCTACAAGCACTGATGCGCATGTCATGGCCACACCGCTGGGGAGGAAATTGGTGATAGACGCGGTTCCTTGACTATGTTCACGCACAGAGCTGTAATACTTTTTTTCATTGTGATTCAGACAGGTGCAATCAGTGTCCAAAATTAACTTCCTGATTCACCGGCCAAGTTGGCTGGTAGATGTAAAAATCAACCGGCTAGGCATATTTTTTACCGGCCAAAATATTAATCCTCACCAGACCTCTCAACCTTTCCCGAAAATTAAGAGTGAGATTATGTTATTTTTTGGGGGCCGTGGTTGGGGGAGTGGTTGACTGGACCCTGGAAGAGAAATCTGTTTCCTACCTTTGATAAGAAAATATTAAGTTTATTATAAAAGGCACAATATAAATTATCAGATTCACATCCAGGCAGAAAAAAACACTACAGATTATCATTATTCTATCCATGTTGGTCTCATTTGTGAATGAGGCAGAGATTCATCAAGCCTATACGGTCCAGCATTTTTCCCTCAGCTGCAAAAGTTAAAGCACACAGGGGTTCACGCTTTGTCTTTACGCATGATCCAGCTGCTGGATAAACAGTGGGGAAAATGCATAAATGAAGACTGTAAAGGGCTCCTTTAGAGGGGAGAGAAGGAGAAATGGGTCTGAGCTAAAGGCTACGATGTTACAAGCTCCTTAAAATGACCCGTAAAAGTGCGCACCTAAATTACATGTAATGTAATTTTGCGCACCTGAATTCAAGTGCAAGAAACCCCGCCCACCGAAGCACCGCAGGTTCTGTGTCATTAACAAAAAACAAAAGAGCATGATACATAGCTACTGGCTCTCCCATTTATTTCCATTGGGACATTTTGCTACGAGTGGAAGGACATTACACATAGTGATTCACGTTTTGAAGGCTGGCAACTGATAAAAGCACCTAGCTCCGAGAGGGCGGGGGGTGGGGGGGCAGTAAAAGCGGTGAAGCACAGAAACACAGCACACGTAATTTAAAAAAATGCAGAATAAATAATAACAAAACTTATAAACAGACTAATTGGCGTTTCAGACTGTATCTGGTTAGCCGATCTGTTTTCTAATCCACCGCGCAGCCATGACTGGTTCTGAATGAAGGATTTATCTGGGAGCCGCTATTCCCCCATGCGTCCTGCTCCGCAGAAGGTGGGTCTAGACTGAGCTCTTGATGGACAGAGCTGTGACCGGGTCATCCGCAGCCCAAATGGGTTTTGTTATTTTTAATTTATTTGGTACAAACATTTACTCGCCATGTGGTAGCTACCCCTCTGAAATTTACTTGCCAAACGGGAAATTTACTCGCATTTGGCGACTGGCGAGTGTTAATTTCGGACCCTGGGTGCAATTCATTTTAAAGATCTGGTTTTAGCGCATATTCAAACAAAAAGGGAAACCATCAGGTGAGCTGAGGTGTTGCCATGGGCATGTTTATCTGTTGAATGTAACAGCTGTGAAACCTTCTCTGATTAATAACTCTTTAATCTGTATCGCAGCGAGTGCTCTGTTATGCTTACTCTGTACTGCTCTACCAGAGTAGAGCCGCTCTCGCTCGCATGCTTGTCATCGGACAAAAATCAAATTACACTTTTTCATGTTTGTATTCTGCGGTGTAAAATTGTAAGTCAGACTCAGATTTAGAAGCTGGTACATGAAATAAATAAAGTGAGAACACACACAGGTAGATCATCAGAGTTTAGTCCTTTGCTTTAGAGACGTTTCAGGTTGTGGAGGTGTGACCGATTTGGACGTATCTTTCTCGGGCACCACACAATTTTATTCAAATTATGTTCTAATTTTATTTTCATAACCTTTGTTATGATGGTTGTTTTATTGTAAGTGCTACTGCAATCTTTTCTGGTCATTTGAACATGATTAAACATGCTGCCTTTGCCATGATATTTTTCTGGGATGAACCCAGACACAGCACGCACACACAGAGGTAGTTCTTAAAAGTGAGTTTATTGAACAGTGTGGAAGATGATGGAACCCAGAGTCTTTCAACAGACGGAGGTGTAGGGTGCAGAAGCTGGCCGGCAGGAGGAGTGCTGAGAGACTGACCGGGAGGAACTCTGGAGCCGAAGACTTGAGACCAGGACAGAACGTCAGAGCCGAGGACTTGAGACCAGAACATCAGAGCCGAGGACTTGGGACCAGGACGGAACATCAGAGCCGAGGACTTGGGACCAGGACGGAACATCAGAGCCGAGGACTTGGGACCAGGACGGAACATCAGAGCCGAGGACTTGAGACCAGGATGGAACATCAGAGCCAATAACTTGTGAGTAGGATAGAACAGTGTCTTGGGTGAGGCTGGGCTGAAACAAAGCTGAACTAAAGTCTTCTGGCTGACAGGAACAAAAACAAAGCTGACACAAGGTTCTGGCAGAAACTGAGCAGGAGTGAACACTACGGACCGGCAAAAAGAACAGAATGAGGTGGGTATATATAGAGGAGATAACAGGTGGAGGCATATCAGTGATGATTGCAGCCTGACAGGTGAAACCAATCAGGCTGCGCAGGGAAGAAAGAGAGGAAGGGAGGCTCAGCATGCAGCCTACAAGCTGCATCCTGACAGCCTTTAATATGGCTATAAAACGGCTTGTTGCTTTTTCTTTTTTGAAAACTGGGGGTGCGTCAACTCGGTTGGAACACAGAAGGGGGTGCATGGCTAAAAAGTTTGGGAACCCCTGGTCTAGAGTTATAGCAGGCAGCAAACACATTAGGGAACTCAGGTGAGTTAAGAATGTTTACAGTTGCAGGGTTAATACAGGAATGAGTAACCCTAATTTAATGCTTTTTAATGGTCCTAGAAATAATTTAAATGCCATCAATAAGTACCCATGACTCTCCTGTACACACATGCATACACACACACACACACACACACACATATATATATATATATAATATATATATATAGTATATATAATATATATATATATATATAGTTATATACTATATATAATATATATAGATATATAGATATATATATATAGATATATAGCTATCTCTATCATATAATCTATAGATCTATATACTATATCGATAGCTCTCTATCATATCGCTTCGCTCGCCGATCTCGATCTCGATATAGATAGATATAGATAGGCTGTGTTCAGACACAAGAGCACCTACGCATGCAGTGTTGCATTGGATCCAAATGTTGTTCAAAGTCTGGTTTCCCGACGTTAGTGGCGGTAGAGCTTGCTCCAGCTGCAGACGTTAGTGGCGTTAGAGCTTGCTTCAGCTGCTGTGCTTTTTGTGATATCTACTGTGGACGTGACTGCGTTGGTTACAGAAAAGTAACTTGACATTTTTAGCTGATGTCTGCCCCTTGCAGCTGATCTGTGGCTGTCCGCAGTGGTGTAGTGGTCCCTGGAGAAGTGGGTATACTCTCAATGTTTGCCAGTTAAGACGCAGCTCAGAAAAATGCCGTTTTAGAAACAATGACATGTAATGCTGCTCTATTTAGTTTACCCAAAAATCCATCAGAAGTGTTTACTCATTTTAGCCTAAAATATTTAGGCTAAAATATATAGATTAAAATATTTCCTTGACCTACTACGTGAGGTGTAAAAATACTGTTGTCTCTTTTTTAAAGATTTTTTCCAGCTTCTGGCAGGTAATGTAAAAGTTTCTTTGGTTTATATTAAAGGAATTCCTACACTACATCCAGAATCAATATTTCATCACTTTAGGTTCACTTTTCAAAATAGACATAGATGAAAAGGCATATGGAAAGTCCTGAATTGAATGAGAAAGAGAATCTATAGAAAGAGATAAACTCGAATCACATTGTCTTTGAATATCGTGAATTGTCAAATATGCCAGTTGAAACACCCAAAGAACCATTGATCCTGTTCATTTAGACCCCCTGACAATGAATTTTTAGCCCCGTGATTTTAAAATGGACGGTGATTTTAAACCTGACCGTCAAAAAGGGACCTCAGTCCGTCCGTCCGTCCGTTTTCTTCCACTTATCCGGGGTCGGGTTGCGGGGTAGCAGCTTCAGTAGGGAGGCCCAGACGTCCCTCGCCCATGTCCACCAAAAAATGTTTGTCCCCTGCCTCCAAAACACGGAATGGGCCCTCATAGTGCGGGCATAGCGGTCCTCTGTTGGCATCGTGGCGAATGAAAACATAATCAGCCGTCTGAAGCCCAGTGGGAATGTACGACTGAGGGAGGCCGTGACGGGAAGTAGGGACAGGTGCGAAAAGCCTCGCATTGTCCAATAGAGTTGACCGCTGGAAAATAGCAGACCAAGAAACCGTGGTGCTAGGGACAAAATCCCCTGGGACCCGCAGCGGCAAACCGGAGCGACTCTCCATTGATCGTCTCAAACCGGCTCACTTGGATGTGGCCAGGCCCGTTGACCTGGCCCAACCCCCATGACGCGGACGGCCTCCAGCTCTTCCCCCACCCCCTTCTCCCCTCTCTCCTGGCCTCCCACACGCCATGCCCCACACCCGTGTCATGACGGGACGCCTGCCGCAGTGGGGTCTCATCGACCTCCGATACAGCACAGCCGTTGTGGACAGTTAATACGCCCACCTCCCCGTTGACTGTTAATTTTACTTCTGATGTGGTGAATTCTGGGGGGACGTGTGTAGTGAATGTGACTGGCATAATTCACCTTTGTTATTAAGTGTGGTTCTACATACCGTTCATATTAAACACAGCACTTTGTTCTGTGTTTAATTTGTCTGTAGTTACTTCATGTAAGTATAACTGTTCAGGGGTCGCGGTCCCATTAAATGTTATCAAGGTGTGATGACGTGTAGCCCCATGCTTGTTAACAAAGGTGAACTATACCGGTCACATTCACTACAACCTATTCTTTAAGGCAAAAATATGGAAACCCTACTCCAAGCCTTCATTTCATCATGGATTAGTATAATTCTCTTTATCTCTGAATCGGTCTGTCCTCACTCAAACGTCTGCAGCTGGTTCAAACGCTGCTGCACACCTTTTAATGGAAAAACTTAAAAAGAGCACATTACCCCATCCTGGCTTCCCTTCACTGGTTGCCTGTTTATCCTAGAGTTCAGTTTAAAAAACTTCTGTTTGTTTTTAAGGTTTTAAACAGCTTATTGTTGTTTTAAATTGTCGAGTCTTTACCCAAGTCATTTTATTAGATGTTATTTTGTTTTACCTCTTGTTAAAGTGCTCTTTAAATAATGATTACAATGATTATGATCACAAGAAACTTTTGCATCACCTCCCAGAAGCTGGAAAGAAAAGAGACAAAAACATTTTTCACCTAGTAACTCAAGGAATTATTTCAAACTAAATATTTTAGGCTAAAATATTAAACTGTTTATTGGTTGTTTTTTCTTCAATCCCACCGTTATGTTTAGTAATTTCTGCCAAAAGCTGCAGTATTTTGATTTAATCCATCTGAACGAACCTGTCTGTGATTAGCTGGTGGGGTGGACAGTTTTTGGAGTCACGAGCGCACAGAGTCGAGTGAGCGCACAACTGGTGTTGAGCGTGGAATGAGCAGGTCGAGCACGCGAGCAGACACGGAACGGAGCGCAAGGTTAGTGGGTTGAGAAGAGTTTATCAGATTTGAGCGTGCGGCAAACAGGTTTTGAGCGCGTGCGCCAGATGCTTAAACGCTGAATACCTGTCTCACTGCTCGCTCAAACAAAAACCACAAATATCGCTCCAAAAGTTGGTATACGGAATGTTGACTGGAAAAAGTAGGTATACGGTGTATACCCATGTACACCCTGGACTACCAGTGATGGGAATAACGGCATTGAAATAAACGGCATTACTAACGCCGTTACTTTTTTCAGTAAAGAGTAATCTAATTACTTTGACTGTCACTATAATGCCGTTATCATGACTGCACGTTGCTCAAGTCGCACAATGAACTTTTTTTTCACTTCATGATAGGACTCGTGCACATGTTGTCATGAGAGAAGGGAGGATGAGATAACCTCTCAGTAGTGATGAGTGTGGCAACACCGATGCATCGGCGCATGAGTCGAGCTCATAGAGCAAAACCTGTGTTGATGCGCGTATGCGCTACGTGACAGATACAGGAACTGTTTCGAACTGACTGACGCGCCAAACTGTTTCTGTTCCCTCTCTAAACTGTGCGCGTGTGCATTCGTGCAAAGCATCTGGAAAGCAAAAGCTATGCTGCGCAGTAAATAAAATCCAAGCTGAAATGTAAACAAAATAATAATAAACCAAGTTTTTTTTAACCGTTTTGCAACTCTGGTGTGATGGTGTACCACGGCCCGGCTCTGTGAGCGCCAGGTGCTGATCGGAGCGCACCAATGATTGATGGGTTGGGCAGACACCTTTATGGTTGTGCAGGTTGCGCTGTGCGTCTTTGTTCTGAGCGTCGTTTCAGAAAAAACGGCTGATCTACCCTTAGTAGAAAGCTACTACCCTGAGTAGTCCTTCTGCCGTTTGTCATACTCAGCATGTCCGATTTCAGAACAGATGATATCAGTCAACTAAACACAGCACCAGATCAACCATTCATTGTGAGCATGAAAAAAAGCCCGATCACTGGAACGCAAGTGAACGTGATTCACCATGGCAATGACAGGGAATAAGCTTGGAAGTGCGCATGTACTGCGAGTAGAATTAGAAATCTTTAAAGAAGGCATATGGACAATATTAAACCATAAGAAACAATGCCGTTGCTGCTGAAAACCGCAAGAGAGAATTATTGAAAAAGTCAATGCATGCCCGATATGAAAGTTATGTGATGGAGAATTATCACACAATTCTCCATCACATGGAGAATTATGTGATAATTATGTAATGGGGGGGTGCATTGAAAGGACATAGCAGCAAAAAAGTTATAAAAAAGAAATAAAAAAAGCCAGACTAAAAAGTAACACAATAGTTACTTTTACTGGTAACTAGTTACTTTTATAGTGGAGTAACTCAGTTAGTAACTCAGTTACTTTTTGGGAGAAGTAACTAGTAACTATAACTAATTACTTTTTCAAAGTAACGTACTCAACACTGTGGACTACACCACTGCCTGTCCGACTTCATATGAGATCGTTAAGCATCGACACCCATTGTACAAAGCTTAATTTTTTTACAAATATGGCAAAATCCTTCATCATCCTTACCGTCAACAGGCTGCAGCCAGGTCCCGAATTCTGCATTTTCCCCATTCTCTAGCTCTTTCTCTGCCTCAAGCTTCTGTTCAGAACATCGTAAAAACATACGGCTTTATGATCAACCGGAAGCAGTTCAGAGTGTTTGGTTTAGCGCAAACACGTGGAATCAGTTATATCTGATATATTACATCTGACAAAACTGTTTTTATGAGCGTATTTTTTTTAGAAAAAAAATAAGGCATTTTAAATGCCACCAATAATCAAATTTAATGACTTTTGGTGCCAATTAAGGCCTTAATTAAAAAGAATATATATTTAATGACTTTTAATGATTTTTAATGACCCGCGGAAACCCCGAGTTGTAGCTGATTTATGAGTTTCTTGCAATAAGACAACATCTGCCTTTAATCTTTTAAGCTGGTTAAAAATCTTCAACTTTTTCTCTCTCCAAAAACCTAACCTGGAGAGGGAGGCATCACTTGCTCCACAACAAAAGCCTTAGTGGCTAGAAACTGGCGGAAAGGCCCGAGAGTGAACCGCAACCCCCCAAGGAGCTACATAGCTACCAGGTCAGGAACCCACATCCGCCGAAACAGACGCCCCAAGAGCATAGCAAGAAGCTGCCATTGGCTGCCCTGAAGCCCCCAAAGACCCACTTCATTGGGGGCCACAGACCCCAGCGCCGGACCGAAAAGTAGGGCTGAGCGATTTTGGAAAATAATCTAATAGCGATTTTTTATCTTAATATTGCGATTACATGCGATTATTTTTCCAGTTTAATTTTTAATGTCTTTAAAAACATATACAAACAAACCTGTTTCATAATAATCAGATTTATGACTTTCGCTATGAACTCTGTTATTGCCAGAGTCATTTCAGCGTGCCGTTTCACATTATGTTCATAAGGAGTAAGACTTTCAAACAGTTCGGTCAGTGATCCCTGTCGGCTGGTACTTTGCTTACTTGAAGTTGAGGCACTGTTAGTTTCCATTCTAGCCATGCAACTATCATACACGGCCTTGTGGTGTTTTTGTAAGTGCTGATAAAGGTTCGTCGTGTTACCTCGTGAGGTAGCAACAATAGCGAGGCATGTCCTGCACAACACCTGACTTTGCGCAGCGTCTTCTTTTTTAAACCCAAAATAATTCCACACAAGTGATGTACTGCTTGTCTTTGATACCAGACCTTCAGTTGTGTCGGTTTTTGTCCAGTCTGAAGCCATTGTTCAGCAGGTTACTCGCAGACGAGATTCGACATTCCCTCTGTGCTCCTTTGCTAGCAAGTCGCCCCCGATCATGTGACCCGTCAAATCACGGCCTTTGCGTTTAGACAATCTTGTTTTATCCTATCACAATATTTTTGTTCAGCCCTACCCAAAAGACATCCTATTCAGGCATCCCCCAGACCCTCAGGACCCAGGCACCCCACCAATCAGCCACCACACCCCACAGGACACATCCAACAGCCCCCCACTCCCACTAGGGGATGGAGCACAAAAAGGAGTCCATAGAGATTGATTTAAAGTGAATGCAGATGCTGTTACAAGAGTAATATAATTCAATAAAAGACCTCTATACTGATTAATAGAGAATGTATTTATTTATTGCTTTTCCAATTAATGAGGATAGTTTCTTAGGGATACATGGGGCAGTGAAATCCATGCAAACTGAATTTTTTCCCCAAGGTGCTATCATCCAAGTTACCCAACCAGCAAACTGAGGGGGAAGGTGAAATTTCACATCTCAGACACTTAGACAAGTCTTCACATATCTGGCCCCAGAATCTCTGAACAGGTATATATAACAAAAGCGTAGGAAGGCAATTGCCTGTACACTGTGAAAATTTTTTAGATTGTGCAAAACCCATCCATAATAATTGTTGACCAGTATAGTGTACTCTATGAAGGATTTTGTATTGTATTTGTAATAAAATCAAGTTTCTAGTCATTTTGAAAGTTATTAAACATATGAGCCTAGTTTTGTTCAAATCTAACTGATAAAACCGTCTCCCGTTTGAGAATAGGAAGAGATATCAAATAATCTAGTTTTGACAGCATCCTGTATAATTTAGACAATGATTTTATCTGACCACGCTGTCATAGAAGAGCCAATAGTGATATTTTTTCAGCATGCATGCTATCTTATGTTTGAGCTAATTAATGGAAAACGAGAGATCTTGATATTATCATATGGCATCTGTTCATCCATCCAGACAGACATACATGCTCCCTCCCTCCTTTATCTAAAAAAAAATGTTGGATCCACTTTATACTTCCTGCATCCGACTTCCTGTCTAGCTCATCCGGTTTTTAGAAAGTGACACATTTCGCGGCATCATCCGTCTCAAATAGATTCAATCCATATTTCTTACAGCTAAAGGAGGAGTGTGCCCTGTCATGGCGTAGCGCCACAGAGCCTGCGGGGAATACCTCATTGACTAGAATGGCTTTTATATGAGATGTAACAGAGAACACGCGGATGAAGGAGTATGTGTGAATGAAGGGTAGGATGAGTCTTTGCTTCAACACACCTGACTAATATTAGCTCAGTAGCTGAGCTCAGTAGAGTTTGACTCTGCTAGTGAGGTAGTTTGACCATTTGATTAGGTGTTTAGGGCAAGGTAATTACATTCCAACAGGGAAAAATGTGTTTAGGTCAAAATAAATTAAATCTCACGTTTTTTGTTTCACATTCAACTCAGTTGCTGAAGTGACATAGCATGCTTACTTTGTTTTTGTCCTTCTTCCTCAAGGTTTTGCTCTCCTTGGAGGTTGGGGAATTCTGCTGAATCGTTTGTGTCTGTTGTCTTGGTGAAAGTTTCATCCTTTCTGCTTTTGTTGTCTCCAGATTCTGCCTCTGGAGTCTCCTCAGGACAAGACACTTGCTCATGTCTGCTGTCAGCCACTGTTGTCTTTACGCAACCAGCAACTGTGAAGGTAACACCCACATCAACAACAATCATAATAGGGATTTTTATCTTAATATTGCGATTACATGCCATTATTTTTCCAGTTTAATTTCTAATGTCTTTTAAAATATATACAACAAACCTGTTTCATAATGATCAGATTTATTTAAAGCACAGATTACAACAATAAAGGAAACAAATCTGTGGCTTTACCTTATTAACATCTTTTTGTTTCATGAAATATGATACATAAACATATGGACTCCAATCATTAAACACTGCCAGATTTTAACAGGACAGTCTATAAATAAACAAATGTGCAGGAAAAGTATAGCGAACAAATGTCTTCTTTCAACCAGTTGAAATTTTTATGGGCAAATCAAGCTCTCAAATGAGCACAAAATAAATGAGTGTATGAACTTTTTAAATCCTAAGAAAAACTTTAAGGTTTAAGTCTTCATCAATATAATGCACTGTTAGACTCTGGTATGGCTCGCCGTACGGCTTGACCACAAATTAATAGTTGTTGCAAAAAACTCCACTGTTTTCAGCTCCGCTGCAACTCCGCGTCTGCATTTTTTGTATAGCTCGGGTATGGCGACTTTGCTAAAATTTGTGCACAAGGGCATTAAATACAGCTTATCCATCGTGCTTACCAAAGCCATAAACCCAGGCTAGGTGACTATACTAACAGGCATCATGTCTTTCGCTATGAACTCTGTTATTGCCCGAGTTATTTCAGCGTGCCGTTTCTGTCATGATTTGTCTTTGGATGAACCCGGACACAGCACGCACACACAGAGCTAGTTCTTAAAGTGAGTTTATTGAACAGGATGGAAGGTTAATGACGAGAGGAACCAGAGTCTTTTATGGACGGAGATGAAGGGTGCAGAAGCTGGCTGACAGGAGGAGTGTGAGGTGACTGACCAGGAGGAAACTCTGGAGCGGAGGACTTGAGACCGTGGAACAGCTGCGGAACCGGAGACCGTGAAACTGAGTTGCAGAACGTGAGACCGTGGAACTGCTGCGGAACTTGAGACCGTGGAACTGAACTTGAGACCGTGGAACTGCTGCAGAACGTGAGACCGTGGGACTGAACTTGAGACCGTGGAACTGAACTTGAGACCGTGGAACTGCTGCAGAACTTGAGACCGTGGAACTGAACTTGAGACCGTGGAACTGCTGCAGAACTTGAGACCGTGAAAATGAACTTGAGACCGTGGAACTGCTGCAGGACGTGAGACCGTGGAATAGTTGCAGAACTTGAGCAGAACGGAAACCCAGGAGACGTGAACAGGAGGTGAGAACTTGAGCAGGAACAGAAGCGTCTCTAGAGTTGAGGCTGGCTGGAAGTGAAGGCTTCTGACGGAGCAAAACATGAAAACTGAGCTGATACAGGGTTCTGGCAGAGACTGAGCAGGAGAAGAACACTACGGACCAGCGAGCAAGAACAGACTGAGGTGAGTATAAATAAGGGTGGAACCAGGTGAGAGCAGTTGAAGGTTGATTGCAGCCTGACAGGTGGAATCAATTATTCTGAGCAGGAAAGGGAGAGAGGCAGCGAGGCTCAGACTGCAGCCTACAAGCTGCATCCTGACAGTACCCCCCACCCCACCCCCCCACAAGGCCGGACACCGGACGGCCCAGAACCTCCCACACTGGGTGGACGGAGGGGGACCAGGAAGGTGGGCAAGAATCAGGCTGAACACTGGGGACCAAAGAGCCAGCGAACACAGGGAACCGAAGACTAGAGAACATGGGGAATCTAAGGATGAAAACTCGGGGAACCAAAAGGGCTAGAGAACACGGAGGACCGAAGGCTAGAGGACAAGGGGAATCTAAGGCTAGAAAACACGAGGAACCAAAGGGCTAGAGAACACAGGGAACCAAAAGGGCTAGAGAACACGGAGGACCAAGGCCTAGAGAACACGAGGAACCAAGGCCAAGAGAACACTGGGGAACCCAGAAGTTAGGGGACACGGAGGAACCAAAGCAGGCACACGCTGGAAAAGGAAACAGACACTCGACAGCGCCAGGGGAAAGAACGGGCGCACGACAGCGCAAAAGGGAAGGAACGGGCGCACAACAGTGTCATGGTTTAAGTTGTCTGGCTTCTGGTTATTTTGTAGTTCACCCAGCTCTCCCTCCCACAGCCATTAGTCACACCTACTCTAATTAGTCTTCATTCCCGTCACCTGTCAGGCTCCCTTTATAAACTCACCTCAGTTGTTTCCTCGTCGCTGGCTCGTAGTGTTTGTTGTTCTCCATCGTGTCTGTCTGCCCCATTTCCCCCGCCTTGGTTCCCGGCCCATCAAGTTTTGGTTTTGTGTGGCTGCGCTGCTGCCTTCAGTTCCTCCGTCTTCGTCCTGGTCTCGTCCCTGGTCCTGCAGCAGCCCAGCTCCTCTCTGTCTCGTGGACTCTGTACCAGCCAGTCAGCTCCTGCATCTTTCACCTCCACCTGGTAACAAACTCTGGTTCCTCATGTCACCACCATCCACCTGCAATAAACTTTCTTAAATCCTACTCTGTGTGTGCGTGCTGTGTCCGGGTTCATTCTCGACAAATCCTGACAGTACGAGCCAGCCACAGGATGAACCCGAGCACACACAGAGTCACGATGCAGGAGCTGGCAGGATCTGCTCCGCCTCAGTTAAATGTCTCTGTGGGTGCCTTCGCCGCTGGTTGCGTTTCGCTGGAAGGATCGTTCTCCGGGGAGCCCACCTCCGACACTGCCCAGCGTTCTCAAGTTCCTGTCTGCGTCTCAGTTCCTGTCAGCGTCTCAAGTTCCTGTCTGCGTTCTCAAGTTCCTCGTTCTCAAGTTCCTGTCTGCGTTCTCAAGTTTCTCGTTCTCAAGTCCCAGTCTTCGTTCTCAAGTTCCTGTCTGCATTCTCAAGTTCCTGCCTTAGATCTTTAGTTTCCTAGTTTAGCTTTTATTTTCTAGATTTGCTTAAGTTTTCTGGTTCTCTTGTTTTCTAGTTAGTCTTCTAGTATCAGTCCAAGTTCCCTAGTTTCTGTCTTAGTTTTGAGTTACTTAGCATTCCTTAGTTTTAGAGTGTTTCAGTACTTCTTAGATTCCTTAGTTAGTTAGTTCTTTAGTTTTTGTCTTGCTTTGTTTTTTAGTCCTGCTTTATGTTCTAGTTTAGCCTTAATTTTCTAGTTTCGCTTTAGTCTTTAGGCTTCTAGTTCTATCTTAGTTTTCTAGTTTTTCTTGAGTTTTCTAGTTTGCGTTAATCTTCTAGCTCTTCGTTGGTTTTCCGGTCGTAGTTTGTGTCTTTTAGGTTTTGACCTCCTAGTTCCCCTGTTATACCTAGTCCCTGTGATTTATCTTTTCCCCTGTAGTCCCCGTGTAACCCACCTCCTATTTCTTTTAAGAATTAAATGTAACTTTGGGTTTCAGGTTCACAGTTTTGGACCAATTATCAGAAGTTTAAGTTAACGCTCACGGAGCCCAGGACGAAACATCAACATTGACCACACACACAAGTTACGTTCAAAAATGTATTGTTAATCATGGATGTAAACAATATGAACAATATGACAACAATATGAAGAAATAAAGTGCGCACAATATAAAATAAAAAAAATTTGAGAAAAAAAATGAGCTCAGTTTAGTTCTCGTTTGGTATCGTTGGGGCCCTTTAATGCGTTTCACTCTGTCCTACCACACCGCAGGTTAGGGAGAGTCGTTCAGTTCTTATTCCTTCAGTTCTGGCTCGCCATCTAGTTCTATGGATCCCGTCACTCGAACAGATGCTTGGAATCAGCCCGATGGCTATCCAATGTTGGTATCTTTTTTATCGTGGACCACTGGTGTCGCTGATGCCTTTTCCTCCGCGTCAAGAGTCACCAAGTCTTATCTCAGAAAAAAACCTGACCTGTAGGACAGGCCACATTCATTTATTTATTCCGTAAATTAAAATACTACAGGCCATAACTCCTTAATTAAAATAAATAACACAAATAGGACCTATATATCAATTTAAATGAATTAACAAAAATAGGTAATTCTTATTTTAGTCTTACTTCAACAGTGTAAATTAAATAAAATACTCAAATTACCCTCTCCTTTCAGACAATACACACACCACTTTCGATAAATGATATTCACAAATAATAGCCTAGCAATTTATCTGAACTACCCTGACATGTTAAGACTTAGAAAATTTGTCAGCTCTGTTAGCTGAGTTCAATGATAGTTCATCCTGGCTGCTACACTAACGGCTAACGCATATGGTATCAACATTAGCAGTTAGCGGCTAATTAGCGCTGACGTTAGCACACGTTTATTCGGTGTTACATCGCTCAAAGTGCATATTAAACTCACCGCCGAGTAGGCAACATCAAATATGATTCCTGGAATTTGCTTGCGAGGTTTTTTTTCAACCGCTAAGTTTATATATCAACTTTTTTTTCTTTTTCTGAAGCAGAGAGCCTCTCGTGCAACCGGAACATGTGTCCTCCTTCCAACTATCTCTCAGAGCGCTGTGCGCAGCCGCAGTACTGAGACGCGCCCGTCTCTCTCTGCGCTGTACGGCTGAGTTAACCCCATAAATGCCAGCTCTCTCTCCCACACATTCAGACAAACTAAACAACAGGCTTTTACGTCTAACAGCTTATGAAGCCTGGGCTACACCCGTCTTAGTCTTGTAGTCTCTGTCCTAGTCTTGTAGTCTCTGTCTTAGTCTTGTAATCCCTGTCTTAGCCTTGTAGTCCCTGACCTAGTCCTCTTTGTCTTGTCTTCCTCGGTGTTTAGGTGCCACCAGAGCCCTCCGGCGCTCCAATGTCGCCAGCTGAGCCCTCTGGTGCGCCCGGCCTGTCGCGGCCCAGCGCATGCAAGCCGCTGCCAGAGCCCTCCGGTGCTCCCATGTCGCCGGCTGAGCCCTCTGGCGCGCTCGGCCTGTTGCTGCTCGACGCCCTCCGTTCGTGTTCCTTGGCGTGTTAGGACGCCCTCCGTTCGTGTTCCCGGCATGTTAGGACGCCCTCTGATTCCTGGTTTTTTAGAAATTTCCCTCTCGCCCCGGCGTTCTCCTTCCTTGCACCCTGGCGTTCCCCTCACGCCCCGGCAATCCCCTTCCTTGGGCCCCGGCGTTTCCCTCACGCCCCGGCGATCTCTTTCCTTCCCCTGGCGTTTCCGTATGCCCATTCTCTCCCCCGGCTCTTCTGTACGCTAGTTGTGCTCCAGCGTTTCCGTACGCTGTTGAGCCCTAGCGTATCAGTCTGCCTGTTTTGTCCCTCTGGCATTTCCGTACACCTGTTTTGTCCCTCTGGCGTTTCCGTACGCCTGTCTTGTCCCTCTGGCGTTTCCGTACGCCTGTCTTGTCCCTTTGGCGTTTCTGTACGCCCGTTCTATCCCCCAGCACTTCTGCGCACTAGTTGTGCTCCAGCGTTTCCATACGCTGTTGAGCCCTAGAGTATCAATCTGCCTGTCTTGTTCCTCTGGCGTTTCCGTACGCCTGTTTTGACCCTCTGGCGTTTCTGTACGCCTGTTTTGACCCTCTGGCGTTTCCGTACGCCTGTTTTGTCCCTCTGGCGTTTCCGTACGCCTGTCTTGTCCCTCTGGCGTTTCCGTAAGCCTGTCTTGTCCCTCTGGCGTTTCCATACGCCCGTTCCTTCCCCTGGCGTTTCGGTACACTAGTTGTGCCCCAGCGTTCCCGTACGTCTGTTGAGCCCTAGTGTTTCTGTGCGTCAGTCCTTCCCTTTGGCGCTGTGTTGCGTCCGTTCCTTCCCTTTGGCGCTGTGGTTCGCCCGTTCCTTCCCTTTGGCGCTGTGTTGTGCCCGTTCCTTCCCTTTGGCGCTGTGTTCCGCTCGCTCTTTCCCCTGGCGCTGTGTTGCATTCGCTCTTTCCCCTGGCGTTTCGGTACACTAGTTGTGCGCCAGCATTCCCGTACGTCTGTTGAGCCCTAGAGTTTCCATGCGTCAGTCCTTCACTTTGGAGCTGTGTTGTGCCCGTTCCCTCCCTTTGGCGCTGTGCTGCGTCCGTTCCTTCCCTTTGGCGCTGTGTTGCGCCCGTTCCTTCCCTTTGGCGCTGTGTTGCGCCCGTTCCTTTCCTTTGGCGCTGTGTTGCGCTCGCTCTTTCCAATGGCGCTGTGTTGCGCTCGCTGTTTCCCCTGGCGTTTCGGTACACTAGTTGTGCGTGAGCGTTCCTGTACGTCTGTTGAACCCTAGTGTTTCCATGCGTCAGTCCTTCCCTTTGGCGCTGTGTTGCGCCCGTTCCTTCCCTTTGGTGCTGTGCTGCGTCCATTCCTTCCCTTTGGTGCTGTGTTGCGTCCGTTCCTTCCCTTTGGCGCTATGGTTCGCCCGTTCCTTCCCTTTGGCGCTGTGTTGTGCCCGTTCCTTCCCTTTGGTGCTGTGTTGCGCCCGTTTCTTCCCTTTGGCGCTGTGTTGCGCCCGTTCCTTCCCCTGGCGCTGTGTTGCGCTCGCTCTTTTCCCTGGCGCTGTCAAGCGCCCGTACCTTTTCCAGGTGTGCCGCGCCCTGGTTGTGCTCTGGCGTGTGCCGGCTTGAGTACGTCTGTGTTCTCTAGCCCCTTTGGTTCCTCTGTGTTTCCTGGCCCCTCTGGTTCCTCTGTGTTCTCTGGCTCCTTTGGTTCCTCCGTGTTCTCTGGCCCCTTTGGTTCTTCTGTGTTCTCTGGCCCCTTTGGTTCTTCCGTGTTCTCTGGCCCCTTTGGTTCCTCAGTGTTCTCTGGCCCCTGGGTTCCCCCGTGTTCTCTAGCCCCATGGTTCCCCAGTGTTCTCTAGCCCCTTGGTTCCCCAGTGTCCTCTAGTTTTAGACCCCCTATGTTCTTGACCTTTTGGTCCCTTATTTACCTGTTGTTGACTCGTGCCCGCCATCCTGAGACCCCCTCCACCCACCCAAGGTAAGAGGTTCTGAGCCGTCCGGTGTTCGGCATTGAGGGGGGGGGGGGATGGTTTAAGTTGTCTGGCTTCTGGTTATTTTGTAGTTCACCCAGCTCTCCCTCCCACAGCCATTAGTCACACCTACTCTAATTAGTCTTCATTCCCGTCACCTGACAGGCTCCCTTTATAAACTCACCTCAGTTGTTTCCTAGTCACTGGCTCGTAGTGTTTGTTGTTCTCCATCGTGTCTGTCTGCTCCTGTTCCCCCGCCTTGGTTCCCGGCCCGTCAAGTTTTGGTATTGTGTGGCTGCGCTGCTGGCTTTAGTTCCTCTGTCTTCGTCCTGGTCTCGTCCCTGGTCCTGCAGCAGCCCAGCTCCTCTCTGTCTCGTGGACTCTGTACCTGCCAGTCAGCTCCTGCATCTTTCACCTCTGCCTGGTAACAAACTCTGGTTCCTCATGTCACCACCATCCACCTGCAATAAACTCTCTTAAATCCTACTCTGTGTGTGCGTGCTGTGTCCGGGTTCTTCCTCGACAAATCCTGACAGACAGCGCCAAAAGGGAAAGGATGGGCGCACGACAGTGCCAAAGGGAAGGAACGGGCCCACGACAGTGCCAAAGGGAAGGAACGGGCCAACGACAGCGCCAAAGGAAAGGAACAGGCCAACGACAGCGCCAGAGGGAAAGAACAGGCGGGGGTTACAGAAGACAGAGCAGAAACAATAAGACATTGATCCAGTAATCGGTTCTACATTAGATGGTAATAGCGGGTGAGCAGTCTTCTCTGGATGATGTCACAGTTTAACAGAACGTCAGACCAGGTGTGCCTACTATGAAGAAAAAGAGAGAGAGCAAAAAGTTGGGAAGGAGGGAATGGGCGTATGGAAACGCCAAGGGGAAGGAACGGGCGTACGGAAACGCCAAGGGGAAAGAACGGGCGTACGGAAACGCCAAGGGGAAAGAATGGGCGTACGGAAACGCCAAGGGGAAAGAACGGGTGTACGGAAACGCCAAGGGGAAGGAACAGGCGTATGGAAACGCCAGGGGGAAGGACAGGCGGACTGATACGCTAGGGCTCAACAGCGTACGGAAACGCTGGGGCACAACTAGCGTACAGAAACGCCGGGGGAAAGAACGGGCGTATGGAAACGCCAGGGGAAAGTACGGGCGTACGGAAACGCCAAAGGGAAGGAATGGGCGTATGGCAACGCAAAGGGGGAAAGACCGGGCGTATGGAAACGCCAAGGGAAAACACCGCCGGAGCGTGAGGGATACGCTGGGGCCCAAAGGACGAGAAGTTCGCCGGGGCGTGAGGAAACCGCCGGGGCGCAAGGGAAAAGGATCGCCAGGGCGTGAGTGAAACGCCGGGGCGCAAGGGAAAAATTGGCCGGGGCGTGAGGGAAACGCCAGGGCGCTAAGGAAAGATCGCCAGGGCGTGAGGGAAACGCCGGGGCGCAAGGGAAGAAATTGCTGGGGCGTGAGGGGAATTTCTAAAATACCAGGGACCAGAGGGCGTCCTAACAAGCCGGGAACAAGAAATCTAAACACTAAGAGTCAGAGGGCATCCTAACACGCCGGGAACATGAAATTTACAGGGGTCAGGGGGCGTCCTAACACGCCGGGAACACGAAATCTAAACACTAGGAGTCAGAGGGCGTCCTGACACGCCGGGAACACAAAATCTACAGGGGTCAGAGAGCGTCCTAACACGCCGGGAAACACGAAAACTCAACACTAGGAGATAGGGGAACAGAACAGCGACACCTGGGGAAAACAAGCAAAATGAAAACTATTGAGGGCTAGAGAGGACTAGACTAACCTAACAGGGCAAAACTAAGATGAGGAAACAGGAGAAGTGAAGCGTGGGGACCTTTTAAAGCGCAGGGACCTTTAAGAGCGCAGGGACCTTTAAGAGCACTGGAACCTATCCAGCGCAGCAACCCAGACAGCGCAGGAACCTAAACAGCGCAAGCACCCATACAGCGCAGGAACTAAGACACACAGACATAAAGGGGATAAACAACAAAACTTAGAAAAACAAATACAGAACTAAGACCAGAATTAACAAACTTGACAGGGACTAAAATACTAATACAGCACTAGACAGGAATCCACAGGGGCTAAAGCTAGAAAACTGAAACAAACCAGAACACTAGGAAGGGGACCAAAACCTAAAGCAAAACTATAAAACTAAGCAAAACAGGGAGACGAGGACAGGTGCAGCTAAACTAATGAAAAACTAGATAACTAAAGCTAGAAATAAGAGCACAAGCAACAGAAAGTCTAAGGTAAAAACTAGAATTCAGAAGCAAAACGCGAAAGACTAAAGGCAAACCTAGAACAATAGAACTGAGCTGAAAAGAAATAAAAACCCAAAGCAAAACAGAAACTCAAGTAATCTAAGCAGAACTAGAACACACAACAAACCGAAACTAAAGAACTCTAAGAAATCTAAGGAACACTGAAAAACTCTAAAACCAAAGAATGTTAAGTAACTCAAAACCCCAGGGCCAAAATAACTCAAAACAACAACAGAAACTAGAAAACGCTGGGCAGCATGGTCTAGACATGCTGGGCAGCGGCAACAGTTACGCTGGCAGCGGCGACTGGCAGCAGCGACTGGAAGCGGCGCCTTTAATTGCTGGGCAGCGTCGGGGGCGGGCCTCGCGGAGAGCGATCCCGGAAAATACGAGGAGAGGCAGGGCGTCGCCACACAGCGACCTGGGCAAGACAAACCGGAAGCGGGGCATCCATGAAGTCCCCGAGCAGAGACGGAGCAGATCCTGACAGCTTCTGCACCATGCTCTGTGTGTGCTCGGGTTCATCCTTTTGGCCGGTCCGTAATGTCATGATTTGTCTTTGGATGAACACCGGACACAGCACACACACACACAGAGCTAGTTCTTAAAGTGAGTTTATTGAACAGGATGGAAGATTAATGATGAGAGGAACCAGAGTCTTTTATGGACGGAGATGAAGGGTGCAGAAGCTGGCTGACAGGAGGAAACTCTGGAGCGGAGGACTTGAGACCGTGGAACAGCTGAGGAACGTAAGACCGTGGAACTGAACTTGAGACCGTGGAACTGCTACAGAACTTGAGACCGTGGAACTGCTGCAGAACTTGAGACCGTGGAACTGAACTTGAGACCGTGAAACTGAACTTGAGACCGTGGAACTGCTGCAGGACGTGAGACCGTGGAATAGTTGCAGAACTTGAACAGAACGGAACCCAGGAGACGTGAACAGGAGGTGAGAACTTGAGCAGGAACAGAAGCGTGTCTAGAGTTGAGGCTGGCTGGAAGTGAAAACTTCTGACGGAGCAAAACATGAAAACTGAGCTGATACAGGGTTCTGGCAGAGACTGAGCAGGAGAAGAACACTACGGACCGGCGAGCAAGAACAGACTGAGGTGAGTATAAATAAGGGTGGAACCAGGTGAGAGCAGTTGAAGGTTGATTGCAGCCTGACAGGTGGAATTAATTATTCTGAGCAGGGAAGGGAGAGAGGCAGCGAGGCTCAGACTTCAGCCTACAAGCTGCATCCTGACAGTTTCACATTATGTTCATAAGGAGTAAGACTTTCAAACAGTTCGGTCAGTGATCCCTGTCGGCTGGTACTTTGCTTACTTGAAGTTGAGGCACTGGTAGTTTCCATTCTAGCCATGCAACTATCATACACGGCCTTGTGGTGTTTTTGTAAGTGCTGATAAAGGTTCGTCGTGTTACCTCGTGAGGTAGCAACAATAGCGAGACATGTCCTGCACAACACCTGACTTTGCGGAGCATCTTCTTTTTTAAACCCAAAATAATTCCACACAAGTGATGTACTGCTCGTCTTTGATACCAGACCTTCAGTTGTGTCGGTTTTTGTCCAGTCTGAAGCCATTGTTCAGCAGGTTACTCGCAGACGAGAATCGACTTTCCCTCCGTGCTCCTTTGCTAGCAAGTCACCCCCGATCATGTGACCCGTCAAATCACGGCCTTTGCGTTTAGACAATCTCGTTTTATCCTATCACGATATTTTTGTTCAGCCCTACCCAAAAGACATCCTATTCAGGCACCCCCCAGATCCCCAGGACCCAGGCACCCCACCAATCAGCCACCACACCCCACAGGATACATCCAACAGCCCCCCACTCCCACTAGGGGATGGAGCACAAAAAGGAGTCCATGGAGATTGATTTGAAGTGAATGCAGATGCTGTTTAAAGAGCAATATAATTCAACAAAAGACCTCTATACTGATTAATAGAGAATGTATTTATTTATTGCTTTTCCAATTAATGAGGATAGTTTCTTAGGGATACATGGGGCAGTAAAATCCATGCAAACTGAATTTTTTTCCCCAAGGTGCTATCATCCAAGTTACCCAACCAGCAAACTGAGGGGGAAGGTGAAATTTCACATCTCAAACACTTAGACAAGTCTTCACATATCTGGCCCCAGAATCTCTGAACAAGTATATATAACAAAAGTGTATGAAGGCAATTGCCTGTACACTGTGAACAAATGTTAGATTGTGCAAAATCCATCCAGAATAATTGTTGACCAGTATAGTGTACTCTATGAAGGATTTTGTATTGTATTTGTAATAAAATCAAGTTTCTAGTCATTTTGAAAGTTATTAAACATATGAGCCCAGATGTTTTGTTCAAAGCTAACTGATAAAACCGTCTCCAGTTTGAGAATAGGAAGAGATATCGAATAATCTAGTTTTGACAGCATCCTGTATAATTTAGACAATGATTTTATCTGACCACGCTGTCAGAGAAGAGCCAATAGTGATATTTTTTCAGCATGCATGCTATCTTATGTTTGAGCTAATTAATGGAAAACAAGAGATCTTGATATTATCATATGGCATCTGTTCATCCATCCAGACAGACATACATGCTCCCTCCCTCCTTTATCAAAAAAAAAAATGTTGGATCCACTTTACACTTCCTGCATCCGACTTCCTGTCTAGCTCATCCGGTTTTTAGAAAGTGACACATTTCGCGGCATCATCCGTCTCAAATAGATTCAATCCATATTTCTTACAGCTAAAGGAGGAGTGTGCCCTGTCATGGCGTAGCGCCACAGAGCCTGCGGGGAATACCTCATTGACTAGAATGGCTTTTATATGAGATGTAACAGAGAACACGCGGATGAAGGAGTATGTGTGAATGAAGGGTAGGATGAGTCTTTGCTTCAACACACCTGACTAATATTAGCTCAGTAGCTGAGCTCAGTAGAGTTTGACTCTGCTAGTGAGGTAGTTTGACCATTTGATTAGGTGTTTAGGGCAAGGTAATTACATTCCAACTGGGAAAAATGTGTTTAGGTCAAAATAAATTAAATCTCACGTTTTTTGTTTCACATTCAACTCAGTTGCTGAAGTGACATAGCATGCTTACTTTGTTTTTGTCCTTCTTCCTCAAGGTTTTGCTCTCCTTGGAGGTTGGGGAATTCTGCTGAATCGTTTGTGTCTGTTGTCTTGGTGAAAGTTTCATCCTTTCTGCTTTTGTTGTCTCCAGAGTCTGCCTCTGGAGTCTCCTCAGGACAAGACACTTGCTCATGTCTGCTGTCAGCCACTGTTGTCTTTACGCAACCAGCAACTGTGAAGGTAACACCCACATCAACAACAATCATAATAGGGATTTTTATCTTAATATTGCGATTACATGCCATTATTTTAAGAACGGAAACAAATCTGTGGCTTTACCTTATTAACATCTTTTTGTTTCATGAAATATGATACATAAACATATGGACTCCACTCATTAAACACTGCCAGATTTTAACAGGACAGTCTATAAATAAACAAATGTGCAGGAAAAGTATAGCGAACAAATGTCTTCTTTCAACCAGTTGAAATTTTTATGGGTAAATCAAGCTCTCAAATGAGCACAAAATAAATGAGTGTATGAACTTTTTAAATCCTAAGAAAACCTTTAAGGTTTAAGTCTTCGTCAATATAATGCACTGTTAGACTCTGGAATGGCTCGCCGTACGGCTTGACCACAAATCAATAGTTGTTGCAAAAAACTCCACTGTTTTCAGCTCCGCTGCAACTCCGTGTCTACATTTTATCTATAGCTCAGGTATGGCGACTTAGCTAAAATTTGTGCGCAAGGGCAAGAAATACAGCTTATCCATCGTGCTTACCAAAGCCATAAATCCAGGCTTGGTGACTATACTAACAGGCATCATGTCTTTCGCTATGAACTCTGTTATTGCCCGAGTTATTTCAGCGTGCCGTTTCTGTCATGATTTGTCTTTGGATGAACCCGGACACAGCACGCACACACAGAGCTAGTTCTTGAAGTGAGTTTATTGAACAGGATGGAAGGTTAATGACGAGAGGAACCAGAGTCTTTTATGGACGGAGATGAAGGGTGCAGAAGCTGGCTGACAGGAGGAGTGTGGGTTGACTGACCAGGAGGAAACTCTGGAGCGGAGGACTTGAGACCGTGGAACTGCTGCGGAACTTGAGACCGTGGAACAGTTGCGGAACTTGAGACCGTGGAACTGAACTTGAGACCGTGGAACTGAACTTGAGACCGTGGAACTGCTGCAGGACGTGAGACCGTGGAATAGTTGCAGAACTTGAGCAGAACGGAACCCAGGAGACGTGAACAGGAGGTGAGAACTTGAGCAGGAACAGAAGCGTGTCTAGAGTTGAGGCTGGCTGGAAGTGAAGGCTTCTGACGGAGCAAAACATGAAAACGGGACCAACGAGCCAGCGAACACGGGGAACCAAAGGCTAGAGAACAAGGGGAATCTAAAGCTAGAAAACACGAGGAACCAAAGGGCTAGAGAACACGGGGAACCAAAAGGGCTAGAGAACACGGAGGACCAAGGCCTAGAGAACACGAGGAACCAAGGCCAAGAGAACACTGGGGAACCCAGAAGTTAGGGGACACAGAGGAACCAAAGCAGGCACACGCTGGAAAAGGAAACAGACGCTCGACAGCGCCAGGGGAAAGAACGGGCGCACGACAGCGCCAAAGGGAAGGAACGGGCGCACAACAGTGTCATGGTTTAAGTTTTCTGGCTTCTGGTTATTTTGTAGTTCACCCAGCTATATATATATATATATATATATATATATATATATATATATATATATTTAAAACATTAAATAGTTGGATTTACCCCTGACTTAAACTATGACTCGTCAGAGTTGTTGTAGTTGCAAAAATGAGCCACGAGATGTAGCCATCGCATCATTTTCTGAAATGCTCCATCTTTACAAAATGTTTTATGTGAAATTAAAAAAAGAAAATTCATTAAAAATTAAAGGTTTGCTCTAAAATTCTGGAAATTTTCACGGATGTACAAGAGTGCTTTATCTAACCACTTGATTTTTCTTATGGTCATTGATAAAATGGTTTCAGAGAAAAAAATTATTAAACTTTATAGTCTTGTACATGTAAATTTCAATCTCTTGTAAATAAGTAAAAATCGCCTGGATGTTTACCAAACTGAAATCAATGTTTAGCCTCCATTTGATAAACAAATGTCCACATTTTCATTGACCTAGAACAATATTCGTGGAAAATACATTGATTTCTCCATTTTTCCAAACTTTTAAAAAATGAGAGTGAGCAACTTTCAAAAACTGCAATACATTCAGTGAGAGAATTGATGTACCTTATTCAAGGAATAAATCCTGAAAATCTGAGCTTATTACACCAACAGATTGATTTTAGGTGAATTTTTCTAGTTTTCAAGTTTTTTTTCTCACTTTTGGGAATAGGCCTCGCCCACTTGTTTCAATCATTACGTATATTTACGTAATGATTATAGGTAATATTACGCAGGCTAAAACGCATTGTGCAGCAACCCTCGCGACCCTATGAGGGATTAAGCGGTTCAGAAAATGGATGGATGGATGGTATTTACTTAAGTCTTTCTGATAGTTTCTAAAGGCCGCTTTATTACAAGTGTAGAATAAAATTCTGAAATTATGGCTTTTAGTTTTAGTGTGCCACCCCAAGAGTTTTAGTGGCTCCATCTGGCCACACCTATTAAAAATTTCTGGAGGCGCCCCTGATTCTTTTCTGCACGTGTCTGAAGTGCTTCAGCTGTTCTAATGAATTGTTTCTTAACATGAGCTCAGTAGAGGAACTGAACAGCAGGGGGCTCAGGACGCAGCCCTGAGGAAAGCCCGTGCTGAGGGTGATGACATCAGAGGTGTTCTGTCCGACCCGGACCGACTGAGGTCTGTTGGTGATGAAGTCTAGCAGCCAGTTGCAAAGGGGTGTGCTGAAGCCCAGATGTTCCATTTTTCCACTAGATGCTGTGGGATGAGGGTGTTGAACGCTGAACTGAAGACCAGGTGCATCCTCAAAGGGGCGGGGCGTAGGTGGGCTTGGAACCCGTTAATAACTGCTTGCAGTTCTAGTTAATTATTATAGTTTTATTTCAGATACACTAGCTACCCCCAAGCCACCATCATCCCGAGGGGAGGAAACCTTGAATTTTGTTTTTTGAACTATGGAACATCCTTATTTCTCTATGTATATTATTTTCACTCTTCAATTTATCAGCCTATTTTTAATATGTTTAATAGGTCTTTAGAATATATTTCCCAGACTTTTGTTTTGAAGCTTTGAAATATTTTTCCCAAAATGTTTTCCAAAGTTGCACATTAGATTTCTTTAAACCTATTTAAATAATTTATCAGATACTATGTATCATGACAATATATCATGAAAACTGAAGATCTGAATAACATTTGTACTGACCTGTTTTATTGTGTTCTGCCTTTATCAACAGTTCTCTGACTTGTTCCTCTCCTCCATCCACATTGTTAAAAAGATGGATTCTCCTTGAAAAACGTTTGACAATATGTGGAAGTGCACTGGTGGTAGAATCTAAAATGAAGTCATTTAATGATATCTTTATACGATCTCCTCCTGTGAAGAGCAAGAAACTATTGTTCATCCTCTCTGGTCCAAGTACTCTCTCGGCAGCTTCCACAGCCTTCTGGTCTTCCTCAGTGAACGGACCAACTTTGATGATCACCAGGAAAAGAGAAGGACTACTAGAATCCCTAAAGACATGAAGAAAACTTGTAATCTGCTCTTCTGATCCTAATATACCAGGAGTGTCTATCACTGAAATACGTTTTCCAAACACAGTTTCAGTTTCCATAGAGACATATTTGGTCACTGGTCCAAAGTCTGTTTCTGACTTAAACACCTTTCGTCTTAAAATGGTGTTGGCTGAAGCAGTTTTCCCAACTCCAGCTTTTCCCAGAAGGACAATGCAAAGATGATCATCCATGACAACAGCAACCTGGTGAGAAAATAGAAAGCTGTTTAGTTTATAGCAGTTTTCAAAGTATATTTATACAGAACAATTTAAAGATAATGGTAATTCAAAAATGAATGATCAAGGTGCAAGAGTTTTTATGCATTATGTTAAGTGGCTCAGGTTAACAGAAAAAAAAAAATTCAGTCAATAGAAAAATTTGTAAAAAAATTTGAATATTAAATTACCGTAAGATAAAAATATTTTTTATTTATTTAGGAGTCTGAGTTGTAATGATTAATTTCATGTTTTGTTACTGTTGGCTAATTTATTTGATGTACTTGGAAGTCCAATGTTGTACTTGTCTGCACACGTACAGAATAATATGCCCATTCTGGTAAATACTAGAACATAGCACTTCTGTATCTCATTAAAATAGAGAGACAACTATTGTTATTGTCTTACATTGCTAATAGTATTTTGCAGTTTAACATGCAGGAGTCAGTCCGACCTCTGACAACCAACAGTGCAAATTTGCTGAACCTATTGGCAATCAAAGCGCATATTGCATCCTGCCTGAAAGGCCCTTAAGGCTGGACACTCGTTGCAAACTGTTATGTCAGTTTGCAGTTGAAATGTGGCACAATGGATATGCAACTAGTTACAACCTTTTCGGCATTGCAAAGTACTCCATGTGCAAGATTGCACACAAATTTTACATGGCTATGCGCTACGTCCCTCATCTGAACTGTTCCTATATGACCCATCTGATTTGGATTAAGAAGATGTTTCATGGCATATGTTAATGAGGTCAAACACCCTGCTATCCTTCTACTGAGCAAGGTTGTAGCTGGCAGGAAGTTGAGACAAATGTCATCTAAAAGTGACATTAAAGACACACCAAATTGGGCTGTGGTTGTTCCCACTGGAGTCACGTTCAAAAGGATCAGATACAAATCAGATTAAGGACCACATATGGAAGTGGCTGGAATGTGACTTGAAAAGAGCAGATTTCGGCCAGATAGGAACATTCCCACTGGTTCTAAAATGGCTGTCCAGGGGCCTCATGTATAAATTGTAGCTATTGTTACATGTTGCTATTTTTTTCTTCATCTCCTGATGACTTGCTTGTTGTTTTATTTATTTATTTTGCACCTTTGACGGTTCACTGGTGTGGGGGGGGGGGGGGGGGGGGTTGGGGGGGGGGGGCATTGCCAATCAAGCATTTAGCTGGGCTGGTGTCGCACCTGTGGATGATTGTGGTTCTGGTGACGAGTGAGATAGTGAAGGAGGCTGCAGCGGACTTTTGGTAAATAAAGATTAATTGAAAGGACGGTGCGGGAAGGCTCTGGAAAAGAGAAGAGTACCTTCACCTCGGGAGGGATCTACCCAGAGGGGAGCGTCGGATGTTTTGGCCGGAATCAAGTTTGTTTCGTTTTGTTCGATTTGTTTGGGAAACCGGCTGGACGCTAACAAAGAAAAGCACCAGCAGAGTTACAAGCCAGCTAGGAAAAACCACTGAAGAACCACGAGTCGTGTGTTTTAAGGAAAAGAAGAAAAACTACCTACATATTAAAGACGAAAGGAAAATAAAGAAAATAAACTATTAAACGGAGCGTCTGATGGACGAGGGATCGCGAGGGCTTGCCCTTCCTCAGTATGTCAGCTGTTTGCATGGGAACTCTGATCAGAAATCTAAGGTAAGCCCCCACCACACTGTGTGTTCCGTTAGGTGCCGTTTTTTTATTTTTTGTTTGTTTCCGTTAACTGTTTCCTCTTATTCATATTAGTTACATTTTTTTAATTTGTTATGACCCCTATCTTCTCTCAACGAGAAGAAAGATAAAACGAGCCAGAGTGAGAGGTAGGGGGGCGTAACACTATGCACAAAAAACATGTAGCACAATGTTTAACGCACAATTTAGGATGTTTAAAAATTAATGCTGCAAGGAAGAGTGCGGTACCTCACGCAAACTTTTTGTGTGTCTGTGTCTTGTCTGGCAATGTAGTTTTAAGAATTGTCTTAATGCAAAAAAGAGTCCAACAGATTTTACTTTCACAAGTGGAGCCGCACTGCTTTCGCTATAGTGCTCCGCTTGATTTATACATGCAAGAAGCTTTATTAGATTTTATTATGGGATTATTTCATGTTCAATGGACCCAGAGACAGGAAGGTAAAAGAGGAAAAAAGGGAGAGAAACAGATGAAACAAAATGCTAATAAGGAGAAAAGGTGAAAAGAAAGAGTAAAGGAGAGATAACTATAACATCCTCAGAGTCTGCTTCTACACCTACAAAGAGAGATATAAAAAGAACTGCAACACTGATTATGAGACTTCAGAGATTACCATGGAGTTTACAGATAAACGGACTCAGGAGGCCAGAGTCTGACATACTTAGATTGGACTGAATGACTGATCAGGGGAAACGTGTCGGCTAGGACACATCTGCATTATGGTATCCTCTCCACCAATGTGATGAACGGAAAACTGATATACTGTGCACGCCCCTGAATGGGTGTACACAATGGATCCTACTTAATGTCTGTGTGAGGATCCCATTTCATATTAGGAAGAAATATTAAATCATACATCTATTGGAATTTGTAAACCATCTTTAATTAGATAAAATACATTTTTTATCAGTACCATATCCTATATTTAATATATCAAATGTGATAAACTCAATTCCTTCCAATATATGTTCCAGGTATTAAAAAGCTGGGGGCAGCTCTTCTTCAGACCCAAAACCAGGGACCAGTAGCAGCAACACCTTCATTACTGCTAGGCTAAATGAGCTTTTAATTAGTACATTGTAACATTATTTGTTGCTGCATTAAATGAAGTATAATCCAAATGGCTGGTACAGTCATTTCAACCATTTGTGAAAGTGAAAACTTCTAAACTTTTAGTTAATATAAAATATGTTGCTATAAGTTAATGATCACATTATACTTTTTAGCTTAGTTAATTGAAATGACCCCCCCCCCCCGTGCAGTTTTACATAATACACCAACATTTTTACCTGTTCCCAAGCAAGTGGTGGCTGAGGCATATGCAGTAAATTGTGTACTTTTTCTAACTTGAGTAAAGGGAAGAAACTGTAACACTTTGTAATACACATTTATTTCCATTGCACTGAACAGTGAAGAAACCCTCTCAGATGACTGTCCTTTGGAGGAAGAACCTGTAAGTGCATAAATAACTGTACACTAATTTGCGTATACCTGTGTACCTATTCTTTCTGTCTGCAATGTGAGTTGCATGGGTCCATAGCTAGAGAAATACCTACAGAAAGGCTTGAAGAGGAGTCTGCACAAACAACTGATACAGAGGTGGACAGTGTTGTACTTTTACCTTTTACTTTTACTGCATGAGGCATGTTTTGACCCTTTCTTTTTCTTTCACAAAATGACACAGGGTGACATCCGTTACCTATATAAACGGCATCTTCAAAAAATATATATATATTTTGACCTGAAAAAACACAAATCAAGAGGAGTAATTGAACTCGACAACTTGAAAAAGAGAAAAATTGCACTAGAGATTGAGTTGCTTCAAAAGGACCTTCAGAGTAAGTGCAAATACATCATTTGACGCATAGTAGTATTGCTGACTTTACATAACATTCTCTTATTGCAGGCAAAATATGACTTACTGGCTTTTCTTTATAAAGAATTGTTTAAATAAAATGACAGGAACTGAGCATCATTTGTCTTGTCTTTTATTAAACATTCAAAAATGGTGTTCCACAATTCTGTCCCGTACATCTAGGTTGGTCCAAGTGCACTGGCTGGACATACTTCCCTATCTCCTCCACTTATAAAGCCGTTATCTAATCCTGTTTAAATAAAATAAGCCTGGATGAAATAAGCCTGCTTGCGAGCCCAATATTGCGCACATGTTGCTATGACAGCAAGTCCAGAATGAGTGTCGAAGAACCAAACAATCCAAGACAGGGCAGCCAGAGGCCTAAGCGAACTTAGCGGCCCCCTGGCTACCAAGGGGGTCCCCCAATTTCTTTATTTACTTTTTTTTTCACAATTAAATAACTTAAACAAGTGATATAAATGAATGAATGATGATAAAATAATTTATTTAATATATTTTGTGGCAGTTTGTATTCAGAAGTTTGAATAAAAGATTTAAGCATTTTAAGTATAATTTATTTATTTATTTTATATTAATACATAACCTCACTGTATTTGTTTATAATATGTGCTTTATCATTATAGCGTGACATTTGTGTCAATAATTTTCTAGTATAGGTGATTCTGCGTGGTTGGAGGGGGGCCCCCTAATCAAACTCTGCTTAGGGCCCCCAAGCGGCTCGGGCCGGCACTGACCCAAGATTGTGCGTCAACAATAAAATCCAGCTAACTGAGTTACCGATGTATGAAGAACAGGGGTTTGTTCTTCGTACGTTGCTTAAAACATCCGAGATCAAATGACACATCCAAGATGATTTCATCCGGCTAATCATGATCCGGCTAATTGGGTTCTTCGAACACACCTGTTGTTTACGATTAGTATGGCTGGATTTAGTTATCTGAGACAACTGCGCGTTCATGCGTTTGTTTAAAAGGGGAAATGTATCGATAGTAGAAACAATGATCAGCAACGCTGCTATTGGCTGTTCAGCATGAACAAAGAACGCCCACAGTTTTTCTCCCAAGCAGAACAAGAGCTTGGAAGGTTATGCCGAATTTGAGTCATTAATTAAAACACCTCAAAATCTGTTAAAGCCAGGAGAGAGGGCTGGCAAAAAGCAGCAAATTAATGCGTAAATACTGTCCATGGTAGATGTTTCTATCACTTTCTACAGTATGATTTTTTGCATTTTAATAATCTCATATTTACTTTGTTCTTTTATATCAGAGCCTCCACGGGACCCACTAAAACATGGGGACAAGTAAAAGTGAAATACAAGAATATTCTACAAAATGGTAGCCTTTAATTATTATACTTTATTTTAAAAAGGCACTTGTTATGTCAAGAGATCCAAATTTCAGTGTCATTCCTTAGACACGGGAAGTAAAGGACACGTGCAAACTGGGAATTTTGACAAAAAAAATCTTCATCCATAAAAAATTTAAATCTTCCTTTTCCAAGTCATACACAGTTTACACAGTAAAACTGTATTGCTCCGTGGCTAGATAATCCACCCATAGTTTTTTTCTAATACAATATACGGCTCGACAAGAAGCAAGCCTTTCAAAGTAAACTAAACTTCACAATAAAATGGCCCGAACAAATCTTCTTACTGAATATGATAAAAATAAAAAGCAAACTATCATACAAATAACTTAAATATTTTCTATTTATGGCTCTAACACCACTTTTTCCTCTTTAAAAGCCACTGTTAAATGATGTGTTTGTCTGTTTATAACAGCCACCAAGAAAATCTCTCTACAATTACACTGTCGCGCTGTGCTGAAGGATCCTGTCTATTGCGCAATACGCGATTAATTTGAAAAACTGCGAATTATTCTTGCACCTTCTGCAACAGGTTGCAGTTGTAAAAATGGACATGGCTACGGCAGACTTCCCTATCTCCTCCGCTTATACAGCCGTGATCTAATCTTGTTTACATGAAATAAGCCTGCTCGCGAGCAGGCTTAAGCTGGCGCACATGTTGCTATGACAACAAGTGCAGGATGTCTTTCGAAGAACCAAACGATCCAAGATCATGCCAAATCGTCCACAATGAAATCCTGCTAACTGAGTTAGCGACGTACGAAGAACGGACCCCAGGGCCCTGCTGCCACGTAATAAAGAGTGGCTTATTAGGTGTTTATATATATATATATATATATATATATATATATATATATATATATATATATATATATATAGAGAGAGAGAGAGAGAGAGAGAGAGAGAGAGAGAGAGAGAGAGAGAGAGAGAAAATTTGAATATTGTGATAAAGTTCTTTATTTTCTGTAATGCAATTAAAAAACATGAAATGTCATACATTCTGGATTCATTACAAATCAACTGAAATATCGCACGCCTTTTATTGTTTTAATATCGCTGATTATGGCTTACAGCTTAAGAAACCCAAATATCCTATCTCAAAATATTAGAATATCGTGAAAAAGTATACTAGTAGGCTATTCAACTAATCACTTGAATCGTCTAACTAACTCGAAACACCTGCAAGGATTTCCTGAGCCTTGAAAAACACTCAGCTTGGTTCAGTAAACTAAATCACAAGTATGGGGAAGACTGCTGATCTGACTGCTGTCCAGAAGACCATCATTGACACCCTCCATCAGGAGGGTAAGACACAAAAACAAATTTCTCAAAGAGCAGGCTGTTCACAGAGTGCAGTTTCAAAGCACATTCACAAAAAGTGTGTTGGAAGGGGGAAATGTGGCAGGAAACGCTGCACAACCAAGAGAGGTGACCGCAGCATTTAGAAGAAGAGCCGCTTCCAGAATTTGGGGGAGCTTCAAAGACAGTGGACTGAAGCTGGAGTCCAGGTGTCAAAAGCCACTGTTCACAGACGTGTCCGGGAAATGGGCTACAATAGCCGTATTCTCATGGTCAAGCCACTTCTGAACTCAAGACAACGGAAGAAGCGTCTGACTTGGGCTATGGAAAAGAAGCACAGTTGCAGAGTGGTCCAAAGTCCTCTTTTCAGACGAAAGCCAGTTTTGTATGTCATTTGGTAGTCAAGGCGCCAGAGTCTGGAGAAAGGCTGGAGAGGCGCAAAATCCAAGTTGCTTGAAATCCAGAGTGAAGTTCCCACAGTCAACGATGCTTTGGGGAGCCATGTCAGCTGCTGGTGTTGGTCCACTGTGTTTCATCATGTCCAGAGTAAATGCAGCTGTGTACCAAGAGATTTTGGGGCACTACATGCTTCCATCTGCTGAAAAGCTCTATGGAGATGATGATTTCATTTTCCAGCATGATCTGGCACCTGCCCACAGTGCCAAAACCACCAGTAACTGGTGTACTGACCATGGCATTACTGTCCTTGATTGGCCTGCCAATTCCCCTGACCTGAACACCATAGAGAATTTGTGGGGTATTGTGAAGAAGCTGAAAGACACCAGACCCCACAATGCAAATGAGCTAAAAGCCGCTATTGAAGCATCCTGGGCATCCATAACACCTCAGCAATGCCACAGGCTGATTGCCTCCATGCCACGCCGCATTGATGCAGTAATCTATGCAAAAGGATTCCCAACCAAGTACTGAGTGCATTAATGGACATTTTCAAATGTTTGATTTTGTTTTGCTGTTATAATTTTTTTTACTTGGTCTGAGGAAATATTCTAATATTTTGAGATAGGATTTTTGAGTTTTCTTTAGCTGTACGCCATAATCAGCGATATTAAAACAATAAAAGGCTTGCGATATTTCAGTTGATTTGTAATGAATCCAGAATGTATGACATTTCATGTGTTTTAATTGCATTACAGAAAATAAAGAACTTTATCACAATTGTTACGTCCACCAGGCCCGTTTGGTGGGGTAACATTAATGGAGACCACACAAGGATTTTATGATTCAATGAAATTGGAATTTATTAAATTATATTAAAGAAATAAAACTTGGAAGAATCATTAACTGAAATGAGAAACCAAAATAGATTAATACAAAACTTTAACCAACTAAAAATAAGCAAATGTCAAAACAAACCTAACAAAACCCAATCACAAGATACAAACCAAACGGGTTCTGAGGAGGGAGAGGGAAGGAAGCTCCCTTCTCTGCTGCAGCACGGCCACTTTACAAGCTGCAGAGAACTAATCAAGGAAAAACACAACACCTGCAGAAGGCCTGTCTCCAGGAAAAAGGCAGGGACCCACCACAGCCGTAACACCTCCCCCCTTTAAACAGAGGATCCCAACACAGACCTCTGTAACCATCTTTCTTGCTATTCTGGTCCATCAATGGCACGAGACAATGCATCAGCTAGCACATTTTCAGTGCCTGGAATGTGCAGAATAACAAGGTTGTAAGGTTGCAGAAATAAGGCCCATCGCATCAACCGCTGATTTGGACTCTGTAAGGAGTGCAAAAAGGTCAAAGGGTTATGATCTGAATACACCACAACAGGAAATGCACCCCCACCCACATCAAAGTGCTGCAGTGCCCAAATAAGGGCCAAGGCCTCTTTCTCAATGGTTGAATAATTAAATTGATGTTGATTGAACTTCTTAGAAAAGAAACAGACTGGATGGTCAATGCCTTCCTCATCAGTCTGCAACAAAATCGCTCCAGCACCAACTTGACTTGCGTCAACCTGTACTTGGAATGGCCGATCTAATCTTGGCGTAGACAAGACAGGTGCAGTACTTAAGAGGATCTTAATGCTTTCAAAAGCTTTGACAGGCTGAGGACCACCTGAACTGGACTTTAGCTTTTAATAGGTCAGTTAATGGAGCAACTACAGTAGAAAAATTCTTACAGAAGTTTCTATAGTAACCCACCATACCCAAAAACCTCATTAGTTCCTTCTTTGAGGTAGGATGAGGGAAGCTATCAATGGCTTGGACTTTAGCTCTTACTGGTTTTACTTGTCCTTGCCCAACAACCTTTCCCAAATAAGTCACTGTAGCTCTCGCAAACTCACATTTTGCTAAGTTCACAGTTAAACGAGCATCCTGAAGACGCTGAAACAGTTTCTGGATGTGTTGTATGTGTTCAGCCCATGTGTCACTGAAGACCACTACATCATCAAAGTAGACAGCACAACCTTTTAATCCAGCCACTACCCGATTCATCAACCGCTGGAATGTGGCCGGTGCATTCCTAAGACCAAAACTCATTACCGTGTAAGAGTATAATCCAGATGGTACAACAAAGGAAGACACCTCTTGGGCTCGAGCAGACAAGGGTACTTGATAGTAACCTTTGAGCAAATCAAATTTACTCACATACTTCACTGTCCCAACACGATCAACGCAATCCTCCATCCGAGGAAGTGGGTAGGAGTCAGGTTTTGTAATGCTGTTCAGTTTCCTGTAATCAGTACAGAATCTATAAGTGCCGTCAAGTTTTTTAACCAACAAACATGGTGAGGCCCAACTGGAATAAGATGGTTTAGCCAGGCCGTTGTCCAGCAAGTACTAAATTTCAGACTCCAAAAGCTTACTTTTTTCTGGATGAACACGATAAAAATGCTGACGGATGGGCTGTGCACCTTCCACATCAATGTCATGCTCAATTAAGTTAGTACAGGTTGGAATGTCACTGAACAAAGCATAGAAATCCAAAATTGACTGCTTAAGTTGCTCACTCCTCTCTACGGACAAATGACTCAATAATGTTGGCAAATTAGACAACATTTCAGAGTTCTTAAGTCTTGGCTGAAACACAGCATCATCTGGAGTTTGCACATCCTCATCTAATCCTGATGTGCCCCTCAAGTCCACTTTAACAGATGAAGCAACTGCCTTCACATCGTTTTCTTTCAGAGTCCGACCAAAATAAGGCTTTAGTAAGTTTATATGACAAAGCTGAGTTGGTCGCTTACGGTCTGGGGTAGAAACCATGTAGTCTTGTTCAGACACTTGTCTCAGCACATAATATGGACCATAAAACTTTGCCTGAAATGGTGAACCCTGAATGGGAAGTAAGGCAAGCACCTTATCTCCTGGGTGAAACACTCTTCTTTCAGCCTTCTGGTCAAACCATTGTTTCATTTTTCTCTGAGCTTTTTTAAGATTCTCAGAAGCTAGTTTGCCAGCCAAGAAAAGTCTGCGACGAAAACCATTAATATAGTCAAACAGGTTTGATGGTGGATCAGAACTTTCCAAGTTTGTTTTTAGAATAGCAAGAGGACCACGCACACAATGTCCAAAGACAAGTTCATTTGGACTGAACCCTGTGCTTTCTTGCACAACTTCACGAGCTGCCAGAAGAAGCCAAGGCAGACCTTCTTCCCAGTCTCTACTCAACTCTGTGCAGTATGCTCGCAACAATGCTTTCAGGGTTTGGTGAAAACGCTCTAGCGCCCCCTGGCTTTGAGCATGATAAGCACTGCTTTGTTGATGGACTACACAAAGTTGTTTCAAAATCTCAGCAAACATACGTGAAGTGAAATTGGTCCCTCTGTCTGTCTGAATGGTCTTTGGAATCCCAAACACTGAAATAAAATTAGACAAAGCTTTGACCACCGACTTTGTCGTAATGGTTTTCAGAGCATAGGCTGCAGGGTAACGAGTGCTTTTACACATAACTGTCAGTAAATACACAGATCCTGACTTTGAAGGACTCAGTGGGCCAACACAATCTATGATCAAGTCTTCAAAAGGTTTACCAGCAACAGGTATGGGAAAAAGTGGAGCTGGTTTCAGGATCTGATTAGGTTTCCCAGTTAACTGGCAAGTGTGACAGGTTTTCACAAAGTAAGCAACAACTTTTTTCAGACGTGGCCAATAAAAATGTTGTAAAACTCGATTATAAGTTTTATTGACTCCTAAATGTCCAGACAATTCTCCATGAGCAGATTTCAAAACCAGATTTCTGAACTTGACTGGGACAACGGCTTGATAAACTGGACCAACAATTTCCCGGTCACTGTAGGGCAACCATTTACGTATCAACAAATCGTCTTGTAGAAAATACCCACATGACACTTTTGTGTCCTGTTCAGCTGTCTGGACTTGATCAAACAGAGCAGCTAAGGTTTTGTCCTCCTGTTGGGCTGCAATAAACTCACTGAGTAACAAAGGAACAGGAAGAGTTGGCAAACAGGCAGTCTTCTCAAGAACAGAACCAGGCTTACTAGACTCAACCTCCATAACAGCCAAAGAACGAGTGATGGCACGAGTTACTGCACAAGCTGGAAAAACCTCAGGAAAGTCTTGAGCACATACGTCTGACACAGAAACGGCTGGACAAGCTCGGACCACTGGAGGAGGAGTAACATCTCGCCACACACGTTCACCTGCTAGATTGTTTCCTAGAATGAGAGACACACCCTCCACAGGCAAAGAAGGACGAACTGCTATTGTCACTGCTCCTTGTACCAATTCTGACTGCAAGTAGATCTTATGAAGAGGCAGAGAAAGTTTCCATCCCAATACCTCTAATTAAGACACTACAACCAGTATCAGACAATGGAGAAAATGACAAAACAGATTCCAATATGAAAGATTCTGATGCTCCGGTGTCACGCAGAATCTTCACAGCCACTTTATTTGAACTGCCACTCAAAGAAACAAACCCATGTGTGACGAAAGGAGCATAGTCTTGTCCGACATCCTTCTCACAAATCTGGAGATCACTATCAGTCATTTTTGAAAAAAACTTAGAGTCAACAGGTGCAGCTAAAACATTTGGTCTCACACTTTCAATTTTAGCTGGAAGTACAGACTCCACTGAAGGCAACTGTGAAACACTGGCTAAAGCAACAGGTTTACGATGATTCTGTTTACTCCTATCTGGTCTAGTTTTGATATTAAGAGAACACTCATTTTTCCAATGTCCCTTCTGGCGACAATAGTTACAGTTTGAGTCTGCTTTAGATTTTAGTGTAGGTTCCACTCTGGTCTTACCAGAGAACCACTCATAATGAGATTCTTTGAAACTATGGCCATTCCAATTGTAATCCCTCACAGCTTTATGGGTCAGAACGTACTCATCTGCCAAGACAGCGGCTTTAGCAGCAGTTTTTACTTTTTGTTCATTAACATATGTGGCAACCCGGTCTGGTATAATGTTTTTGAACTGTTCCAACACCATTAAATCACAAAGGGATTCAAAATCATTCACACCTTCAGCTGATAACCACCGACAAAACTGGGTGTTTAGTTCTCTGACCAGATCTATCTTAGTCTGTTTTTCAGCCTTTCTGCAGTTCCTAAATTGTTGTCTGTACTGTTCAGGAACCAGTTCATAAGCCTTCAAAACAGCTTCTTTAACAGATTTGTATACACTGTTAAAAAAAAGTGTAATATAACAGAATTTTACTGTTTATTTTACAGATTTTGTCTGTATTTTTAAAATACCATTTATTTTACAAAAAGAGACTGTGATTTTACATGTCAAATGTAAACTAACAGGAAATCACTGTAACTGTGAAAACACAAAACATTTCTGTTCTTTTACAATAAAACCCTATTAGAAATCCATATATTTATTGTTAAAATACGTTCACAAATATATCGTAATTTCACAAATATTTTGCTGTTATTTAAGGGAATAAACTGTAAAATTCAACTTTAAAACTGTAAAAAAAATAATTTAAAGTTACTGAGAAATTAAAAGTAAAATAACTATTTAATTAGTACTTTTACTATAATTTCTTTGTTAATTGACTAATGTTTTCATTAAAAATAACTACAATTACTGCAATTTCCTAGATGGTAACATGTATTAACATTATTTTAAAATTTAGTTTCAAAGGTCATCTAAACAGCAAAGTGAAGGAGGCAGAACCAGGATAAAACCACATAAACTAGGCCTACAGGCTTTTCATCTGTTTCCTTAACGTACTACTTAAAAGCATTACATTCTGTCAGAACAGATCTTATGACAGAGCAAAAAACAACAACGTCTCACGGCACCTGAATGGAACAACGTGATGACAACGACGCAACAACTCATTTGTGAAAAGCGCGGGTCCCGTTTGAGTAGAAGAAGAAGACATTCCAGAATCTTTGCTAACACTAAACCGGTGTTAACCCAACAACGTTGCGCGGCGGTTCCCGTTGGTCGTCTTCGAGTGAACAGCAGCTAATGCCCGATGTCAAGGCTGGAGGAAGGACGGAGCTAGAAGGCAAGTATCAAACTGAAGCTGAGTAGCATTAGGTTTATTTACCACCATGCTTCTTAATTATTCAGTCGGCACCAAATTCGCTAGCATGTGGACATGTTAGCTAACTATGATGACAAAAGCATGACCGTTGGCGTCTTAACGTTGTGTAATTATATATTGTGTACTGTTTTTATAATTATTACTTGTGTGTGATGCCGATGAAACACTCTCTTGGGCACGGAATAAATTCGCTAGCTAGCCAGCTAGCTAACGTTAGCTGAACTAAACATGAATGGGAACTGCTATGTTCGCTAGCTAGGACTTTGGTTAAACTTTTCTGAAAGCTGAAATAACATAAGTTCAGCAACTGTGTGGTAGTTTACTAGTTTTAGTTTAGTTTACAGTGCGCCTCTGTCACATTTTCATCATCTCAAATAGCCTATGTCCCCGCTATTTCAAATAGACATGTTAATTACTTAACTAATACATGAAGCCTTTCTTGCTATGCCCTGCGCACTCTCCCGCTCTCATTCTCCTACACGAAGTTTCATTTTTTTTTTTTAAATATGTTAAGATTAGGGCTGTCAGTTTTAACGCGTTATTAATGCATTAACTTTGTTAGACCATAACGCCGACAATTTTTTTTGTCGCCGTTAATCGCGCGTCAAAACACACACCGTTCCCTAATGTTTTCCCCCTCGCCGCGCTCTCTGGACTGTGTTTCTTTTACCCTCGGCGCTTTCCGTAGTTTCAAGAGTGTTAGAAAACTGTAGCAAAACAGAATAACCGGTGATAACTGCTGAAAGTAGATTACTTGTTGCAGATCACCATTTTAAGAAGAGATTGGTTCTGAAGATGAGTTTTCACACGTTAATAACATTGCAGAAACCCCAACCCATTAACCGTACTTTAATGCTTAATTTGTTTTCTCTGTATTTGACAAGCTAAGGATGAATCACGTTGCCAAACGAAGGACCTGGAGTTACTAAACAGTTGCTAAACAGTCTCTTTCAAGGGTATTAAGCTCCTGCCCAGTTGCAAGCAAAGTGTAAGACTGGAATGACCTGGAAATTTAAAACCTTTTTCCAGGCTTAAACTCTATGAATATGGATATAAACAGCAAGCAAAAATATTCAAAGAAATTATTTTTGTTGGTGTGAAAGCTCAGAATTAGATGTGTGTGTGAGAGAGAGAAAGTGAAAAAAATCAACAAAATGTATGACTTTATTGAAATGTACAATTTTTATTAATTTGTATGTTTTTGTGTAATACCATGTCTTTTTTTGTTTAAGAGGCAAAAAAAAAATATCGGCATGAAAACAGGTATTTATTTACACATTTGTTTACACACTGTAAACATCAGGGCGTCATGATTAGTCATTTAGCCATCATAGTCCAGAGTTTAACATTTGGCACCAGGATGTTTTCATTCCAATTCTGAAAAGTGCTTGAAAAATAACAAAATAAAAATATTTTTTGTACAAGCATGTATTTTATCAGTGTCATTTATTGCAAAATTCGTCTCCGTCCGTCCGTCTTCTTCCGCTTATCCGGGGTCGGGTCGCAGGGGTAGCAGCTTCAGAAGGGAGGCCCAGACGTCCCTCTCCCCAGCCACTTGGGCCAGCTCCTCAGGAGGAATCCCAAGACGTTCCCAGGCCAGCCGGGAGACATAGTCCCTCCAGCGTGTCCTGGGTCTTCCCCTGGGCCTCCTCCCGGTGGGACGTGCCCGGAACACCTCACCAGGGAGGTGTCCAGGAGGCATCCTGACCAGAAGCCCGAGCCACCTCAACTGGCTCCTCTCGACGTGGAGGAGCAGCGGCTCTACTCTGAGTCCTCCCCGGATGACTGAGCTCCTCCCCCTATCTCTAAGGGAGAGCCCAGACACACTACAGAAAAAACTCATTTCGGCCACTTGTATCCGGGATCTCGTTCTTTCGGTCACGACCCAAAGCTCATGACCATAGATGAGGGTAGGAACGTAGATCGACCGGTAAATTGAGAGCTTCGCCTTTTGGCTCAGCTCTCTCTTCACCAAAACGGATCGGTACAGCGCCCGCTTCACAGCAGACGCTGCACTAATCTGCCTGTCGATCTCCCGCTCCATCCTCCCCTCATTCGTGAACAAGACCCCAAGATACTTGAACTCCTCCACTAGGGGCAGGACATCCTCCCCAACCCGGAGAAGGCACTCTACCCTTTTCCGGTTCAAGACCATGGTCTCGGATTTGGAGGCACTGATTTTCATCCCGGCCGCTTCGCACTCGGCTGCGAACCGCTCCAGTGAGAGCTGTAGATCACGCCCTGATGAAGCCCATAGGACCACGACATCCGTGAATAGCAGAGACGCAATCCTAAGGCCACCAAAACGGATCCCCTCAACACCTTGGCTGCGCCTAGAAATTCTGTCCATAAAAGTTATGAACAGAATCGGTGACAAAGGGCAACCTTGGTGGAGTCCAACTCTCACCGGAAACGAGTCCGACTTACTGCCGGCAATGCGGACCAGACTCTGACACCGGTCGTACAGAGACCTGACAGCCCTTATTAAAGGGTCCGGTACTCCATACTCCCGGAGTACCCCCCACAGGATCCCCCGGGGGACACGGTTGAATGCCTTCTCCAGATCCACAAAGCACATGTAGACTGGTTGGGCAAACTCCCATGCCCCCTCAAGAATCATGCTGAGGGTATAGAGCTGGTCCAGTGTTCCACAGCCAGGACGAAAACCACACTGCTCTTCCTGAATCCGGGATTCGACTATCCGACGGACCCTCCTTTCCAGAACCCCTGAATAGACCTTACCAGGGAGGCTTAAGAGTGTGATTCCTCTGTAGTTGGAACACACCCTCCGGTCCCCCTTTTTAAATAGGGGGACCACCACCCCAGTCTGCCAATCCAGAGGAACTGCCCCCGATGTCCATGCAATGTTGCAGAGCCGCGTTAACCAACACAGCCCCACAACATCCAGAGCCTTAAGGTACTCAGGGCGAATCTCATCCACCCCCGGGGCCTTGCCACCGAGGAGCTTTTTAACAACCTCGGCAACCTCAGCACCAGAGATGGGAGAACTCGACCCAGAGTCCTCAGGCTCTGCTTCCTCAATGGAAGACGTGTTGGTGGGATTAAGGAGGTCTTCGAAGTATTCCGCCCACCGACGCACGACGTCCCGAGTCGAGGTCAGCAGCACACTACCCCCACTGTAAACAGTGTTGGTACTGCACTGCTTCCCCCTCCTGAGATGCCGGATAGTGGACCAGAATCGCTTCGAAGCTGTACGGAAGTCTTTCTCCATGGCCTCTCCGAACTCTTCCCACTTGCAAAATTGCATATTAAAATGCCCAAACAGGCTATTACACTTTCAGAAATAAAAGGATAAAATATGCGATTAATTTGCGATTAATCTTGAGTTAACTTTCGACATTATGCGATTAATCGAGATTAAAATTTGTAATCGTTTGACAGCCCTGGTTAAGATGCTTAGTTTTGTTTCATCAACATTGTCACGACCAGCCACTAACATTAGCTTACCACTTAACAGTGAGCCATTACGTTTGCTTTTGTGATTTAACTGACACAGGCGGAGAGAAAAACGAACATTTGTTTAGAGCTGCAACAATGAACAATAGTCGATTATTAACCCTCTTGCCTCTTCTACATTTTCACTAGTTTTTTGGCCATAACTTTCACTGTATGACTTGAAATGAATGTTTGATATTTGGCTAGGATAGGAAGCTTAATTTCATGTAACTTTCAAAATTTGGTTTTGAAATTTTTCTAACATCAATGATACACTGGGTAAAAAAAAAATCATACTCGACCTAATACGCTTTTTATAAATTATACTGAGATTTGGTAATGGTTTATTTCAACCAGTTACTTTCTTTCTTACTTTTCTTTCAACACTAGTCACTGGTCAACATTAAATTCAAAACAATACGAAACAATATGTAAATGATAAGTTAATCATCTTTATTGGGGGTAGATTGGCTAACACAGTTTAGGTCAACTATTTCACAACCAATAGCATTTATTTAGATTTTGGCAAATTTCATGATTCATATTTTTTTTTATGCAGATAAGTGATATGAGTAGATTTTATGGAGTAAACTGAAAAGGTGAGTACTGCACTGCAGTTAAGGATGTCAAAAAATTATACCTGTCGTAGTTGTGGTGCTTCAGTGAATACCCTAAAAGGGTATGTGATGCATCAAGGGCTTCATAAAAATGAACCATATTATCAGTATGCGTGTTACATGGAAAGTTGTAAGTTTCAGTTCAGAAATTACAATGCTTTTAAATGTCATGTTTACCGCCATCATCAACGCTCATCTAACGCGCCGCAGTGTCAAACTTTGCAGGCACCCTTTCTATGTCAACTTCCACATTGTCAGAAACAGTTGAATGACCTTAAAGGCCTTCTCTGTCACCTAAAATCTCACACTTCAAGAAGAGAGGTAGTGCAATGCCCATTTAAAAACTGTGATAAAACATTTTCAGTGACCTCATCTTTCACAGCCCACCTATCTCGGAAGCACAAAAACCCCACAGCTCTGCATGTCTCTGGTGCATACTGTCCTCTTTCAGTTCCTAGTGAGTCTCAGTCCTCTGTTGCTGAAAGCCAGCCAGATGAAGGGTCAGCTGTTGATGAGCCTGAGGCAGATGTCCCACACCTTGCACAAATGAAAAGTTTGTACATGAGAAATCTGTGCATGTTTTATATGAAACTACAGGCCAAACAACTTATCCCTTCCTCTACAATCCAGTTGATCGTAGAAGAAATTAATAGTCTTAATGGAATGTGCCTGCAGCACACGAAAAGTCAACTGAAAGCATCTCTTCAAACAAAAACTGAACTATCTGACACTGAAATTAAAGATGTTATGGAGACCCTAGATAATGTAGATATTCATGGATCCTGCAGCTCCTCCGTTTCCACAGAGTACAACAGAAAACAGTATTTTGAGGAGAATTTTCCATACGTGCATCCACAACCCATTTTTTTGGGGGTTGATGAAAATAGAAAGGAGCAATATGCTCAGTATGTTCCCATAAAGCATACATTGACAACTCTACTATAACATACTGATGTGCTGAAACAGGGTTCTACATCTGAGAATGAAAGTTCACCTCATATTTTATATAATGTGTGTGATGGATCGGTATTCAAATCCAGTCCTCTTTTCGCTGAGCCAGGTCTCACTTTAAAAGTGATACTTTATCAAGATGCTTTTGAGGTGGTTAATCCCCTTGGCTCGGCAAAGAAAAAACATAAGCTGCTTGGAGTCTACTTCACTCTAGCAAATTTTGAACCTTTTCATCGATCCACTGTTGACAACTTGCAGCTTTTGCTTTTGTGCCGAGAAGCTGATTTCAAATATTTTGGCCACGAGAAAGTGTTCTCTCAATTGATAACTGATCTTGGAGAACTGGAGACAAATGGACTGAATATTTCTGGAAACATTGTTAAGGACACTGTCTTTTGCATTGCCGGTGACAATTTAGGGTCACATAATATTGGTGGATTCACAGAAAACTTTAGTACGTCCGAACATTTCTGCCGATATTGTCACGTAACCAGAACTGAGCTAGACAATTTGGAACACCATGCTCCAATCCGTACAACACAAGAGTACAATGACACTGTTCAAGAGCTGCAAAATGGTGATGCGAGTATAGACAGAGGTATGAAATTTAACTCTGTCTTTAATTCACTGGCATTTTTTCATGTTTGCCAGCCAGGCCTCCCACCATGTATTGGCCATGATCTCTTTGAGGGTGTCGTAACATCTGACCTTGCCATGTACCTGACCTATTTTGTCAAGGTGAAGAAATTCTTCACATATTCACAGCTTAATCGAAGGATCAAACAGTTTAGTTACCAGGGATCTGATGGTAGTTCTAAACCAGCTGAAGTTTCAGTAAAGGGTGTGAAATTAGGTGGCCGGGCAGCAGAAAACTGGTCTTTGCTGAGACTTCTCCCCATTATCATTGGCGAAAAGATCACAGACACAGAGGATCCTGTATGGCAACTGACTGTCCAGCTGAAAGAGCTGGTGGAATTGATTTGTGCCCCTACTATATCAGTAGCCCAGGTTGCATTGCTCAGTGTTCTAATTGGTGATTATCTGGAAGGAAGGAAAGATTTTTTCCCTTCACAAAAACTAAAACCAAAGCACCATTACCTCACCCACTATCCTGCCTTAATACTAAAATTTGGCCCACTCATTCGGCTGTGGACAATGAGGTTCGAGAGTAAGCACTCATATTTCAAAAGATGTGTCCGAAGGACACAAAACTTCAAAAATGTATGTCACAAACTTGCAAAGAACCATCAGCTACTGCAGGCATACCTTAATTCTGGCTCCTTTTTTGCACCCTCATTGGTGGTTAAGAACTCCACTCCTTTCCATGCTGAACTGTACAGCGAAGCAGTGCGCTCCGCTGTAGGAGAAACCTTAGTCAAAGAACCCAATGTTGAGCTAGCTTACGAGGTGCAGTGGAAAGGCACTCAGTACAAAAAGGGACTCTTTCTGTGTTTAAACCAAGGTGAGGCACTTGAATTTGGACAGATTGAGCTCATGCTTGTGATGCAGGACCAGCATGTGTACTTTATTGTTACACCTCATGACGTGTCCTATATGCCAGCATTTGCATTGTATGAAGTGAAACAAGCAAGGCAGAGCATGAAATGTTGGAAGCCTGAGCAGAAACTAGATTATTATCCTTTGCCTGTGTACGAGCTTTGTGGGGCAAGGGTAATTTCACTTAAACATAGCATTGTTGACTCTGAGTAAGTTAAAGTTAAAATATGACACTAATGCTTGAAAAACAGTATTTTTCATCCCTTCTAGTCCTCCTAGTCATGGATACAGAGAGCCCACTTCTGTCTTTCATCAAATCAAGTCTTCCTAAAATGAGAGACCCTGCGCCTTTGTTGCAGCGTCTGCAAGATTTAGGAGTTGAGGACCTGGAAGACCTGAGCTACCTGCAGGAGAGTGACCTCCTTTCTGTCCTGAGACCAATTGAAGCCAGGAAGCTTCTGTCACTGCTCAAAAAGACAAGTATGTGTTTCAATTTGTACAATAAACGTTGACCTAGAAAACTGTGCATAGTCAAAGTATATTTGTTATGTACACCTGTTCAAATGAATGCAGTCCAATACAGAAGTTCTACTATGAATTATACTTCAAAGAATCTTCTCCACATTTTTGTTGATGTTTTCAAAAAGGTGATAACTAGACTACCTTGTTTATCATTGATTTCATAGTGGGTGTTAGTGGTGGTGTACTGTACTGCATGATATTGAGAAAGGAACAGTTTGACATGTGTCAATTGGCTACTGAGTAAATAATTATGGTGGGTATTAATATACCCAGATTGAGCTATGTGATGTCTGTATGGTTAAATATTACTACTATCTGTCCTTTATTAAGGCCAACAAGATGTATTGGACAGCCCTCCAAGCAACCAGAGCAACCAACAGTTCAGCAGAGTACCAGTACAAGTCCAGTAACACAGTCTGACGAGATGCACCTTTCTGGTGAGTACATGCATTTGTTGCACAGAATCACTTTCATGAAGAAATTACATTTCTGAGCCCGATGCTGATAAGGAAAAGGGCTCCATGAAAACCCACCTATTTTTTCTGTATTCTCTTCAGGTGGTTACAGCTCAGAAACTACAAGTTCACCGCGGTCAACAAGTTCAAGTGTGGATATCACACCTCGTCGACTGTCTGATAACAGCTGGCATTTTAAATTTCAAATTCCTTGGCAGAAAATTCCATCTGAGATCATCAGAAAGCTGGAAACGGGAAACCGGCCAACAAAAAGTGAGAGACTTGAAATCATTCGGCTCATTGTCAGTGAAATCGTAACCGCGTGCCCAACACCTGGGAAGAAACATATCAGTGAGATAGCAAGGAAGATGAGAGAGGCCTACCCTGTGGCATTTACTGATGTCATTGAAGGTGAAATTGTAGGCAGTGGATATGACTCTCTAACAAAACAGATGGTCAGCAGAGTGGATAACCTGAAGAGAGGAAACACTTCCCTTTCCATAAAGAGACAAGTTATTAGCAGCAGTGAAGGAGAGGATAGCCCAACTCAGAAAAGAAGACTAGATACTTACGGGTGTAAGACAGGGAAGATGGACACTATCTTCAGGGAAATGGAAACATCAAGCAAAAATGTTGCAGATGTGAATGTTGCAGTGTTACTTCCACTGCTCCTTAAGTACTTCAATGAAGAAGAAGAACAGATGTTCTACAAAGTGGATCAAACAACCCTGCCCTCTGAAGTGGACTGTGCTGGACTTACAAGTGCACCATGTATCGTTGTGTGTGGTAAGAATATTTGTCTTTCTCCACCACAATATAGTAAAACCAAAAAGCAGAAAACTATTACTACTATTACTTTGATTGTTATTGTTGTTGTGGACTCAGTTGTAGCACGGTAATTTTATTTAGTAGTTGTTGGAAGTTGCGGTCTTTTGTCTCCGTTTATCACAAAATATTCCCCTTTTCTCTTGTCCTTGTACAAAACAGGAAACTCGACTTTGGCAGCGGAGAATTTCATGCTGTCTGTGGACCAGACCATTGTGAATGGCCACATCAGAATCTTCAGTGATGCTCTTATGCTGATGTTTGGTTCGTACTACTGTATGAACATATCTTACCCAGCAGCCCAGGCATCAACTTTTGAGTTCTTACAGAGGTAATATAGCACTAATCAATTTAATACATCAAAATAAGATAATATACAGGACTGTCTCAGAAAATTTGAATATTGTGATAAAGTTCTTTATTTTCTGTAATGCAATTAAAAAACATGAAATGTCATACATTCTGGATTCATTACAAATCAACTGAAATATTGCAAGCCTTTTATTGTTTTAATATCGCTGATTATGGCGTACAGCTGAAGAAAACTCAAAAATCCTATCTTAAAATATTAGAATATTTCCTCAGACCAAGTAAAAAAAAATATATATATATATATAACAGCAAAACAAAATCAAACATTTGAAAATGTCCATTAATGCACTCAGTACTTGGTTGGGAATCCTTTTGCACAGATTACTGCATCAATGCGGCGTGGCATGGAGGCAATCAGCCTGTGGCATTGCTGAGATGTTATGGATGCCCAGGATGCTTCAATAGTGGCCTTTAGCTCATTTGCATTGCTGGGTCTGGTGTCTTTCAGCTTCTTCTTCACAATACCCCACAAATTCTCTATGGGGTTCAGGTCAGGGGAATTGGCAGGCCAATCAAGGACAGTAATGCCATGGTCAGTACACCAGTTACTGGTGGTTTTGGCACTGTGGGCAGGTGCCAGATCATGCTGAAAAATGAAATCATCATCTCCATAGAGCTTTTCAGCAGATGGAAGCATGTAGTGCTCTAAAATCTCTTGGTACACAGCTGCATTTACTCTGTACTTGATGAAACACAGTGGACCGACACCAGCAGCTGACATGGCTCCCCAAACCATCGCTGACTGTGGGAACTTCACACTGGATTTCAAGCAACTTGGATTTTGCGCCTCTCCAGCCTTTCTCCAGACTCTGGCGCCTTGAATACCAAATGACATACAAAACTTGCTTTCGTCTGAAAAGAGGACTTTGGACCACTCTGCAACTGTCCAGTGCTTCTTTTCCATAGCCCAAGTCAGACGCTTCTTCCGTTGTCTTGAGTTCAGAAGTGGCTTGACCATGGGAATACGGCTATTGTAGCCCATTTCCCGCACACGTCTGTGAACAGCCTGCTCTTTGAGAAATTTCTTTTTGTGTCTTACCCTCCTGATGGAGGGTGTCAATGATGGTCTTCTGGACAGCAGTCAGATCAGCAGTCTTCCCCATACTTGTGATTTAGTTTCATGAACCAAGCTGAGTGTTTTTCAAGGCTCAGGAAACCCTTGCAGGTGTTTCGAGTTAATTAGACAATTTAAGTGATTAGTTAAATAGCCTACTAGTATACTTTTTCACGATATTCTAATATTTTAAGATAGGATATTTGGGTTTCTTAAGCTGTAAGCCATAATCAGCGATATTAAAACAATAAAAGGCTTGCAATATTTCAGTTGATTTGTAATGAATTGAGAACTGTATCACAATATTCTAAATTTTTGAGACAGTCCTGTATATATTATCTCCCAGTGCTAGTCGCCCCCCTTTTTGTTTTTCTTCAAAATTGCACATTGCCTATTTAAAATGCCCCTGTGTCCACATACTTTGACTTAAAATCAAGTGCCTGACCTCTTCTGAAAAGCTGAGGCCCTGTAGAATGGTACCAACAGATTGATTGTGTGATAAACTGCCAGTGTGGGACAAAGGGTAGAATATTAGTTTTCTTTGGGGGCGGTTCTGTACACCTGTGGAAATGACCACATTCTGCCCCCTTGGTCACTTATGTCGTCTTGGAAACACAGCTGAGACCCACTACCAGGTCTAGGATGAAGTATGACTTCTAGGGAGTCATTTTTGTGTGGGCATACACATGTGATTTTCTCAGTGTTCTTTTGGAGACTCCAAAAAGGACCTTTGGTTACCAAAGATAAAACATTCAGTACTAACCTGAAAAACCTGAGGAGGTTTGTGGAGGTTTAGCTGCATTACCTTCAGCGTACATTCACAGCAGGGAAGCCTGACAGCCTGCTGCGCATGAACACTCATGCTTGGAGTCACTCAAACCAGACAGGAACCAGCACTGCCACTGAGGAGGCCCCACTAGGAGGTGGAGTTGGGTCGCGGAGAAAAGCAACATGGAGCTGCTGAGATGGACCTGAAGGGACATTACTGTAGATGGTGCTGGCTGCTGCCCGGTCTAGGGGACTTGTCTTGCAGTCGGCAGGCAGATCTCCGGTCAGGCTTTTCTGCTGTGCATGTAGGCTGAACGTAAAGCACCTGCACTTCCACAAGTCTCCAAGCATTTCCTGAATTTATCCAAATATCACATAACAAAATAATATCAAAAACTTAATTTGAATGTTCTGATTTTATTGTAAGAGGAAAAACAACCTTGTTTTCTCTTTTTTTCTGATTGAGTTATGAAATGGAATGATGAAAGACCGACCCATGAAAACAATTAGAGTACAGTCCACAGTGACTAAAGTTTTTTTTTTTTTTTTTTTTTTTTTTTCCCCCCATTTGACAGGTGCCTCTTCAAGATAAATCCAGACAAGGGATCAAAAGTGGAGCGGAACGCCACCAAAAGAAAACTTGCAGTCAGTTCAAGGGTTCTCACACTGATCACCAGAATTGCAGACTACGAGTGGAGGGAATAAGAAGTGCTCACAAGTTATGGATACTTTGTCCAAGTTACAGACTGTTATGGATTAATATCCAGTGAGGTTTCACATAAGCTGTTATGTAGCTTTGTTATTAGTGATGTGGATTACTTGGCCAAGTTATGGATGCCTTTTGGATGTATGGTTACTTGACCCAGGTTATGGAAATGTTACTGTAAATTGGTAACAACTTTTTATTTATTTATTTTTTTTATTTGTTTTAGAACCAGTCATTTTAATTTAATTGTTTTTATTTTTTGAATATTGTTATAATAATGATTACAGTTAAATAAAAATACAGAGAATGGAAAATTATGGCTATTGTTGTTCAGCTTAGTCTCATTCAAGCACAACAGTTCATTTAAGCCCCTTTTCCCACTAGCCAAAAACCGGTTTAAATTCTGGTGTTATTAGGTGATTGTAGTTTTAGTTGAAAGTCTTTTAAATATTCAGGAAATCAATGTAAAAGAAAACAAAAAACTAAATTTACACCTAAGTTTTGAAAGATTAATAAAAAATATTGTTGTATACTGTTACTTTACATCTAATATAAAGTAATATACAGCTTTTTTACATAAAATAGTGCCATTAAAACCAACTAATAGCACATTTCTGTAAATTTAAGCATTATTATTCATATTATAATGTTAATTTACCATCTTTATGCGTAATTTCATTGTTTTAAAACATAATGTTTAAGTAAATGTTAAAAACAAATCTAAAATAACTAAATATACATTTGATGTGATCTAAAAATAACAGTAAATTGTAAACCCAATGTCATGTTTTAACATTTTTTTAACATGTTTTGAAAGATGAATCACATTATTTTGTGTCCATATACTGTTATATTACATCAAATATAAATTATACAACCTTTTTCCATTAAAAAAAAACAGCTAAGAACAGCACATTTCTGTAAAATTTAAGCAGTATTATTCGTAAGACAACATTTATTTACCATATTTCTAGGTAATTTAATTGTTTTAAAATGTGACTGTTTCTAATTAAACATTAAAAATAGAATGAAAATAAGACAAAAACTTGTTAAAATTACAACTACAAACTGTATTTTAATTATGGAAAATAACCGTATTTTTATTGGAGAGTAATTATCTGTTATTTTACAGTATTTTTCTGGCACCGCAGCTGCCAGAATATTACCGTTTTTTTAAGTTTTTTTTTTTTTTTTTTTTTTTTAAACAGTGTACCTTTCTTTGAGCTGAAGTTAATGAAACATAAGCTTCTTGGGCCTTACCCACCAACACACTTTGCAGCAGAATGGAACAATCTAGATCACTCCACTCATGGTCCTCTACCATGTCCTCAAACAAAGAACATCAGGATCGTGTTCATTAAACTTAGGTAACAGCTTCAACATACTAACCCAAGTTGTGTCCAGTAAACCCATCACCACCTTGAGACAGATTAAAAGATCCACCACTTAACTTGCCCTCAGACCTCAACTTCAAACGCTCAGCTTCCAGGGATAATTTCTTAACCTCCAACTCATGTGCTAGCCTTTTCTCTTCTTGTTCACGTACTAGCCTTTTTTCTTGTAAAGCTAATTTTCTCTCTTCAAGCTCATGTGCTAGCCGCAATGTTTCCAACTCGAACTGCATTTCCATCTCAGTTCTCTTAGATTGAAACTGTAACCGAGACTCTTGAGATACTATCGGACCTGATGAGTCATCATCCAATTTTGAGGCACCAGTTAAAGAATCCGTACCCTGGTAAGGTACATCTGTCACATCAGCATTTGCAAGAGAAGCAGTAAAGACATTTAGTTGTACAAGTTTGTCTTTTAAAAAAATTCCTCAATTGAGGTTTCCTTAATCCTTTCGCAGCTTCAGTGTCAATTTCAAAGTGTTCAGCTACTTGATGCATCTGCTCCTTAGTAAGTTTTTCCAAAAGTTCTAAAGTTGGGGTAGCCAAAAAAGAACCCAAAGTATCCATTTTCAAACAAAAACAATCCAGCAAACCAACTTCCAAAACAAACTTTTTTTTTTTTTTTTTTTTTCTTTTTTTTTTAAACCAACTATCAGGAAGTGCATGACTGGTACAACCAAATGGCAAATCTCCATTTACCTACAGCTAACTAATTGAGAAAAACCCTGACTAAAATTAGCCTAGTCTTCAGGCCTTCCTCCAAGAGCCAAGGCACTTGAAGCACCAAAATACCGCTGGCAGCAACTCCCTCCAGGCCAAAACCTCTCAGGCAGCAAACCATGGCGTTGCCCAAAAATAACAAACTAAAATAATAAACAGGGTTGTCTAAAAATGGAGTTGCCAAACAACAAGCACCACATAGCACTTACCCAATACCAAACAGAGACTTCTCTCTCTCCCCATCTGACAAAAGTACAAAAAAATCCTCATGGACCTCCAACAACAAACATATGGAACATGAAAAATTTCCAAAATCTAGTAAGTTTCCAAAACCTTAAACTAGCCCAAAAAAGCCTACACATAACCTGCCACACAGGAAAACCAAAGCCAGGGGCATGTAACTGCAACCTGAACACAATAATGAGGCCAATCAAGCATAATTAGTCCACATAAATTGGACGAGCCCCCACAATGTTACGTCCACCAGGCCCGTTTGGTGGGGTAACATTAATGGAGACCACACAAGGATTTTATGATTCAATGAAATTGGAATTTATTAAATTATATTAAAGAAATAAAACTTGGAAGAATGAATAACTGAAATGAGAAACCAAAATAGATTAATACAAAACCTTTAACCAACTAGAAATAAGCAAATGTCAAAACAAACCTAACAAAACCCAATCACAAGATACAAACCAAACGGCTTCTGAGGAGGGAGAGGGAAGGAAGCTCCCTTCTCTGCTGCAGCACGGCCACTTTACAAGCTGCAGAGAACTAATCAAGGAAAAACACATCACCTGCAGAAGGCCTGTCTCCAGGAAAAAGGCAGGGACCCACTGCAGCCGTAACACAATATTCTAATTTTCTGAGACAGTCCTGTATATATACACATACAGGGGTTGGACAATAAAACTGAAACACCTCTCATTTTAGTGTGGGAGGTTTCATGGCTAAATTGGACCAGCCTGGTGGCCAATCTTCATTATTGCACATTGAACCAATAAGAGCAGAGTGTGAGGGTCCAATTAGCAAGGTAAGAGCACAGTTTTGCTCAAAATATTGCAATGTGTAACCCGGGTGTAAATCTCAGTGATCAAGCCTGTGGCCGTTTCTCAATATGCGTTCTTGAGCGTTCTCATGTGCTCGTGACACGTCATCAGCCTCAGCCCGAGCACTGTTCCAATTCCCGAGAACGCCAAATCAAGAACGCGCCGAATTCCCCGGATGTTGTTCTCGCCCGCCCTCTTTATCGAGCATGCATCAGAGCAGACTTGTGCGTTCTTCAGACTGACCGCTTGCCCAGAATGCACCGCGGCCACAGCTTGATTCGAGACAGCGCAAACAGAGCTCACAGCGGTAAGTTAAAAATTCCCTTTTCTGCTGCTGTTGTTCTTCAAAAGTACGTTTTCAAGTACGTTTGAGGTGAGAACGTTATACTTTTAAGCTTCCCTATGTGGCCCGTTTACAGAGTTAGTGCATAAAAGTAGTGTGCATAACATCGTTGGTTATGATTTATTTGTTTTGTGTTTATCTGACTGACGTGTATTGCTTTATTAACTCAATACTTTCTGGAATAAATTGTAAATGTCTGCCAAGGACAACAGCAGCATATAAAATAAATAAATAAATAAATTCTATAAATGTTTTTCCTATCTAAGTGAGTTTATTCTGAGTCAGGACATGAATAATTGAGAGGAGAAAGAAGGAAAGAAAATAATATTAATAATAGTATATGAAAAAACAGACATTTATTTTATACAAATGTTTAATCTTTGGAAAAGAATGAAGGTGTAATATATTCAACAAATTATTAACAGTTACTAACATGGTTTAAAACAAATAAATAACTCCTATTAAGATCTTATACAAATAGACAATGCCTATAAACTTACAATTAAAAATAGTTGGAATGAAAATTATTTAACGATTATTTAATGTATTTTCACAGGTAGTGAAAAAAATGAAATGAAGCAGCATGTGAACATGACTCCAACTGATCTACATTAGGTCAGGTGTAGTCATGTTCACTTAAACATGCAGCCAGCTGGAGCCGCTCCCTATCTTCAGCCACCAGATGGTCATCCTCCTCTGGGTCAACCTCCTTATCCTCCACGTCAAGCTGGTCCCTGCCTCTATACAAATATTGTGGAGGATGCAGCAGGCGGTGATTACTTTTGGGGCAAACGTCGGGCGGACCTCCAACACCCTATAGATGATGGAATGCCACCGTGTCTTCAGACCACCAAAGGCACGCTCAACGATGATAATCAGCCTTGGCGTGGTGTCTGTTGTAGCGTGCCTCCACCTGAACTATACCAAATATAAAATTAACTTGTAATTTAGGTAATATGCTGATATGTCTTAATCTTCTATCCAATTAATATCATCTATGTATCAATTGTGTGTCATTGCTTGCTCTATTTAAGGACAAGAAGGTAAGAGATCTTACTGGCAAGCTGTCTCCCTATAGGATGTACTGCAGACCAGCCAGTAGAGGGTCACCAGCACCTCTATCTCCTGTGGCCATCCATGGACCTTCTAACCTGACTCCGCCAGATAGATTTGCTCCGCATATCCATCTGGAAACCTTCCGTTGAAGTAATTTTGGGAAGGGGCGAAAATACTGGTTAGCTGATTGGCCTATATTGGTGATAGACGGGCCAAATAAACCAATCAGATTCGTCGTCACTCTGTTACGAGCGACGACGAAAACACAACCACAAGCCAAGCTACTCTTGCTGCTGCAGATAAAGGCTCGTTAGCTCAGCAAAGAAATACTCTGTAATTCCGATAAAACTTGCTCGATAGCCACGCTAACGCTAGTTTCATCGGCTGAAGCCGCCATGTTGTTTAGACTGAACTGACGCGCTTCCCGTTGCGTCACACCTCAACCCGCCTCAAAGCCAACGCTGATTGGACGTTCGTTTGGTGAACGGCTCCAAATTTTCTTTAACGGAGAGTATCCAGACTGATCTGCGAGTGAAACCTTGAAAGCTCGCGAGATCAGGATGGTCTCACGAGGCTATGGACCTTCTGGATGGGCAGCAGCTGAAGGAGGAGGACAATGGTGGCCCTGTTTAGCCAGAAGGCTGGTTTCAGGTCCCCTTCATTAAAAAATATTTGGAGGATTGGCACAGAGGTGTTTATCCTCACATATTTTGTTTCTGTTTCTTCCTGTAAATAAAAAATGCCAAATGTTACCATAATTGTTTTTTGTCACCTTTTCTATGCATAAAACTATACCTGTTTAACATGCGGATTATTATAGTTCTCAAGAAAGAAAAGGTAAAATGTATAGTAAATGTAGCAAATGGCTTCCCTTCTCTGGTATTTTGACCATTTCACTGAAAAATTAGCTGAACTAACTGCACATAATTTATAGATTAATCACTGTAAAGGTGGACAGACATAAAAATATGTTTTTTCCCTTCTTAATTAATGCTGTGAAGGTCAGGAGGTGCAATACAGTAGCTTAACCCTACTGTTACTAATGTTAAAATTGGCTCTTCATTTTAATTAATTATAGACAAATAGTCACAATTGCAACCTGATCACGTTTTTATTACCATCCTCAATGTTTTTTAAAGATAAAAGTTGGAAATAGGCTGTCAATCTTAAAATGCCTACCAGTTGGCAATAAATGGGTGAGCAAAGCCTGCCTTCTGAGCCTCCTCTGCCGCATCAATCTTCTCCTTGCTCGTATCTGCCTCCTCAACTGCATCACCTCCTCTTCAGCCTGCTGGTAAAGCTGACCAATGATCGAAGCAACAGCAGTATTGCTCGTATTCCTCATTTTGCTTCTACAAAGTGCTGATTTTTTAAAAAGATTCAATCGCCTCTACAACTACAACAATTACAACTCCCCACAAAGAAATTCCCGCTATTGCTGGTTTTATACCCACAATTTTGTAATTTTTTTTAGATATTTTATTAGACTTTTTAGAAATTAATAATAAAAAAAACGTTTTGAATAAGATATGATGGTGTACTGTATAAATAGTTTTGAACGTTAAAGAAATGCTCAAGAGCTGCGGGTGTGATGACATCACAAGTACGCTTCTGTTCCAATACACAATACGTGCTGCATGCTCGCTTTCTCGTCAAGTCCGATCTTCCTGTGTTCTTACCGAGAACAGACTTGACGAGAACGCGAGTACGGACTCGCGTTCTCACGAATTGAGAAACGGCCTGTGTAAAGTTGAACTTCCATCTCCTCACTACTTCATAGCCAATCACTGTCAAGTATCAAGGTCACATGTACTTCCACAGCCTATCAGTTAGGTATATTAGCTGGAGTAAGGAAGTAGGAAAGATTAGGTTTTTGATTATGGATGTATTTTATATAATTCAGCTTCAAATAGTTTACTAAAAACCATAGATAGAATACAATATAAAGCATTAAGACTTTGTTGTGGAGCGATGAAAAGTACCCCAACTTCAGCTCTACAAGTTGAGATGGGTGAGATGCCGTTGGAGCTTAGAAGGAAACAATTAGCCATAACTTACTGGGCAAATATTAAAGGACATAAAGAAAGTTATCCTCCATATATTATGTTACAACCTTGTCAAGAAAAAGAAAAAAAGCTAATAAATAGTTTTGGATGGATTATAAAAAATGAAATAAGAGAGATAGGATTAAATCATAGTTTAATTAGTCCTGTGATTGTTATTCCTGTTATTCCACCATGGATAATTGAGATAGCGGAAGTTGATTTAAGTTTACTGGAAAAAGGAAAACAATTAGAAAAGAAAGAGGTGGAAAATTATATTGGAAATGAGTATGCGGAATATATACAAATATATACAGATGCCTCTAAAATGTCAAATAGTAATATAGGAATAGCTTTTATAATTCCGGAATTAGATATTATGAGAAATAAAAGAATAACAGACAAATTTTTTAGAATGTAGTAAGTATGTTCGAGAAAGGGAGGAGTTAATTAGAAATTTAAATAATAATAAAAATAAGTTAGATATTAGAAATTTGCTTCAAAGATCATCGGGGGATGTAGTTTTTAATAGTATTTTTAATTTTCTAAGGAGAACAGGTATTATGGGAAGATTATAGTGGTTTTACATCTGATCCATACTCCAGTCTAGAAGGTGGCGGTAATGCACCTGAAAGTTGTTTGCCAACCGCCATAAAAAAAAACAAGAAGAAGAAGAAGAAGAAGGAAAGATTAGCACATGTTGGGAGTGTCACTACCCGATCCGTACCGGTAGCACGATCCGTACCATCAGCTCATTTGCGCAAGCGCAAACAGAATAACTTCCGGTTGGCAATATTTCGTTTATCTTACTATTTTATTCTTTTGTCTTTTTTTCGGGCCGGGGGTTTCTTTTTGTATATCTTTGTATTTAGGTAAATATTGCATATTCTACAAATAAATACAGAAATACGTTTTTTTATTTTTTTTAATAGCAACAATGTTTCCCAGTTGTGGTTAGGGAAATAAAAATATTTACACCATTTCTTAAAGTACATAAAAAAACCCAGCTATAAACACATAAAGGAGTATAGAAACGTATTTTATTTCAAATATTCATCAGGTTTTTTTTATCATTTATTTGATTTGCATATGTATTTGTGTATTTTGTACTTAATAAATGCATTTTAATAAAGTATGCCCTGGCTTTGTTATGTGTTCTTTGTTCTATTCCCTGTTTTGGTTTTTGTAAAAAAATAAAAATAAACAATGCGGCTACTTTGACGACAGGGTCTTCTCTTGTTTATGATTTGGACACCACAGGGCGCCAAACTCTTAATCGATAGTTTTAACTTTCTAATAAAACTAATTTATATTTCAATTTAAATTATTTGTATAGCAAAATTCACCTTATGATTAAGGATGAAACATTTTTTCCAGTCCTATTTGAACAAATAATAAAACTAATAGAGTGCATTCAGACAATTCAGACAAATGTTGCGCAATAATATATTCCCGGACTTCTGAGCATATCCGATGATGACGTCAAGCAATACAATGGAGAGAATGTAAAACTTATCCCTTTCCTCCAGAAAAATATTAAATGTTTTCTATACGATATAGTTTAGCATTCATTAATGCTTTAAGTATAGAAATAAGTATTTTCAGTACCGTAATTACATTATTTTTTTGGCGACCCGGAAGTTATTCTGTTCGCGCTTGCGCAAATGGGCTGATGGTACGGATCGTGCTACCGGTACGGATCGGGTAGTGACAGGGAGAAGCAGAGCTGCAGGAGCTAACTACTTTGCCAGGATGAGATGGAGGAAAAAAACCTGTTGTGTGAGACATAAACTGTGGAACTGGTGAGTGTTTCTGTTTGCGGCTTAGTGTTAGCTCATTGATGTCACTGTTTGTTTGTACACTCAGAAATTTAGCAGCTAAACAAACGGACGCCCATATTAGATTTGAACAAACCACATGTGAACAATAGGGTGCCTTAAATGTTTGTTGAGCACTTGTTTATATTAGGTTTTCTTTACATTTCATGTTGACTAATTTATATAGTCCGTATTTATTGTATTTTCACAAATGTAATTTATATTGAACTTTATATTTCTATTTAATATGCATATTGACTGAAAATTGAAATTATTTAAAGTGCAAAGAGTGCCATTTATTGAATTTGTGTGGGCACACTAGAATGTTTGATTATATATTAAGAAAATGGTCCTGTCTTATTATTCAGGCCAGGTTTCGATGGCGAGCTGAAGATCCAGGCCTAGAGCCCAAGAAAGGTTGCACTTTTGGGTGCATAAAGACTTGTTGATCTCCTGCCAGGCTGGTAGGAGGCTCCTTGCAGCCAACGAACAATTCTGTTCTACTCTGATCTGACTTGAGTCAGTCAGGACCTGCACTGCACCAAGCACTTTAAAAAGAACTTGCTTGGGACCTTTAACCAACCCCAGCTTGGGGTGAATGAACTGAAGGGTGTGGGTTTATTAATGGTAGAATTGATCAATTTGGGGTTTTTTTCTGTTTATTTTGTTTTTTTCTTTTGCACATTTTATATGGCCATTTGAATGTTTCACTGTTGTAAATATGTATATAATCTTCTTCACTATAAATACAAGGCACTCGCAACTGCAACCTTCTAGTCTGCCTGCTCCTTCATGAGTTGTATCTAATTTCTGATCCAACTGGCCCATTGACCCGATTGGTCACTATCCACTTACATTGATTTAAAATGTACTATATTATCTTTACAAATATGCTACAAATGCACACAACATTATTGGTGATATACCAGAGTTCAAAAGACAACAATTTGTTGGTGCACGTCTTGCTGGCGCATCTCTGACCAAGACAGCAAGTCTTTCAATTCAATTCAATTCAATTTTATTTATATAGCGCCAATTCATGAAACATGTCATCTCAAGGCACTTTACAAAGTTAAGTTCAATCATATTATACAGATTGGGTCAGATTATACAGATTGGTCAAAAATGTTCCTATATAAGAAAACCAGTTGATTGCATCAAAGTCCCGACAAGCAGCATTCACTCCTGGAGAATCGTAGAGCCACAGGGAGAGTCGTCTGCATTGTACATGGCTTAGCAGCAATCCCTCATACTGAGCAAGCATGAAGCGACAGTGGAAAGAAAAAACACCCGTTAGCGGGAAGGAAAAACCTCTAGCAGAACCGGGCTCAGTATGAACGGTCATCTGCCTCGACCGACTGGGGGTTACAGAAGACAGAGCAGAGACACAACAAGACAGACAAAAAGCACAGAAGCACACATTGATCTAGTAATCTGTTCTACATTAGATGGTAATAGTCGGTGATCTGTCCTCCCAGGATGATTTCACAGTCAACAGAACGTCAGACCAGGTGTACCTACTATGAAGAAAAAAGAGAGAGAACAAAAAGTTAAAAGCTGAAATGACAACAGTCATTTCAATGTAATGCAATGCAAAAGTGGAGAACAGTAGACTGGAGAACAGTAAAAATCAGCAGAGTGAGAAAAATAGGCCCTGATGTCCTCCAGTAGCCTAAGCCTATAGCAGCAAAACTATAAAGGTAGCTCAGAGTAACATGAGCCACTCTAGTTATAAGCTTTGTCAAAAAGGAAGGTTTTAAGATTAGTCTTAAAAGTAGACAGGGTGTCTGCTTCACGGACCAAAACTGGAAGTTGGTTCCACAGGAGAGGAGCCTGATAGCTAAAGGATCTGCCTCCCATTCTACTTTTAGAGACTCTAGGAACCACCAGCAGACCTGCAGTCTGAGAGCGAAGTGCTCTGTTAGGAACATACGGGGTAATCAGAGCTCTGATATATGATGGAGCTTGATTATTAAGGGTTTTATACGTTAGAAGAAGAATTTTAAATTCTATTCTTGATTTAACAGGAAGCCAATGAAGGGAAGCTAAAATTGGAGAAATATGATCCCGCTTGTTGATTTTCATCAGAACTCTTGCTGCAGCATTTTGGATCAGCTGAAGGCTTTGAACTGCATTTTGTGGACTTCCTGATAGTAAAGAATTACAATAGTCCAGCCTTGAAGTAACAAATGCATGGACTAGTTTTTCAGCATCACTCCTGGACAGAATGTTTCTAATTTTGGCAATATTCCGGAGGTGAAAAAAGGAAACTCTGGAAACCTGTTTAATATGGGATTTAAATGACATGTCTTGGTCAAAAATAACACCAAGGTTTTTTACTTTATTACCAGAGGCCAAGATAATGCCATCCAGATTAAGTGATTGGTTAAGAAGTTTATTTTTTGAGGACTCTGGTCCAAAGATTACAACTTCTGTCTTGTCAGAATTTAAATGCAGAAAACTTAAAGTCCTCCAGCTTTTGATGTCATCAAGACATGACTGCAGTCGAAGTAATTGATTGGACTCATCAGGATTTATGGATAAATATAGCTGAGCATAACAGTGGAAATTAATCCCATGCTGTCTGATAATTTTTTTCGATCGGAAGCATATATATATAGTAAAGAGAATTGGTCCAAGGACTGAACCCTGTGGTACTCCACAGGTGACCCCTTTGTGATGCATCAAGAGCCACGGTATCCTGGGTAATGTCAGCATATCACCAAGAAGGACGAACCACATCCAACAGGATTAACTGTGGACACAAGAGGAAGCTGTCTGAAAGGAATGTTCGGGTGCTAATAGGTGCCTAGCGTTTGCAATAAGGAGGTACCTATTACTATTCACCTCTTAACGGACTCTTTATTATTAGGCGCCTGCCATAGCGTTTGCAATGAGGAGGCACCTATTACTATTCACGTCTAAACGGACTCTTTATTATTAGGCGCCTGCCATAGCGTTTGCAATGAGGAGGCAGTGCTGTGCTTTGTACAACACTGCCTCCCATGCAAATGCATGGAGGCACCTATTACTATTCACATCTAAACGGACTATTTATTATTAGGCGCCTGCCATAGCGTTTGCAATGAGGATGAAAAAAGGACTTTGGACCACTCTGCAACTGTCCAGTGCTTCTTTTCCATAGCCCAAGTCAGACGCTTCTTCCGTTGTCTTGAGTTCAGAAGTGGCTTGACCATGGGAATACGGCTATTGTAGCCCATTTCCCGGACACGTCTGTGAACAGTGGCTTTTGATACCTGGACTCCAGCTTCAGTCCACTGTCATTGAAGCTCCCCCAAATTCTGGAAGCGGCTCTTCTTCACAATGCTGTTAAGGCTGCGGTCACCTCTCTTGGTTGTGCAGCGTTTCCTGCCACATTTCCCCCTTCCAACACACTTTTTGTGAATGTGCTTTCAAAGTGCACTCTGTGAACAGCCTACTCTTTGAGAAATTTCTTTTTGTGTCTTACCCTCCTGATGGAGGGTGTCAATGATGATCTTCTGGACAGCAGTCAGATCAGCAGTCTTCCCCATACTTGTGATTTAGTTTACTGAACCAAGCTGAGTGTTTTTCAAGGCTCAGGAAACCCTTGCAGGTGTTTCGAGTTAATTAGACGATTCAAGTGATTAGTTGAATAGCCTACTAGTATACTTTTCACGATATTCTAATATTCTCTCTTGCACCTTTACGTTTGCGAGCACTGATCTGACGTCACTTCCTGTTTGCTGTAAGGCGTATTGTGTCACTTCCTGTTTTCACTGCATGAGCAACGGTTTTTTGCTCCAGATTCTCTCGCTTTTACCTTTAATCTCTTTGCTGTAACATCTGTTTCTAACACATAAGCACTTTTTAAAACATTTTCTGTTGCTGCACATCACGCTTGGGAACTCCTCGTGTTTCACGGTTAACTCTCTTGGCGTGGTAGAAGGGCGCTAGCCTAGCTTTAGCCTAGCCTAGCTTTAGCTCCACAATGGCTTCCTCTCCTACTATTACTTCAGCTTCTCCGTCTCTGACTAAGTCTCCCCTTATCTCCTGCTCTCTGTGTCAGATGTTTAGCTATTCCTCTGCCTCCTTTAGTGATAATGGTACTTGTAATAAATGTAGTGTTTTTGTAGCTTTGGAGGCGAGGGTGTCAGAATTAGAGACCCGGCTCCGTGCTATGGAAAAACCAGCTGATAGCCGCCCCTTTGCTAGTGCGGAGCCACAGAGACCTAGCGTTACTTCACTTAGTGGTCCTCCAGAAGCACCCGAGCAGCCGGGTAAGCAGGCCGGCTGGGTGACGGTTTGTAGGAAGCATAGCTCTAGATTTCAGCCCCCAGTTCACCACCAACCCGTCTGCGTTTCTAACAAATTTTCCCCACTCAGCGACACACCCGCTGAGAAGCCGATCCTGGTGATTGGGAGCTCAATAGTCAGAAACGTGGCAATAGAGACACCAGGGACCATAGTTAAATGCCTGCCAGGGGCCAGAACGGGCGACATAGAATCTTACCTGAAACTGCTGGCTAAGGATAAGCGTAAATACAGTAAGATTGTTATTCACGCTGGCGGTAATGACACCCGGTCACGCCGATCAGAGGTCACTAAAGTTGGTGTTGCTTTGGTGTGTGAGTTTGCTAAAGCAATGTCGGACTCCGTAATTTTCTCTGGTCCCCTGCCTGATCTGACCAGTGATGACATGTTTAGCCGCATGTCATCATTCAACCGCTGGTTGTCTAGGTGGTGTCCTGAAAACGACGTGGGCTACATTGATAACTGGCGAACTTTCTGGGGAAAACCTGGTCTGATCCGGAGAGGCGGCATCCATCCTACTTTGGATGGTGCTGCTCTTCTTTCTAGAAATCTGGCCGGATTTATTAGTTCTCCTAAATAGTGACAACCCAGGGTCCAGACCAGGAAGCAGAGCCGTAGTTTAACACACCTCTCTTCAGCTTCTGTACTCTTACCCATCCATTATCCTATTGAGACGGTGTCTTTACCAAGGCCAAAACTTAACAGATCAAAAACTTATCTAAAAGGAACAAATCATAAAAACCTAATAAAAATCAATACGGTTCACCTTGAACCTAAAAAAAAAAAAAAAAAAACAATTAAATGTGGTCTATTAAATATAAGGTCTCTCCCTCCAAAGACTTTGTTAGTTAATGAATTGATTTCTGATAAACAGATTGATTTATTATTTCTCACAGAAACCTGGCTACAAGAGGACTATGTTAGTATAAACGAGTCAACTCCCTCCAATTATTCAAATTTCCACATTCCCAGACCTGTGGGAAGAGGAGGAGGAGTGGCAACCATCTTTCAGTCTGATTTATTAATTAGTCCCAGGCCAATTAATAACTACAGTTCTTTTGAACATTTAACCCTCAGTTTCCCTAATCCAAACTGCAAAGCAATAAAACCTCCTCTGTTTGTTGTTTTGTATCGTCCACCAGGCCCTTACTCTCAGTTTTTGGATCAGTTGTCAGACTTCTTATCTGATTTGGTGTTAAATACTGATAAGGCTATTATAGTGGGTGATTTTAACATCCATGTTGACACAGAATGTGATAACCTTAGTGTAGCCTTTAAAACTATCCTAGATTCAATTGGTTTTGCTCAAAATGTGCATAAACCGACGCACTCTCGGCTCCATACTTTAGACCTTGTGCTGACATATGGCATTGATTGTGAAGAATTAACAGTATTCTCTCACAACTCTGTCCTGTCTGATCATTTTTTTAATAACATTTGAGTTTAATCTAACTGAGTTCTCCACCCCCAAAAGAGGGTTCCATTATAGTAGATCTTTATCGGACAATGCTGCATCAAACTTTAAAAAGTCTGTCCCCCTCTTAATATCGTCAGTATTGCAGAAATACCCTGCAGATAGCAGCAATGTTGTTTCTTCCAATTCACAAATAGATGTCTTTGTAAACGGTATGACTTCATCATTGCGTTCTGCATTAGACAATGTAGCTCCCTTGAAAAAGAAGGTGATTATTCACAGGAAGCGGTCTCCCTGGTTTAATTCAGAGCTGCGTTCCTTGAAGCACAATGTTAAGAAATTGGAGAGAAAGTGGCGCTCTACACACCAAGAGGAATCCTATCTAATCTGGAGGGACAGTCTATTGTTGTATAACAAGACCCTTCGCAGAGTTAGAGCAGCATATTTTTCTTCATTAATTGAGGGGAATAAGAATAATCCTAGATTTCTCTTCAGTACAGTTGCCAAACTTACACAGAGTCATAGCTCTGTTGATCCATCCATTCCCTTAGCTCTTAGCAGTAATGATTTTATGGGATTCTTCATAAATAAAATTGATTCCATTAAAAATAAAATAATTGGCATCCTCCCAAACATGATTACCTCGTCCTCAGTAAGTGAGGCAGCATTGGAGGAATCTTTAGAACCTGCGCAGTGTCTGAACTGTTTAAAAGCAGTAGAGCTTTCTGAGCTATCTAAAATTTTAGCTTCATCTAAACCTTCTACCTGTATGTTAGACCCAATCCCAACTAAGTTGTTTAAGGAGGTATTCCCTCTGATCAGTGGTCCTATTTTAGACATGATTAATCTATCCTTGGTAAATTGATATAAGATAAGATAAGATAGTCTTTATTGATCTCACAATGGAGAAATTCACTCGCCACATCGGCTCATACAAAAAGGTGCAGAGTAGGGAAGGTGCATTCAGTTATATACAGTGAATCTTCATATATACAATGGATCAACGTGGGCTACCACAGGCTTTTAAAGTAGCTGTTATTAAACCTTTACTTAAGAAACCATCTCTTGATCAAGATGAGTTAGTAAATTACAGACCTATATCTAATCTTCTTTTCTTATCTAAAATTCTTGAGAAAGTAGTTGCTAATCAACTATGTGATTATTTACAAAGTAATGACCTACTTGAGGAGTTTCAGTCATGCTTTAGACCTCATCATAGCACTGAAACAGCTCTGGTGAAGGTCACTAATGACATTCTCATGGCCTCAGATAATGGACCTGTGTCTATACTTGTCATGTTAGATCTCAGTGCTGCATTTGATACAGTTGATCACAATATTCTCCTACAAAGACTTGAGCAAACTGTAGGGATTAAGGGAAAAGCATTAGGCTGGTTTAAATCTTATCTTATTTGTCGGACAGATTTCAGTTTGTTCATGTTAATAATAAATCTTCCTCAAACTCTAGGGTCACTTGTGGAGTACCACAGGGTTCAGTCCTTGGACCAATTCTATTTACTATATATATGCTTCCGATTGGCAAAATTATCAGACAGCATGGGATAAATTTCCACTGTTATGCTGATGACACTCAGCTATATTTATCCATAAATCCTGATGAATCCAATCAGTTACTTCGACTGCAGTCATGTCTTGATGACATCAAAAGCTGGATGACTTTAAATTTCCTGCATTTAAATTCTGACGAGACAGAAGTTGTAATCTTTGGGCCAGAGTCCTCAAAAAATAAAGTTCTTAATCAATCACTTAATCTGGATGGCATTAACTTGGCCTCTGGTAAAAAAGTTAAAAATCTTGGTGTTGTTTTCAACCAAGACATTTAAAGTCTTAAATAATAAAGTCTTTATAGTCATTTAAATCCCATATTAAACAGGTTTCCAGAGTTTCCTTTTTTCACCTCAGGAATATTGCCAAAATTAGAAACATTCTGTCGAGGGGTGATGCTGAAAAACTAGTCCATGCATTTGTTACTTCAAGGCTGGACTATTGTAATTCTTTACTATCAGGAAGTCCACAAAATGCAGTTCAAAGCCTTCAGCTGATCCAAAATGCTGCGACAAGAGTTCTGATGAAAATCAACAAGAGGGATCATATTTCTCCAATTTTAGCTTCCCTTCATTGGCTTCCTGTTAAATCAAGAATAGAATTTAAAGTTCTCCTTCTAACGTATAAAGCCCTTAATGGTCAAGCTCCATCATATATCAGAGCTCTGATTACCCCGTATATTCCTAACAGAGCACTTCGCTCTCAGACTGCAGGTCTGCTGGTGGTTCCTAGAGTCTCTAAAAGTAGAATGGGAGGCAGATCCTTTAGCTATCAGGCTCCTCTCCTGTGGAACCAACTCCCAGTTTTGGTCCGTGAGGCAGACACCCTGTCTATTTTTAAGACTAATCTTAAAACTTTCCTTTTTGACAAAGCTTATAGTTAGAGTGGCTCATGTTACCCTGAGCTACCTCTATAGTTGTGCTGTGATAGGCATAGGCTACTGGAGGACATCAGGGTCTAATTTTCTCACTCTACTGATTTCTACTGTTCTTCAGTCTACTGTTCTCCAGTTTTGCATTGTATTACATTGAAATGACTGTCGTCATTTCAGCTTTTAACTTTTTGCTCTCTCTCTTTTTCTTCATAGTAGGTACACCTGGTCTGGCGTTCTGTTAACTGTGACATCATCCAAGGAAGACCGATCACCCGCTACTACCATCTAATGTAGAACAGATTACTGGATCAATGTGTGCTTCTGTGCTTTTTTGTCTGTCTTGTTGTGTCTCTGCTCTGTCTTCTGTAACCCCCAGTCGGTCGAGGCAGATGACCGTTCATACTGAGCCCAGTTCTGCTGGAGGTTTTCCTCCCTGCTAATGGGTGGTTTTTCTTTCCACTGTCCCTTCATGCTTGCTCAGTATGAAGGATTGCTGCAAAGCCATGGACAATGCAGACGACTCTTCCTGTAGCTCTACGCTTCTTCAGGAGTGAATGCTGCTTGTCGGGACTTTGAAGCAATCAACTGGTTCCCTTATATAGGACATTTTTGACCAATCTGTATAATCTGACTGATTTTGACTTTGTAAAGTGCCTCGAGATGACATGTTTCATGAATTGGCGCTATATAAATAAAATTGAATTGAATATTTTGAAATAGGATATTTGGGTTTCTTAAGCTGTAAGCCATAATCAGCGATATTAAAATAATAAAAGGCTTGCGATATTTCAGTTGATTTGTAATGAATCCAGAATGTATGACATTTCATGTTTTTTAATTGCATTACAGAAAATAAAGAACTTTATCACAATATTCTAATTTTCGGAGACAGTCCTGTATAGTTCTGGCACTTTTAACTGTTGGGCTGAGTGACTGTCTGGCAAATTAAACTTTCTCTGTGGTTTTAGTATTATGTACTTTGTGTAGTAAATTTCTAATTCCATGAAAAATTACCGTAGGTTATGCATTGAGCCAAATTCAGTACGTGTTCGTCAAATCCTATAACAGAGAGAAGCTTACATAATGTGTGCCTCTTCTCACCGCCACCCTGGAATTATTTTAACAAATGTAAGGCAGAGCTTTACTTACTGATTTCCACCCAACGCTTAGTGCTCAAGGTTACTCCGCTCAACGCAGTCTGGGTCTGAATTGGACGTCCACCATCACACAACTTCCATCTGCTGCTCCACCATTTTAACACTAAACTCTGTGGTAAAGTTATGGAGACAAATCTCCTAAACTCCACCAGTTCTGATGGGTCCTACGGTTAGCTCCCCTCATCTCTAAACGCAGACAAATTACAGAACAACAACGACTTTGTTCAACTCACCCCAGCAAAAAACTTTATGCTGTAAATTAATTACTTTCAATATCACGAATTTCCGTGAAGAAACACGGACATACGTGACAGTCAGTTACCACCGCAGGCGCAGGCATCTGTATTTTCAGATTAAAAGCCCTAGTTTAGCTATGAGCGTTTCAAATTCAGTTTGTTACTATATACTTATACAATGCAAAAATGTTAAACCAATATCTGCTTATGATAAGTTATTCTAACTCAAATAAAAGAAATAGAGACACAGACGATTTTTTAAAAATATATAATAGTTACAGTAGGCCTAATTTCTATGATATGAGCTCAGGGTTTATTCCCCTAAAAAAAGGGCTCTGTTACAGATTACTTTATTTTGAAGGTGTGATATAGGAAACGTCCGACTGTTGTTCAGAAGTCGCAGATTTTTTTCTTGTCTTTTTTTGGAGGAACTGTAAATTATTGAAAGAAAACTTCAGACACTAGATCTACCGATAGGATGGCAGAGAGGGAAGGAGGTGGTAAGTTTGTGTGACTTTTTAAGAGTTTGTTGGTGGAAATCTAAAACCAACGCGTTGTGTCTGGGACAACTTTTAAAACAATCAAAGGCGTTAAGATCCTTAGATAGCTTAAAGTAATATAGCGAAAACCTATTTTCCCTAACAATGTTCAGTTTGTTTGGTTATTATAGATTATTATTTGTCCGTTTGGGGATATTTAGATGTGTGACGCAGTTTTAAGTCGCTGACACTTTCACTTTCACTATTCGGTTACTAATATAGCCTTGATTATTATGGTCGAAGATTATTAAAATGAGTTACGATCCATTACTGACAACCAGGGCTGTCGTGTGTATTATGAATTAAAATATTTAAACTATTGTCTAAGTCCACTTCTGCTCGTTTCCTTTCTTTAGGTGCAGCAACGGGAAGAGTCCGAAGACGCAGCATGGATGAACCTCCTAAAGCAGGGATTCCCAAAGTGTGGTTCGCGCAGCTGCCACTAGGGGGTGCGCGAGGCGAAAACTGTAATGGCGTCTCACCGTGTTTTTATCCGCCACACAATGCGTGTAAACAAGCATTTCTTTTGTAAAGCTTAAAAAACTGTTAATTTAATCAATAAATAAAAATGTATTGTAATGATCCTTATTAGACTTTATTGCTAAATGCTGTTGCACACTTACTGTTCCTTTAAATCAGATTACTTTGGGTAGCGGAAGAAATGTGTGGCTTCCGGGGAGAGGAGTCGTTATTCGGGGGACTGGCGGAGTGAAAGCTTTCCCGTCCTGTTCGTCCTAAAATAGTGTTAGCAGCAAAACCTAGGTGCTTGGGTGTCATAACGGAACGATACATTATTAACACGAAAATGTAGAAATCTTCTTCTACGCTTCTAAAATGAAGGTCTCTGCTTCAATATTTCTCGCAAATATGCTCAATCGGCTGAAATCTGGGAAACAGGTGAGACATCTAAGGTGAAAGTTAGTCATTAAAGAGGCGAGGAAGAGAGTGAGAGAGAAATTGGAGGAAACAGAGGAGAGAATCGCAACGGATCCGGGAGAAGAAAACAAGTTCCTGACTTTACGTCGTTTACGTCAGCAGAGGAAACATTTAATTCCGGCCGAAAGTTTTATTTACGAGATTGAATTGAGTGACTCGGTCTCTATGGATCCCGCAGCGCCTACAAACAGCGCCGTGCTGCACATGGGGCCATGACTTTGAACCGGTGACGCGCATGACACACACACCCCGCTCTCGTTACCGCTGGTCCTGGGGGGGATTAGTGGTGATAGACGCGATTTCTTGACTATGCTCACGCACAGATCTGTAATACTTTTCATTGCGATTCGGACAGGCGCAGACTGCACCGGGCAGTTCATTTTAAAGAGGCAGTTTAAGCGCATATTCAGACAGAAATGAGCTGGTGTTGCCGTGGGCGTGTTTACCTGCTGATGGTACGGCTGTGAAACAATCAGAAAAAAATCTCTGATTAATAACATCTTTATGGAGCGCTAGAGTTATTGTTACTCTGTGCTGCTCCACCAGTTCTCTCCCGCTCGCTCGCTCGTCATCGGACACAAAACAAACTACTTCGTGTTTGTATTTTGCGGCGTAAATTGTGCGGCAGGCTCAGATTTAGAAGCTTTGTTACGACATTTGAGTTGTAACCTCTCTCTCTCTCTCTCTCTCTCTCTCTCTCTCTCTCTCTCTCTATCTCTCTCCTCTACTCTCTCTCTCTCTCTATATATATATATATATATATATATATATATATATATATATTATAAAAAATTTAATCACGATTAATCACATAATGTCGATAGTTAACTCGAGATTAATCACATATTTTATCCTTTTATTTCTGAAAGTGTAATAGCCTGTTTGGGCATTTTAATATGCAATTTTGCAATAAATGACACTAATAAAATACATGCTTGTACAAAAAATAATTTTATTTTGTTATTATTCAAGCACTTTTCAGAATTGGAATGAAAACATCCTGGTGCCAAATGTTAAACTCTGGACTATAATGGCTAAATGACTAATCATGACGCCCTGATGTTTTACAACACCAGGTGTAAACAAATGTGTCAAATAAATACCTGTTTTCATGCCGATATATATTTTTTGCCTCTTAATAACAAAGATAGACAGGGTATTATGCATAACATATAATTAGATAAAAATTGTACATTTCAATAAAGTCCATAAGTTTGTTCATTTCCTTCTTCTCTCCTCTCTCTCTCGCTCTCTCTCTCTCTCTTCCTCTCCTCCTCTCTTCTCTCTTCTCACCCTCTCATCTCTCCGCTCCCTATCTCTTCTCTCTCCTCTCTCTCTCTCCTCACACACACACACCACACCGCACACACCACACCACACACAACATCGTAATTCTGAGCTTTCACACAACCACAACAATAATTTCTTTGAATTTTTTGCTTGCTGTTTCTATCCATATTCATACAGTTTAAGCCTGGAAAAAGGTTTTAAATTTCCAGGTCATTCCAGTCTTACACTTTGCTTGCAACTGGGCAGGAGCTTAATACCCTGAATGAAACTGTTTAGGAACTGATTGGTAACTCCAGGTCCTTCGTTTGGCAACGTAATTAGTTTGTCAGTTACAGAGATAACAAATTAATAAGCATGAAAGTTTGGTTTATGGGTTGGGTTTCTGCAATTTTATCAACGTGTAAAAGCTCATCTTCAGAACCAATCTATGCTTAAAATGGTGATCTGCACCAAGTAATCTACTTTCAGCAGTTATCACCGGTTATTGCACCGTAAACTGCAGAAAATACGGGCAGAGTTGCTCTGTCTGCCTTTACTACCGTCGGCTCCTATGGCGGAGGGATATTTCAGCTCGATACACTCAAATGTAGTGCAGGCAGGTCTCATAATAACCGCTGTTTCGTAACTTATTTTAGAGCCCAAATAAGCGATTTCACTTTCAGAAACCTGCCCAAAAAAACCGCAACCCGTGACTCATGAAATTTAGAAGCGCTTTTAGAAAAAAGAAGCCCAAAGTCGAATGTGTCCGAGGGTAAAAGAAACTTCGCGCTCACTGTTGGCAACAGTGAACAGTGAGCGTAGCGCGAGTCTCTTTTGCTACAGTTTTCTAGCACTCTTGAAACTACGGAAAGCGCCGAGGGTAAAAGAAACACAGTCCGGAGAGCGCGGCGGGGGGAAAAACATTAGGGAACGGTCTGTGGTGTGTGTTGACGCGCGATTAATGGCGACAAACAAATTGTCGGCGTTAAAATGGGTTTACGTAACGCCGTTAAAAACGCGGTTTAACTGGACAGCACATTTTAGATATATAGATATAATATATATATATGAAGATATAGATATAGTATATATATATATAGAGATATATATATATATAGTACTATATATATATCATATATATATATATATATATATATATATATATATATATATATATATATATGATGTATGTATATATATGTATGTATATATATATATATATATCTATATAATATATATGTATGTATATATATATATATATATATATGTGTGTATATATATATATGTATGCAGTGTGCGAAATACCTGTCAATATTTGGGGGGGTCCCCATCCCTCGCTTGTTGCGCAATACCAATCTAAATTTTCTCAAAATGCAAGGACTCGACAAGGACATACAAGGACTCGAGAGGACGTTTCTCATTCACCAACAGTGAAACAGATAAAGTGTACAGGCACAACAGATCTAAAATTTAAACATTCAATTTCACAATAAAATGTACAATAATATAAAATATACAATACTTATGCTAGTGCAAAAAGGCAGATGGTAATGCCAGCAGAAAAAATTCATTATCAATTATATAAGATATATTTGTAACAGTAACAGTGCAAAAGAACAGTAAAGTAGTGCAGGGGGGGTCAGCTTCCTGACAGCCTGGAGGATGTGGCTGTGGGGAGAGAGAGGGAAGAGAGTTTAGCTTCCTGACAGCTTGGTAGCCATTTTTAGTATTAATTGTTGTCAACATTACGTCTTTCTTCTGTTTAGGGCACACACGGCTAATTTTCATACGTGAACAGGATTGGCTTGCTCCACTTGGCAAAAAACTGAACATATTTGTGAATAAATGTTTTGAATTTTAAATACTGGACATGTTGAGCTAAAAACATTTTAGTGACCATTAGTGACAAAAAAATATTTAATTTTTAATTATTTTGATACAATTTAAGACCCCCTTTAAATTTTGCATTTGAGGCTTTCAGGGGGTCTCATAGGTTAATCGGGGGGGTCGAGCCCCCCCGGATCCCCCCCCCCCCCGTATTTCGCACTCTGTTTGTATGTATTAATCTTGGGGGTGCGTCAAACCGGCTGGGACATGGCAGGGGGTGCGTGGCTGTCCCTGTCCTAAAGGTTTGACGAGGGCCTCGCCCCGTTTCAGCTTTTATGAATGCTTTAAAATCACATTTTACATTATTGTTGATATACAATGTTGATAATGTATTCTGTCTTTTTTTCCACCATTGAAGAAAATTCTGTACCACAAATAAGAAAAATTTCACAAATAATAAAACAAAAACATTATTGAACACATTATTGAACACATGAACACATGTGATAAATAGAACATGAGGTATGATTTCTGGTATCATTGTGTGTTTTATCCAGTTTTGTTATCAGGTTTAAACAGTATGTCATGCACTTGTCAAGAAAGCCAGACTTGAGAACTGGAAATTCCATATAGATCGAAACAGCAAAAAGCTTTATTAAGGCCTTACAGGTCGCCGTGTCTTTAAAAAAAGGAATATGTTATGGAAGAATTTATCAATATGGAACTGAAGAGAACAGCTTGATCTTTTAATATTGTCAAGGTTGAATCCTGTTTGTCTTAATAACTGAAATCACGCCCCAAAGAATGATTAGTTCTAGAATGTTTCACTGAATCACAACAAGGTAAAGTAAGGCCAAAGGAACTTTAGTTAAACTACTCTTGGCTCTTACTCTGTTTCTGTGTTTTTCTAAAGGTCTGTTTATAAGACTTCCTAGAAATGGAAGAGCACACACACACCATTTCACACACACACCCCTCCAACTAGGGAGGGAGGGCTTTTGGTCCAGAGCAGCCTGTACACAGTAAGATGTCATGTTCCCATCTACGTCATACTGTATCCCTATAAAGGCTGAAAGTTACCCCATATTGTTGGGATTGTTGGGACTGCTGTGAAATGAAGATGATTGTAAGTCCAGAATAAACGAATCCCCCTGCTGGTCACTGAAGAGAAGTTGTGGTGTCTGGTCTCGTCCGTCTGTTTTTTAAGGTTAAATCCTCTCCCACAATGTCCCCCCAAATGGGGGGACATATAAATTATTCACGCCCTGAACCTTTCCACATTTTGTTGCATTACAATCACAAACTTCCGTGTACTTTAGTGCCACTTAAAGTAGCCCACAAAGTACCACAGAGCAGTGAATCAGGAGGGAAGGATAAAGGATTGTTTTCTTAGTGTCCACGCTTTGATCAAAGTGTGACTTTTAGTTGTACTAAGCCTACATTGAAACTTTTTTTGTAGGAAAACTAACAATGTACATCACATGGTGATAGCGATAAAATGATGTGGGAATTGATGGGATGATGTTAGAATACTGGGACAATCCTGCAAGAAAAACATGTTAGAAGCTCATTCAACCTATAGACTGGAGTGGGGGTTTAACTTCTAGCAGGACAATGACTATAAATATACAGACAGAGCTACAATTAACGGTTTAGATCAATGAATAATAGAATACCAAGTCCAGACCTAAATCCAAATCACAGTCTGCGATAACATTTAAAAAAATTATGTTTACAGAAGGTTTTCATTCAAACTGACTGACCTTGGTGTTGTCAGGATGCAGCTTATTGGCTACATGCTGAACCTCTCTCCCTCTCTCTCGTTCCTGCGCAGCCTGATCGGTTTCACCTGGCAGGCTGCAATTAACCCGCAACTGCTTCCACCTGTTTTCCACCGCTTTATAAGACTCACCTCTTTCTGTTCCCGTCGCCGGTCCATAGCGTTCACTCCCGCTCAGTCCCTGCCAGTATTCTTGTCAGCTCCGTTTGTTACCGTCAGCCTGAAGACTCCTTTCACCTGGTCTTGTTACAGTCAGCCCAAAGACTTTCCGACAGTTTGTTTTCTCCAGAACTCGGCTCTGACGTTCAGCCCTCCACTGCATGGCTCTGACGTTCTGCTCTCCAGCGCTCGGCTCTGATGCTCTGCTCTCCAGTGTTCGGCTCCAGAGTTCCTCCCGGTCAGTCTCTCCACACTCCTCCTGCCGGCCAGCTTCTACACCCTTCACCTCCGTCCGTTGAAAGACTCTGGTCACATCATCCATCTTCCACACTATTCAATAAAACTCACTCATAAGAACTGACTCTGTGTGTGCGTGCTGTGTCCGGGTTCATCCCAGAAAAATATATCATAACAGGTGTATTTTGCAAAGAATATTTAAAATTTTAGATGTGCAAACTTGGTAGACAGAATACAAAAGGCATGCCGTGGAATTGTAGCGAAAATTTATTTTATAGTGAATGGATTATACAGGGCTGTTAACTTGTAAAAACAGTTGGGCTTTACATATACCTTGCAATTGACTTCTGCTTTGTTGTTCCAGTTTCAGATGTTTCAGTTCAAGACTTCAGGCTAGTTCTTGTTGGAAAAACTGGTGCAGGAAAAAGCTCCAGTGGAAACACTATATTAGGAAGAGGCGCCTTTAGAGCTGCAACCAAACACTCCTCAGGTAACACATATATAGGAACCAAATAATTATACAGTAATGGAAAATATTATTGGACAATCATTGCTTTCTTCAATTTCTTGTTAATTTTAATCTCTGGTACAACTAAAGGTACATTTGCTTGGACAAACATACTGATAACAAAAGTAGCTCATAATAGTTTAAGAGCTGACATCTGGCCATTATCGATGGTTTTCTTGATAATCACTTTGTTATGCCATTACGGGACGTGACAAAAACGGCATTAATGCGGTACCGCGCACGTGACGTCACCGTCTCAAGAGCAACGCCCCTTTTGCCGCTTAGGTAGGGCATACAGGAGAGAAAGCATACAGGAGAGAACGCACGGATAACAGATATGACCGACTTTACAGCCGTTAAACTTTCCCAAGACGATGTCCCAGGCACACGGTTTACTGGTCGCACTGTCGAAGAACACACCAACCTTCAGCTCAAACGATGGCTTGAGGTTCGAGGGCTTAAAAAGACTGGAAAACTGGCCGAGTTGATGAACGGTAAGCTTTGTTTTTTTTTTTCCTGCGCGGCGATCATGGCAGCGTCGGCCGTTTTTTTTTTTTTTTTTTTTTTTTTGTTTGCAATCACCGTCCGGGAATGGGTATATGTTTAATGTTTGTCTCATTTGAAATGTTTTTGAGTAAGCCTGGTAGCAGGCTATCATGTTAGCGCCTGCTACCATGATAGCCTATATGCTATCATGGTAGCAGGCGCTACTTTATTAACATGTCGGCCACCAAAATACTCTTACCTTGACTTGATGTCGCTGGAATTGGGTCAGGATGTTCTTCGGTTGGGCCCTTTCCTCCGACAAAATGCTTGCTACATATGTACTTGAATTTGGTAACTTTTTCCGGGTTGAACTGTTGTGTAGGCCGACCGCCCCGGTGTTCCAAGCGCACAGATTTCTCCTTGGCAGTCTTGAAGAAAACATCCTTCATATGCGGCCGATCAGCGTAACTCGAGTCGCTGTTGCACGTTCCATAGCAACAATGTTTAAAAACCATGGTCTTAGATTTGGAAAAAGCAGTCGTTTACCGAGTAAAACCTAGGCTAACGCACGTCTCTTACAGCGAAACAACGTCGGCTTTCCGGAGTTTGCCCAACTGCGTACCACGTGATGTGACGTCATCGTGACGTTGTGTTTCTAAAAATAGCTCGCGCGCGGTACCGCATTCGGGATGTGACGGACCGCATTACCCATGATGCAATGTGGTCAAAATGGCCACCAACTCCCGTCATGCAACGCGGCCCAAAATGGCTGCCGCCCTAACAACGGAGCGGAGAGATAACGTTGCTAGGCAAAAGTTGATAAAACTCGGCCACGCAGGACAATCTGCCTTCTTCCCTGGCGCCCTGCCAACCCGAGAAGACACACAGCTGTTTCACTTCGTTGGGGCAATCCCACGCCACGTGCTCGAGTTTCTCGCTGGACCGAGATTTTTCGAAGCAAAACTATTCCCTGTGCAAACACAGGAGGTCGACTAAAAAAGGTACTTTTAATTCCCTCTGATCAAATACTGGAAGCCGCCTTATCTCCCAGTGATCGAAAGAGGACTACGCTTATGCTGGGCCGAGCAAAGCGACTGTTGAGCCCGGAGGAAGAAACGAAGGAGCTTCTTCTCCGCCCCTCTGCAGCCTGGGGACAACTGCGTTCGTCAAGACGCGTCCAGAAAGCCACCTTACTCGGAGCGCTCCGGACCAGCCCCGAGGCACCTCAAAGTAACGGGGTTCTCCCCTTTTATTTCTGTCTCACCAACAGGGTGTTTAGAAGTGCCCGGGCATACGTTAGAACTTTGTAGGTGCAGGTTAATGCTTTTATTCCACAAGTTGGAATTATTTTGCTGAATGTTTTATTTGTATGTGCATGCATTTTACAACTGATTTTGCTGTGTTGATTTGTGATTCATCAATAACCCCGCCGTGGGTCATTGCTTCAGTTCTTTTCCATCTTCTTCCCTGCTTCCCCCTCTCTCTTTTCGCTTCTTCTTATCAGTTTAATCTCTTTGTCCGAGCTCAATTCGCGGGCTTTGCTTAAACTCCCAGTTAGCCGCGCCCTCTCGAAGCGAGGCATTATCCCATCAGCGTAAGCGTGGTTACATCATTAGGACCTCCCCTCACGCATCACGTAAATTGGTAGACCATACGTCATCGTAGCAGCCATCTTGGGAGGGTGACGTGTATCTGAACTGTAGGGAGCTTAACTAAACTAGCTTTGTAAGACATCAAGGCGTCCAGTGAGATTCCCGAAGCTGTTCTGTCTGTCAATGCTGATACGTCAAATGCCGGTGTTTTGAGGGCGGTGTTAAACAACTGTGAGTTGAGTTAAGATCTGCTAACCGCTCATTTTAATCCATTGTTTATTTTTGTTTTGTTCTTTTATTTCCACATATATATTTTGCATGTTTTAGTTTTAGTAGTGAGTAAGAATTCCAAAGTTGTTGAATCAGAGAATTACTGTAACAGGGAATTGCTTTCGGTTCAATAAAACCAACGACTGCGGAATAGACATTGTTTTGTGTTCAATCTAATTCACAGTTACCTGGCTATTCAGAATTCAGAGCTAACCTCCTTTGGAGTTAACATCAGATATTAATACAGAGACATATCATTGGATGGTGATAAGGAATAAGGATTTAAACTCTAATTGTAGTTACATTGGGGTTCTCACAGCTGCCGGATAAACCTCGTTGGTTAAAAGTCCGACCAGATCATTTATTCCAGCATAAATGAGTTCATAACAGCAAATTAACTAATGCATTAATGGTATAAATTCTTACAAGCTTATAGCTAACATCACCACCATTTGAACTATATTGTGTTATTGCGGAATTTTGAGTTGAATGATTTATTATTTAAATTATAATACCAAATTATAATTAATAATAATAATAAGCATATTCAACCAGCTTCTGGCATAACAACTTAGAACTATAGTTTGTAATCCTGTTCAGAAACACTTTTTGTTATACTGGGTAAAATGGTTCTTTCATCCAGAAAGTATTCAATACATTATGTATTCAAAACTCTGACCCCCCCTCAGTTCCTCAAGTTCCAGGGATAACACCTTATCTATTGAATCAGAATCAGAATCAAGTTTAATCGCCAATAGGTTTGCACTTACAAGGATTTTGACTTGGTGTTGATGGTGCAGACAAAAAATAAGAATACAGTAAAATAAAAAGTAAAAAGGATATATATATACAGAAGCTATATACACTCAATAAACAATGCGTTAATGTAATGCAGAAGCTTGTATTGGTTGTCCCAAGTGGCAATAAAACAGGAAGGTGAAAGAAAGAAAAAAGGAGAGAAACAGAAAGGAGAGAAACAGATGACACAAAATGCTAAAATTGAGAAAAGGTGTAACAGAAGTGGAAAGTGAGAAATGCAACATCCTATGGGTCTATAGCTGCAAATAGAGATATAAAAAGAAAAGCAAAAACAACCAATAAGGTATAACAGGTACAAACAACCAACGCCTTGATGCCATTACTGAAGCATATACAGTATTACTTTATATATGTATGAAGTAACAGCTAAAGATAATAATAAGGGTTTTCTGTATAGAAGTGTTTCTGTAAGTAACTGAATCCAAGCACTTATATGTGTTTTTGAGAGTGTGCTTATATATATATATATATATATATATATATATATATATATATATATATATATATATAAGCACACTCTTATATATATATATGGAAAATCCTGGTTTATTCACAGCAGAATGGCTATGTGGAGAGGATGTCATCTGTAGGCCATTCTTAAATACTTTGTTCATGTTGTGGCTCCCTACAACTGCTATTGAAAAATTTTCTTATAGATAAACCTTATATATATATATATATATATATATATATATATATATATATATATATATATATATATATATATATATATATTAGGGCTGGGCAACGATTAAAATATTTAATCGCGATTAATCGCGATTAATCGCATTGTATTTACAAACTCCAAGAATGAATTCAAAAGTAGTGTAAAGAGCACTTTTATTTTAATGTTCTGCTGCCATATGAACAAAAGTGTTGTAACATTTGTAGCACTTATCAGTAACACATATTTAGTGTAAAGCTCAACTTAAACATGTAAAACAAAAAATAGCAATAATAATAAATTAAAGCTTATTGCCACTGACAGGGAATTCTCTTTATGGGGAAAAAATCTACCAAAAACAGGCAATTTCTGAGGTAACCTCAGGGAGCAGCATTACCATTTTATGTTCAATACCAAAGTTTAACTTGGCAGTGGTTACAACTAACTTGTTTCCGTCATATTCGATGCTGGAAGAACTTTAAACTGAAATGCTTGCTAACTCGATGTGCTTGCGTTGCTTGCGTTTATTTGATGTTGACACGCGGTTTTTTGTTGTTGCTTTCTCGCGTGCATATAGTGAATGGGAGGGGAAAAACAGGCAAAAACACATGGATACTTTGAAACGAGAAGCGACTTCACCGACGGCGTCGATGCAGACCCCCCCGCTCCGCACAAAACTTGTTCCGTTCGCCAACTCACTAGCCTGACATGGTCAAACTCAATTCTAGTCAGAATTTGAGTTTGATACTGCTCCATTGAGCTGTGATTGTGGGGCGTGTTTCGAACGAACCCGGAAAAAAAATTCCTCTGCACTCAATTGGATAGACCTACAACCAATAAAAGCAACGGAGTGTGCGCCGTATGTTAAGCGACGCATACCTACTATGTTTACAACATGGGATTCATATCACGACATTGCGAGTTATTTACTAAGTCAGACAGTCAGATGATCTCTTACCATTTGTAAGTTAGATGAACTTCGTCCACGACGATACCCATAACGTTGGCTTGAAAAACATCGCAGCCTAGCATGTCCCTCCACTTGTTGTTCAGCAGCCAGGATTCCGGGCTTCCGAAAAGGAGCTGGCAACGACCGCTGGCTATATCCACCTCGTCATTCACGCCGAGTTGCATCGCCGTGATGCCTATTTCAGTTGCATCTTTCACGAAACGAACTCAGCCCAAGCGCGCTTTGGTGACGTGGTTGATTACGTTACTGTTGATCATCTGTCTATCATCGTATAAAGCCCGCCCTGACAATTTGATTGGCCCGCCAGATATTGGGCGAGCATACTCGCGCTAGTATTGAGCAATGCCAGACCGAACTTCCCGACCAAAAACATTTTGGGCGGGACTAAGTTCGGAATGGCACCCAGGCTACCAACTCACCCCCTCGCCTAAGCAAATTCCTGCGGGAAACACCGCCTTCCGCATGTCGGCTTTGTTTTTTTCCGGCCAGCACCTTTCTTACTCTGAATCCGACGGTTTGGCTGACAGCGCGGTTATTGGCGCAAAAAAAATATGTTACATCCTTCAATCAAACTCAAACCACGCCTATATTTCACACCTGTCAAAAAGTGACAGCCGGAAGTCCCGCCTTCCATTTCCGGCGGAAGTCCCGCCTTCCTTAACCGGATGTTACGTCACATCCTTAACCGGAAACCCCACCTTCTACTGTAACCGGATGTTCCGCTTTCTACCTCCAGGGGTCGCTGTCCCGGCCCTCGGAAACCCCTCCCTTCAACTGCGCTTAAAATATTATTTTTATTTATTATATAAATTATCATTATATGTTTTTTAAATCATTTTAATTATGTAATTAATTTATGCAATATCTCGATGGTCAGGAAATGTGTTTTTCTGGGGTTTTCTTATAACTAAACGGTATGATGGAATGCTTTTTGACAACCCTTGTTTTATCAATGTGTGTGTGTGTGTTTTACTCAGAATATAAAACTTTCACATTGCAGTATTTCATGCTGCAGTTTAGGCACATTTGTCCCTCCATACAGCAAGTCTCCGTTATGGCACATCCAGCTCTCCATACATCCCAGTCTCCACGCCACTCTGCTAATAACAGCAGCAAGATATTTTTTTTTTTTTTTTCTTTACTTTCTCGCTCTAAGCAGTCGGTAAGCTCTTAACTTAAACAAAAACAAGCATTTTACAGAGCGGACCAGATTCTACGCGGCACATCTAAAAGCAGAGAAACCCGATCTTAACTTAAAAGCATTTACAGAGCGGACCAGCTTTTACAAGGCACATCTAAAAAGCAGAGAAACCCGATCTTAACTTAAAAGCATTTACAGAGCGGACCAGATTCTACGCGGCACATCTAAAAAGCAGAGAAATCCGACAGCTCTCCTCGGGACACTAAATTGAATGTGAGCGGTTCAGCTGGTCTGTTAGGGGAGGAGTTTTGCTCCGCTAGCCCGCACCGCTAGTTCCAGACACCGCCGCGCCTTTTGCAATCCACATCAGATCAAAGTTTATTCGATCAGACTTTCGAGACGGCATGGTCAGTTTAAACCCAGCATGATCCTTCCTGTCTGTAGAATTCAAAGGATTGTTTTCCGCCCCACACAGAGTAAGTGTTGTAACAAGCACCGTTTCGGGTGGCGAGACGGGCGGGGACCGTGACGTGAAAGGATTGCGCCTTTTTCAATCAACATTGCCCAGGAAGCGCCTTATGCAGACAATTTTTAAACACAGCGGGACACATCCTGCCGTCTGTAGAATTCAAAGGATGTTTTTCCGCCCTGCGCCGTGCAAGGTGATATTTCAAACACCTATACGGGCGGTCAGACTAGGCGGGGTCGTGACGAAACAATCTGTAAACAATGCTGAGGAGATGGTCAATTATGCTAGTGTACAGCTGTCGCGACATCCAGGCCTAGTAAACATGTCGCTGGCGGGTTTTAACGATCGGACGATGTGGCTATTGTTTCGGCTACCTGGGGGTACCTGCGTGAAGCCCGCCCTCAATTCAAACATTTGCTATAAGGCGTCCAGTGAACACCCCTTTCAGAGACACAGGCGGCTTAAACGTGCATCATGTCCGGAGGTCGTTCTTCATCTGTTGCAGCAGCCCAGGTCCATAATGCGGGATTGACGTCGACCCAGGAGTTCAACGAGATTTTCACAGGTAAGTTACTGCTTTAATTTTATCTTTAGCCGTTTTATAAGGTATTTTTAACGGAGTTTTATTCTCTGCTGGCTAGCTGGGCTTTGTGTGTTTGAAGCGGGCAACTACAGTCCTCTGCTGTTTTAAGGGTTAGCACAAGTTCAGGGGTGAAAGGCTGTGTTTAGCACAAGGGGCTAGCACTTTTATTGTTCAAGTTACCTGTTTTTTATTGCTATGTGTTTCATTCTTTGCTAGCTGGGCTTTGTGTGTTTTAAGCGGGTAACTCCTTGTCTCTCACGTGTTTTAAGGGTTAGCACAAATTCAGGGGTGAAAGGCTGTGTTTAGCACAAGGGGCTAGCAGTTTTATTGTTCAAGTTACCTGTTTTTATTGCTATGTGTTTCATTGTTTGCTAGCTGGGCTTTGTGTGTTTGAAGCGGGCAACTACAGGCCTCTGCTGTTTTAACTTTAATTTTATCTTTAGCCGCTTTATAAGGTATTTTAACTGTTTTATTTCAGCTGGATGGGGGGCTATGGTTGTCTATTCAAGTTACCCAGTGAAGTATTTTTAAGTATTTTAGCATACATCTGGTGGTGAAGCTAAATGTAGCCAGCATGCAACACATGGTTTACAGATATCTGTCAGCTGTAGTCGCCTTATAAGGTATTTTAACTGTTTTTTTTTCTGCTGTAGGGTCTATGGTGGTCTGTTTAAGTCACTTTGTCGACCTAAATCCAAGTTGCGGACTGTTTTTATTACTGTGTTTGGTGCTGGCATCTGCAGGCCTCTGCTGTTTTTAGAGTTTTAGTCTGAATTCTGAGGTAAGGCTATGAATAGCAGTTTCAGTCATTGTGGCCTGCTTGCAGAAGTATATATCTTCTGTTGCTGTTATTACAATATATTTTATTTATTTGTTTCAGCGCCAACAACGGCTGAACTAGCAGACCTAAATTTTACACTAACGGATATTGGTAAGATTTGATTCAGCCTTGTATTAAAGTATATTGTTATTAAAATCACAGTCTTTAAAATACTAATACTATGTTTCAACCATTGTTATTTTTCTGTATTCCAGATCTTACCGAGAAAGGGTTAATTGACGAGCATTACGGTTGTCCGAACCAGCCAAATCAGAATGACTTCCGCAAAGAGCCAGCGGTGATACAGCATGGACCGACCAGAACGCAAACGTCCCGCGCTGAAAGATTGTGTCCGAAGCCAATCAACCCGAGTGTGTTCCGTGGAGAGCTAGCGGTGATACAGCCTGGACCGAGCAGAACGCAAACGCCCAGTGAAGCAAGATTGTGTCCGAAGCCAGTCAAACCGAGTGTGTTCCGCAAAGAGCTAGCGGTGATACAGCATGGACCGAGCAGACCACATACGCCCCGTAAAGGAAGATTGAGTTTGGCTAAAAGGAGGCTCCCAGCAGAAATAGCTGCTCAGAACACATCAACACCGAAGCGGCAGAGGACTGAAGAACAAAACGGGTCAGTTGTTGTAATAAGTTCTCCAGAGACATCAGAGCAACACGTTCGCTTCCCCGAGGAAGCTCCCCGGCTCACCACGTCACACGGCCTCCCTCGAAACGTTAATCAGGGGACAATGCTTCCTGCAGCACGTAAGTTAACTATTATAAGTCTCAAACTAACTCTGATGGTACATTTTCTGAATTAGTCCGGCTCATTTAGTGTATTTATTCATTTACCCACAGTAACAACCCACCGTGACATTCTTGCGCAAGCACTCTTTACAGCAGGAATACAGCCTCATCCCGATACATTTGGCCAGACGGACGGTAAGCCTGCAAGTGTTCTATGCTATATGTTATTATTATTATTTATTTATCATTTCTTCTTCTTCATGTATTACCTTGTTTAAAAAAGGCTGTCTCTCCCTGCTTACTATTTCTACAGTAACAATTCAGTCTGTACACGAGAATATTGACACCGAGCTAGTAGAAGTGGCGGCAGCAGCAGAAGCAGCCGAAGCTGAGGCAGCCGAAGCTGAGGCCGCAGCATCAGCACATGATCGGCCCCGTCCTGCCTCATCTGCTCAGCACCCTGGTGAGTTGACAATGAGTTTGTGGTGCTGCTGGTAACACATTGGCAGTGAAATGGTAGGGTTGCAGTTCTAAACTGCAGCCCTTGTAGCCCTTAGCCTATTTTTATTTATTCTTTTCTGTCATCTTTTTCTTTCCGTGTATTACCCCCTTTTTAAAACTCTGTCACCGTCTGCTTATTTTAATTTGTAGTAGCATCGGTCATCCGCCGTGACGCAGGAAAACCCAAGAAGAGGCGGAGTCTCAGAAGCCTGTGTTCGTCAGTCCTGAGAATTCAGCAAAACTTCAAGCGGTTAACCATCAAAGCGCGTGCGGCTGGTCCATTTATTGATGGTACATCTTAAGTTCAATGCTTTCAAAGAATTTGTTTGTAATATAAAACTTTTTTAATTCAATACTCATTATGTACGATAAATCTAATTATATATTTTTTCATTCTTTTATTACAGCCGCTGCATGGACAGTAAAGCATATGCCAGTTGCTACGGGACGTCAAGCTACCCTCTACCGCCGGAAAACTGCTGCGCTTCTGAATTACTGCGAGACTCTGATGGTTGAGCTGGTTGACCCGTCAATGCCAGTACCGCTAACCAGCTAAGTTGTGACCTCTGTTTAAAAAAAAAAAAAAAAAAAAAAAAAAAAAAAAAAAAAAAAATGGAAAGTCAACAAATCAGAGAGGCTCTGGATGGAATTGTTGAGGCTGTAAATCAACTCCGGAATCTCCCTGTTCAGCATGCAACCGAATCTGTAAATCTTACCCCAGGATCTCCTGTCAGACTTCAGGGGCAGAGTGATCCGGATTGGGATTTTGAGCGGTTTCTATGGTTAGAACAAACCGTTGGCGAGCTAAATGATTCTTTCTCTCAATCAATCACGTCTTTGAACGACTCGCTAGAATTTCAACAACGAGTTACAAATGTTTTAAGTGATATCACGCAAATGGTTAACGACCTCCGGAATATACCCATTCAGCATAGGGTGGGGGTTGCCGATTTAAGCCGGGGTAATTCACCAGATAGACAGCAGGGTCATACGCACTCGGGTTCGAATTATGAGCGTTTATCATCACTAGAACAAGCTATCCATCAATTAAATGTTTCTGTCTCTCAAACATTTACCTCCAATCCTACAAGCCATCAGTTCCCGCAGCAAGGTGGTCAGTTAAATCAAAGTGAAAGAGGTGAAAATGATCGGTCTGGTTCTTCGCATACTGTTTTGCAGAATCCCTCATCCAGTTCCCCTCAACAGCCATGCTCGAGCGCACCTGTCGCTCCCACGTCCAACCCGGAGGATCAGCCAAGCACGAGTCAGTCTCAACCGGCTGTTAACCCTTGCATTGAACGTGAGCGATTTAATGTAACAGAAATAAGACGTCCTTTCAGCGTGACAGCTTCACGACCCGGTGAAATTCCTAACCCCGCCGAGTTTTACACACAGGTTTATCATCTTCTCACAGAGCTGGCAAACTCTGTTACACATTCAGCATCATGCAATGATGTTGTATAGCTTGAATTAAGCGGCGAAGGGTTTTCCCGTCATACAGTGGTTCAGGTAAATGATGACGGATATTCAGTTCTGCCTGCATTTCTGGAATTTTTAGACGAGTTAACACAGTCTAATGAAGAATTGCCAGGACCTGAAAACTTGGAAATAGTACTTCAGATTGTACGAAACCCTCACGGCGGTGCTAAACGTAAGGCGACAAAGACGTTGGACTGTGAGCTGATTCATAAAAAAAGACGTCACCTCTATATTGTTGAAAATGCTTCTAATCAGCTCTGCTTTGCTGCCAGTCTAGCACATCTTTGTAACCCTGCTTTTACAGACGCCCAAGCCATGCATCAAGCCTCGCTGTGGCAGCGGACAGCCGGCCTCACTGAGCAAACTCCTGTGACTTTCAGCGACGTGCATAAATTTGAAGAGATAGTCAATAGGAAAATTGTTGTTTTCTTTAAAGACGACAAGGAGGCAGTGCTTCGTAAATTTCAGACAGGCTTTTCAGATCGTTCAAATCCCCTTTTCCTGCTTTTGTTCAAAAGTCATTATTATGGAATAAAGAGTCTCACAGGTTTCACAGGCTCGAGGCACATTTGTGGGTACTGCTTTAGCGGTTACGACAACATTGGCACGCATAGCTGTAAGGGTCACTGCTCGGTATGCCTCGACTCAAATTGTACTCTCCAGCAATACAGCCCTGTGCAGTGCATAGATTGTAAACAAATCTGTCGTAATTCCATCTGCTTAGCTAAACACAGAGAACCCACACTGAGACCTAAACTCGGTAAGCTCGTAAGTAACTGTGACACGACAAAGTTCTGCCCTGTGTGTAAACAGCTTTATTTTGTAGCCGCAGGTGGACAGAGCAAACCCCACGATTGTTCAACAAAGTGCACGGTCTGTCGTCAGAAAGTGCCTCACGGTGCAGATGTCACGTTAAACCAGGGGTCGGGAACCTATGGCTCGCGAGCCAGTTATGGCTCTTTTGATAATTTCATCTGGCTCGCAGATAAAACAAAATATCACCGCTATTGTTTTCATCCGGGTTTTTCGCGCATGCGCGCCGGACTGGAAGACAGAAGGCGGGCGCAAACAAAGGAAACGACAAGTTCTCGACGTATTTTTCTTCTTTAGATAACGTATCACAAGATCGTTTTAAGAGTAAGTTGATGGTTGATATCGCGACATAGGCACCAGAAACCCCCGCAACCCCATGAGGGATTAAGCGGGTCAGAAAATGGATGGATGTTCACGGACACAGACCGCTCATCAACAGAGAGGAAGACCCGCCCGGTAGGTTAAAAAAAATTGTTCACAAAGGATTATTTAGGTGTTTTTGTCTTATTAAAATGGGTGAAGGTGTCGGCAACGTTGCAGCGGAAACACAGAAGTACTAGCGCGCGTAAACCAGGGCGTAATGCAGCCGCCGGGAGAAGCAGAGCCGCAGACTGCAGCAGGCTGCTGCAGTCTGCGGCTCTGCTTCTCCCGGCCCCGTCTAGCGATCGCCACCTCCCCACGCCGCTATTTCAGTAAAACAATGACTAGTGCAAAATGAAGTTGTATTTACCGGAGATGAAGTGTAGACTGCACATTCTGTCGGGGTGTGATGGCTCCCCCAGTCGACTGGGATCGTGTGCCTGGGTCTTTCTTCATTGAAAATATCCATTTCTTTTGTCTTTCTTCCTCCTTCGGTAAACGACAGAAACGTACATCCAACGAATTGGAATGCCTCTGTGTGCAACCGGGAGCACAACAAGTCGTAGGCATTGTTTACATTTCGAAAATAAACTAACTAAAAGCACGCTCTAATTCACCCGTTTTGTAATGATAGAATGCGAGAACAGTCCTGTGTTTGCCTACAAGCGGGACCCGGAAGTAGCGCGGACGTCGTGACGCGTGACGTCACATGTGACGTCACGCGCGAACTACCCTATTGGCTCTCACTGAAATGAATTTCCAGATTTTTTGCTTTCATGGCTCTCTGAGTCAAAAAGGTTCCCGACCCCTGCGTTAAACGATCATCTGTGCTATATTCAACCGACCCTGACTGATGCGCAACTCCGCGATAAGCTAGTTTTTTATGATTTTAAAACTTTTACAGATCAAACTGGAAAACACATCCCGTATCTTGTAAGCACAAAAACCTTGGCTGGGGATGTTTGGTGTTCTTATGGTTTGAACTGCGTCAGGGATTTTCTGCTTCATTTTAGAAAACCTCGGTTCAGAGGTCATTCTTTTCTTGCCCACAACAGTCGTGGGTTTGACTCATACTTGATTCTAAGTGAGATGGTTAAACTCGGCATCAAACCGTTCTTGATCACACAGGGGAGTAAAATCCTTTGTTTTACTGAGCCTGATTACAGTCTCAAATTCATAGACAGTCTCTCGTTCCTTACAATGAAACTCAGTCAAATGCCAAAAGCGTTAGGTTTCACTGATCACTGTAAGGGTTTTTTCCCTCACTTGTTCTCCTCTGAGAAGACATTGAACTACATCGGCCCGCTTCCTCCACCCAGCTTCTACGCTGTGGAGCATATGAGCCCTGCTGAGCAGGAGCGTTTTTCCATTTGGTACAACGAGGCCTGTAAGAATCCCTTTGACTTTAAAAAAGAAGCTCTTTATTATTGTCAGAATGATGTGGAAATTCTCTTCAGGGCTTGTGTGAAATTCAGAGAAGAGTTCTTTAAAGAGACAAACGTCGATCCTTTTAAAAGCATCACCATAGCAGCAGCCTGTATGAATGTTTTCACAGCAAATTTTCTTCCGCCTAACACACTAGCCATACCTTCCCCAGTGGATTATCCGCGTCAGTGCAAGACTTTTTCAGACGCCTCCATTCAATGGCTGGAGTGGGTAGCTGGCGCATTATCGCCACCTACTGTTCTGATTCAAACCCCTACACCGCAGCAACAGACCTTCACAAAATAAAAGCATGTGAGCAACATGCGTTAACGCGCGTTAAAGAAAATATCGCCGTTAATAGTTTAATGAGTTAACGCGAAATTAACGCGTTAACTTGCCCAGCCCTAAAATATATATATATATATATATATATATATATATATATATATATATATATATATATATATATATATATATGAATAAACCAGAATTTTCCTCAGAGCCTCAGATCCTCCTCCTCTACGTATCACAGAACACTCTGGTACTGAGGAACTCCAAATTACTTCGCTGTGATACAGATTGGGCCCTGGCCGCACGTTTATCAGACATGACAGTTTCCAGCATCAGCCTGGGCCTTTTGCCAGAGATTATGGAATATCTGTGATAATACGTGGCAGAAATAAGAAAAACAAAAGGATAAACAGGAATAAATGTAATATTCTAGGTTCTGTTTTGGTTTGTTTACTCTCCTGCCTTAGGTTCTCTGGCTGCTTTGAGTTTTGTCTTGTCTAGGTTCCTGTTTTGCTTGTTTACAGTTAGTTTATCCTGTTTTGGTCATCCGTGTTAGACTTGGCTTTATCTTCTGTTTTAGTTTTATACTTCGGGGTTGTTTTGTTATAAGGTCTGGTGTAGTTTGTTTCTGTCCACTTGTCCTCCCAGCTTTTTAGGTTTGGTTTCTGATCTAGTCTTGTTTTGAGCCTCAGCACTGATGTCTGGTCTAATTACTTACTCTGCACACCTGCCTAACTCCACCCCTGCTGCAATCACCTCTCACCAGTTTCACCTGCCTCCACCTCCATATATACTGTTGAGACCAGACATCAGTGCCAGGTCGTCTTGTTGGTCTTGTCATGTTTTTTGGGTGAGTCAATCCTGATCTGATGTTTGTTTTTGGAATTTTGACCAAGTTTTTCCCTTCCAGAGAACCTGAGTTATTTTGTCATGTTACCAGTCAGTTTCTGTTCCTATGAAGTTCTGGATGTTTTTTATTAGTCTTTTTGATTATTCAGTCCTTTTTGCATTTCTCTGCTTTTTGTTAAATAAATCCCTTTTTTAAGAACCTCTGCTGGTCTAGGTGAATTCTGGGTCCGCTGCCGTGATTCATTACAGTACGACCTCGCCAGTTTTTGGACCCATCGCCAGATCAGTAAGTTTATTTATGTTTTGCCTTTTTCCCGCTCTGCTTTTTAAGTGTTTACATAAGTCTGCAGCATTCAGAGGGCCCTGTTCCCTGCAGAGCTGTAATGAAGGGAGCATTTGAGGGTTCTAGGCTGGTGCTCTGCCCTCCCGGGTATGGTCCCAGACGTCACCTCCTTGGCAGCAACACTCCCCCGCAGCGGTGCCATCCAGACCCGGATTTTTTTCTGGAGGTCAGTGCGGAGGTGGTGCAGGAGCTTCGTCCTGACCTTTTCCCGGAGCCGACCCCGTATCCTTTTCCTGATACTGAGGCACAGGGATCGCCGCGGGGCCCGGCGGCTCCATCCCGTCAGGAGGGATCAGCATCCCCGCAGTCTTCACTGTCCGGCTGCCGGAGGAGAAGACGACGGCTTGTCTGCAGCTCCTCCAGCAGCGGTCAGCGGTCAAACGGGCCAGTCCAGCCACGTTCTGCTGTTGCATCTCAGTTCCTGTCGGCAGCCTCCATGGCCCCTACTGCCACTACATGTCCAGCGGTTCAGTTTCCTCCACCTTCCAGCCCTGAGACGTCTACTGCTCCTCCTAGTGGGGTCCCAGATGCCGACTACAAGGCTTTGGAGGACAAAATAAGAACTTTTGCCCCCATAATTAAATGCCTCAGGGAGGCTCTTCACTGTAGTTATTCTGCAGAATTGGAGGCTAAATTAAGGGACGTTGAGGGCCATTATAGGGCAGCTCTCACGACTTTCTACAGCCGACCCGCTCCTGAGGCTGTCCCCGAGGGTCCGGCCGACGCCTCGGCACCTGTGTCTGTCCCCGAGGGTCCGGCCGACGCCTCGGCACCTGTGTCTGTCCCCGAGGGTCTGGCCAACGCCCCGGCTTCTGAATCGGTTTCTGAGGGACTGACTGACGCTTCAGTCCCCGAGCCTGTGCAGGATGGCCCGCCTCTGCCCAAGTCCCGAGAGGGGGCCCTGGAGGACCTGCCTCCGCCCAAGCCCCATGAGGGGGTCCTGGAGGACCTGCCTCCGGTCTGTGTCCTCAAGCCCTGTGAGGAGGTGGTCCAGGAGGACCCGCCTCCAGTCTGTGTCCTCAAGCCCTGCGAGGAGGTGGTCCAGGAGGACCCGCCTCCGGTCTGTGTCCTCAAGCCCTGCGAGGAGGTGGTCCAGGAGGACCCGCCTCCGGTCTGTGTCCTCAAGCCTTGCGAGGAGGTGGTCCAGGAGGACCCACCTCCGGTCTGTGTCCTCAAGCCCTGCGAGGAGGTGGTCCAGGAGGACCCGCCTCCGGTCTGTGTCCTCAAGCCTTGCGAGGAGGTGGTCCAGGAGGACCCGCCTCCGGTCTGTGTCCTCAAGCCCTGCGAGGAGGTGGTCCAGGAGGACCCGCCTCCAGTCTGTGTCCTCAAGCCCTGCGAGGAGGTGGTCCAGGAGGACCCGCCTCCGGTCTGTGTCCTCAAGGCCCTGCTCCGACGCCGGCCGCCCAAGGCCCCGCTCCGACGCCGGCCGCCCAAGGCCCTGCTCCGACGCCGGCCGCCCAAGGCCCTGCTCTGACGCCGGCCGCCCAAGGCCCTGCTCTGACGCCGGCCGCCCAAGGCCCCGTTCCGACGCCGGCCGCCCAAGGCCCCGTTCCGACGCCGGCCGCCCAAGGCCCCGTTCCGACGCCGGCCGCCCAAGGCCCCGTTCCGACGCCGGCCGCCCAAGGCCCCGTTCCGACGCCGGCCGCCCAAGGCCCCGTTCCGACGCCGGCCGCCCAAGGCCCCGTTCCGACGCCGGCCGCCCAAGGCCCCGTTCCGACGCCGGCCGCCCAAGGCCCCGTTCCGACGCCGGCCGCCCAAGGCCCCGTTCCGACGCCGGCCGCCCAAGGCCCCGTTCCGACGCCGGCCGCCGAAAGCCCCGTTCCGACGCCGGCCGCCGAAAGCCCCGCTCCGACGCCGGCCGCCGAAAGCCCCGCTCCGACGCCGGCCGCCGAAAGCCCCGCTCCGACGCCGGCCGCCGAAAGCCCCGCTCCGACGCCGGCCGCCGAAAGCCCCGCTCCGACGCCGGCCGCCGGAAGCCCCGCTCCGACGCCGGCCGCCGAAAGCCCCGCTCCGACGCCGGCCGCCGAAAGCCCCGCTCCGACGCCGGCCGCCGAAAGCCCCGCTCCGACGCCGGCCGCCGAAAGCCCCGCTCCGACGCCGGCCGCCGAAAGCCCCGCTCCGACGCCGGCCGCCGAAAGCCCCGCTCCGACGCCGGCCGCCGAAAGCCCTGCTCCGACGCCGGCCGCCGAAAGCCCTGCTCCGACGCCGGCCGCCGAAAGCCCTGCTCCGCTTTCTGATGTAGGGTTTTCCTGTAGAGACTCTGCCACGCCGGGGTCGGCCTCTGTGACGGCCGCACAGAGTTTGGCTGGTTCGCCCTTTTTGGGTTGTTGTCTGTTTGGAGTTGTGTTTTTTGACCTCATTAACAGCTTTCTGTTTCAGACGTTGGCCCTCCATCCTGGAACCCTCTCCACCCGCCCAGTATGTCTTGTTTTCTTTGGACTCCTGTAGATGTTGGAGGGCGTCTGGAATCCGCCCTTGAGGGAGGGGCTCTGTAATATTCTAGGTTCTGTTTTGGTTTGTGTACTCTCCTGCCTTAGGTTCTCTGGCTGCTTTGAGTTTTGTCTTGTCTAGGTTCCTGTTTTGCTTGTTTACAGTTAGTTTATCCTGTTTTGGTCATCCGTGTTAGTCTTGGCTTTATCTTCTGTTTTAGTTTTATACTTCGGGGTTGTTATGTTATAAGGTCTGGTGTAGTTTGTTTCTGTCCACTTGTCCTCTCAGCTTTTTAGGTTTGGTTTCTGATCTAGTCTTGTTTTGAGCCTCAGCACTGATGTCTGGTCTAATTACTTACTCTGCACACCTGCCTAACTCCACCCCTGCTGCAATCACCTCTCACCAGTTTCACCTGCCTCCACCTCCATATATACTGTTGAGACCAGACATCAGTGCCAGGTCGTCTTGTTGGTCTTGTCATGTTTTTTGGGTGAGTCAATCCTGATCTGATGTTTGTTTTTGGAATTTTGACCAAGTTTTTCCCTTCCAGAGAACCTGAGTTATTTTGTCATGTTACCAGTCAGTTTCTGTTCCTATGAAGTTCTGGATGTTTTTTATTAGTCTTTTTGATTATTCAGTCCTTTTTGCATTTCTCTGCTTTTTGTTAAATAAATCCCTTTTTTTAAGAACCTCTGCTGGTCTGGCTGAATTCTGGGTCCGCTGCCGTGATTCATTACATAAATACTTAAAAGTCATAAACTGTCAGATGCAACCTGTCACAGAGACATCCTCAACCCCTAACTCATATAAACTGGGTTCATTAAATATTAGATCTCTGTCAGGAAAATCCCTTTTAATTAATGACTTCATTATTGACAATAATCTTGATGTAATGTTTTTAACAGAAACATGGTTGCATGAATTTAGTGAAGCAGCTATACTGATGGAGTCACCTCCAAACTACATTTTCCTTTGTGAGAGCAGACAGCAAAGGAAAGGTGGAGGAGTAGCAACATTGTTTAATGATTCCCTAAAGTGTAAAAAGGTGTTTTTGGGAAAATTTGACTCTTTTGAACATTTGGCTCTCCAGGTAAAGGGCCCGGTACCAACTGCTTCTGAATGTGTACAGGCCTCCTAAGTCCACATCAAACTTTTTTAAGGATTTTAGTGACCTCCTGTCTGTGATATGTGTTGACTAGGACTGTTTAATAATTGTGGGAGACTTCAACTTTCACATTGACAACCCTGAAGACAGAACTGCAAAAGAACTGTGTGATACACTTAGAAACTTTAATTTAACTCAGCATGTTAAACAGCAACACACAAACAGGGACACATATTAGACTTAATCATCTCTAAAGGTCTAAAGATTTTTAACGTCAATGTAACTGATGTTGCCCTATCTGATCACTTTTCTGTTACCTTTGAAAGCATCATTTCCAGTGACTCATTTAGCCAAAGGGACATCGTAAGAAAACGCACCTTTAAGGACAATGCCACAGAAACCTTCATCCAAGCTTACTCTGCTACTTTAACCTTGGGCTGCAACTCAGTAGATGAGCTAGTAGATAACTTTCAGTCTAAAGTCTCAGACATCATTGACTGCATTGCTCCAGTTCAAGTGAAGGTTCTTTCCGGGAAGAAAAAATCTCCTTGGAGAAATGCTCCAGCAGTTAGAGGTGAAAAAAGGGAATGTCGAAAAGCTGAACGCAGGTGGAGAAAGAACAGACTCCAGGTTCACTATGACATCTATAAAGAGAGACTTTACAGATATAACTTACAACTGAAAAATGCAAGGGAATCTTTTTTCTCTGAGATCATCAAGAAAAACATTAATAATGCTCGTGTTTTATTTTCCACATTCGACAGGTTAACAAATCCTCCTGTGTCCGTGGCTTCTGAACTCCACTCCACCAGGGCCTGCAATGAATTTGCTAACTTCTTTACTGAGAAAATCCAAAAAATTAGAGGATCACTTTGTACTACCATATCAACACCAGAACCAATGCCGTATTCAGCTGGAACTACTTCTGACGAAATGTCCCAATTCAGCCAAATAAACTACAAAAGCTTAGAGCAGATCACTCAGCAGCGAAGTTCCTCCTCCTGCTGTCTTGATGTTCTACCCACAGCTTTCTTTAAAAAAGTTTTACCTGTCATAGCATCTGATTTGACTCAGATAATAAACACGTCTCTTCTGTCAGGTGTTTTCCCCCAGTCCCTAAAAACAGAAAATATCAAACCACTGCTGAAAAAGAACAACTTAGACAAACTTCTACTCCAGAACTATAGGCCAATCTCAACCCTCCCCTTTATCAGTAAGATTATTGAAAAAGCTGTATTTCAACAATTAAACACCCTCTTAACTACGACCAGCCGCTTTGACGTATTCCAGTCTGGCTTCCGTGCTCACCACAGTACAGAGACGGCCCTTATCAAGGTGTTTGATGACATCCATATAAATACAGACTGTGGAAGGAACACCGTGCTGGTTCTATTGGATCTCAGTGCAGCATTTGATACTGTCGATCACTCCATCCTGTTAGAACACCTGGAGAACTGGGTCGGCTTCTCTGGTACAGCTCTCAACTGGTTTAAACCCTACTTAAAGGACAGGGACTTTTTTGTATCAGTAGGTAACTTTACATCAAAGATGACAAAAATCACATGTGGGGTTCCCCAAGGGTCCATCCTGGGTCCCCTCCTCTTCAATATCTACATGCTCCCTCTAGCTCAGATCATAAAAAACAACAACATCAGCTACCATAACTATGCAGACGAGACACAGCTTTACATCACCATGTCACCAGGTGACTATAAACCAGTTCAGGCACTGAGTAAATGCCTAGAAGAAATCAATGCCTGGATATGTCAAAACTTTCATCAATTGAATAAAAACAAAACTAAAGTAATAACTTTTGAACCAATATAGGAGTGATCGAAAGTTAGCACACAGCTTCAGTCACTTCAGCTAGGAACCACTGATCAGGCCCGAAACCTGGGTGTAGTGATGGACTCAGACCTGAACCTTCAAAAGCATCTAAAGACAATTACAAGGTTGGCTTTCTATCACCTGAGGAACATTTCTAGGATTAAAGGACTAATGACTCAGAAGGATCTGGATAAAACTAATCCATGCGTTTATATTTAGTAGAATTGATTACTGCAACAGTGTTTTCACAGGCCTGCCTAAAAAGTGGATCAGACAGCTGCAACTGATCCAGAACGCTGCTGCCCGCGTCCTCACTAAGACTAAGAAAGTAGAGCACATAACCCCAGTTCTAAAGTCCCTACACTGGCTCCCTGTATCTCAGAGAATAGACTTTAAAATACTTCTGTTAGTCTATAAATCCCTAAATGGCTTAGCACCTAATTACATCACAGACTTGTCATCAGTGCATCAACCCTCCAGTCCACTAAGGTCTTCTGGCTCCAGCCTACTCTGCATACCTAGAACCAGAACCAAACACGGAGAAGCAGCATTTAGTTCCTATGCTCCACTTATCTGGAACAAACTTCCAGAAAACTGTAAAAGTACGGAAAGCCTGAGTTCATTTAAATCGAGATTAAAAACACATTTGTTTAAAATTGCCTTTGAATGTTCCAGTTAAACTGTTTTACTGTTTTTAATGTTCTTTTTGTTTCTACATTCTATCCCTACTTGCTTTTATTCCTATATTTTAATCATGTAAAGCACTTTGCATTGTCTCTGTACTGAATTGTGCTATATAAATAAATTTGCCTTGCCTTGCCTTGCCAAAGACCCACCCCCAGTGCACCGAGGCATACGCCAGGGGAACCAGAACCCCAGATGCCTGAAGGGACCCCCCGAGCAAAGGTGCCCAAGAGGGGCCAACACAGGGAAAGCTGTGTCCCCCATCCAAGGGAAGACCACAGTTGGGCCCCAAGAAACCCCCCAACAGCCACAAACTCAAAGCCCCTGGGAGCCACAAGGACGAGCCGGCAGGCTCTGCCGGCAACCAGCTATGCAGATCCAGCCATGGGCCCAAGGCCCAACGGTGCTCTCCGGTTGGGGCCCCAACTGAGCCACAGGGGCCCAGGCCCTGCTAAACAGCTGCCAGCGCCCGCCCGAGTACCCGTCCTCGGACACGAGGACCACCAATGCACCAGCCAATAGAGGAGAGTAGGACAGGATGGATGGGCGTCATACTTAGGGGAGACCTGAGATGTCATTTACACGTTCTCACGCTAGTGCCCCTGGGAACATGCGACAACTCCGTCCACAAAAAGAGGGGGATACGCAATACATGCACTAGAAAAAACTTCTCCAAATACTTCAGGAGAAGTTCCCTCATGCTTAAATACTCCACAGTCATCCCAGTCCCTAGAAACGCACCATCACACGGTTGATTCATGACAGGCCTGCCACCCTGTCTGTGGTCATGAAATCCTTTGAGCACCTGGTGTTGAAGCATCTGAAGTAAATCACAGACCCCTTCTAGACCAACTGGAGTTTGATTACCTTTGGAACAGGTTGGCAGATAATGAAGTAAACCTGGACTACACTCCATCCTGTACCACTTCAACCACCTAATGTGCACTGGTATGCCTGTGGACTTCAGCTCGGCCTTCAACACCAGCAGCCCAGTCATTCTCCATCAGAAGCTCACCCAGATCACACCTGTCAGTGCAACCATCTTCTCCTGTACATGAACCATCAGCACTGGCGCCCTCCGGGGGTTGGGTTCACTACCAACTCCTTTCTGTACACAAATGACTGCATCTAAGCAGACTAGCGTGTGAAACTCCAGACGTTTGAGGATGGCATCAATGTAATTGGTCGGATCCAGGTCAGGAATGAGGCTGCAAACAGACGGGTGGTGACTGGATGGTCCGCTGGTGTTGTCAGAACCATGTTTATTATTATATTTATTTAACCAGGTATGCTTCCTTGACATTAACAATCTAGATTTTAACAAAGAACTGCCCAAAAATGGCAGCAGCACCCAGTCATTACAAATCATAGAACCACAGATAACAATTGAAATACATGATGGTAATTGAAGAAAATAACAAAAGAAGCACACTCATGAAAGTAAAGATAGGGCTAAAATACAATTTGACATTTTTCTACCTTTAAGTAGTTACATCAATAACTGTGACATTATACTGCTAAAAACACTGCCTTTAGGTAGTCCACTTTGTTTCGGTTTACTTTCTTTACATGATACATGGAGAAGTTAGTAGTTGCTTACAGAACTTTGTTTTTGATTGTTTTTGATGACTCCTGCGGAGAAATTGAAGACAATAAGGGTGGTGAAATAATTTTTACCAAGACTCAAAAAATGTCATTTAGTTCTGTTTCTCTTAGGTATTTCATATAAACTTGTGTTTTCCATTTACAGAGACCACTGAATGCTCCAAACAACGAGAAAAGGTGTTCAGCAGGATGGTTTATGTTGCTGACACGCCCGGTCTCTTTGACACTGATCAGTCTGGCGAAACAGTGAAGAGAGGAATGTCAAAATGCATCAACATGACAGCTCCAGGACCCCATGCCATTCTGCTGGTTATCAAATTTGGAACCTTTACAGCAGAAGAAAGAGAGGCGGTGATGAAGGTGGAGGAGATCTTTGGAAAGGAGGCCTGGAAGTACACCATTATCCTCTTCACCCATGGAGATGAGATCAAGTCAAACTTTGAGCAAAAGCTTAAGAATGCTCCATCTGGCCTGCAGGAGATATTAAAAAAGGCTGGAAACAGATACCATGTGTTCAACAACCTCCAAGCAAGTGATTGTCGACAAGTTATGATTCTGCTGGAGAAGATCCAGAAGATGGTAGATGACAATGGAGGACAGTTTTACTCAAATGGTAACTATGAAGAGGCTAAGAAGATGTTGGATCAGTGAGAACTTGATATGTAGAATTACTATGAAAAGGTGCTGGAAGAGAAACTGAAAGCTGTGAAGGCAGATTATAAGAGGCAGTTGAGTGAAGCTACAGAGGAACATGAGCAGGTAGAGAAAAAGTTGGAGTCTGAGTTGGAGGAGTTGAAGCGATACTACAGCGTCCTAGAGAGCGGAGTCTGTCAGTTTTTAGAGCAGATAGACAAAGATGATGACTATAGTGAACTTTGCAAGCGGTATGAGGAAACCCTGAAACTGAACTGAAGGACACGTGTTATGTTCTGAGAATCTTATTCAGTCTCATTAATGTCATTGACTAATTTTATATAAAATTATACTGTAAATGTTCATGTAATCTGAATAACGGTACTCTAATAAAACTAACCAGTTTCAGACAGGATTTTCACAAGGTCTTTAGATATTGTTTTGGGGTATTTTTAGATAATTTGCACAAAACATGTCTAACTCTGGGACTAAGAGCCTGTGTTTTTCCTGAAGTGAACAGTATAGTTGCTGGAAATTCTTGTGTATTATTGTTTGAACAGCTAAACATAGCATCTCCAGGCATCTGGAAAATGTACTCAATGATAAACCAGGTGTGGGCATTCATGGTTCTCCATATACCATGTTTTTATCTATTGGAGCAGATTACAGTGAGAAGACAGCTGCAAAATTACCCGAAGTAGCAGCCACAGCAGCAGGAAAAGATGCCATAGGAACAGTAAGCGAAACTAATAGGAGGAGGTGCTAGTTTTTGCAGGAGGAAAACATGAACCTCAGAGTGGGTGAGCTGTAAGTGCCCACATGGGTGACTAAGTAGAAGGGGTTATTGTATTTATATCCCATAAAAATCTAAAACAGTTTAGTGTCCTACTCCTCATGTATTTCTGTTGTACCATGTGCTCCAAAGGTATGCAAGGTTCTTGAGCTCTTCTTAAAGATTAGCCCTTTTTCCTGGACCCAATTTTATAGCAAGAGGTTTAGGGTTTTAAAGACTTTTAACTGGGCTTTGATGGTGATAATTATGATTTTTCTCATTGTACATTTTCGTTTCACAATGGTTAAACATCAGTGGGATATGTACTTCACAAGATGTAATATTCCACCTGTTAAAGATCTAAGTCATTTCTTTTGCATAACAAAAACCAAGACAAATCGAGAATATCAAAATCAAAAAACCAGACATTTGAAAAATGTATGTTTAAAGTGTTCTCTATGGGACAATGCCGACTAGGTGTCTATTATCAGAAATTGATGGAGGCGTGAACCGTCCTTTGCTTCGTGTCAAACAGTTGCTTCTGCAAAGTCCATTAATTTCTGATAATGGACACCTGGTCGGGCATATTCCAGCTTATTCCATGGTCACTTATGAAAGAAGTAATATATAGAAATATTAACACTTGAATGATTTTTTTCACAAGAAGTGGCTGAGAGAAATATTTAATATCTGTCGTCTTGATGCGTTGCCAAGGTAACCAGCATCAGCTGTCTTGCTAACGTTTGTGGGCTAACGTTTGAGTCTGCGCAGTAATTTAGAACAATCAGGCTATTTGTCTATAAATGTTTTTAGGTGTTCTTTAGCACTTTTTTCCAGACACAGTGCAGCCAATCAGAATTGAGTTTTCACTAATACCATGGTATGAAATAGGGCAAATGAGACACGGATGGCTTAACACCTTTTAGGAATAATTGCAGCTAAGGTCATATTATCTCTCAGTCAGAATTATAATCATGGAAAATTACCTGGTGTTTTTGTGACTGATAACTATAAAGAACTGAGCTTATTCATAAGCTGCGTCTCAATTCGCAGGCTGCGTCCTTCGAAGGGCGCATTTTAAGGCCGGTTACGTCACAACGATGCGCGGAGGCTGTGCCATTCTGAGGATGCTTAAAATGCAGCCTTCGAATGCGTCCTCCTTTTCCCTGAATTCTGAGGATGCACCGCTACCATCCGTAGTGGCCTTGCCTCCCATAAGATTTCCCGAGGTGCATTGCTTGCTTTTTTTTAGCAGTTGAAGAAGAAGAAGAAGAAAAAAGGCGGATTTTACTCAAGACAATGGAAAGCAGCAGCAGCACTGGCAGTAGTGCTGAGTACACCTTTAAATGTAAGTAGTTTGTTTTTATTTTTTTAACTGAATATCTATTAAAATACATGACATTAACGGAGCCACCGGAATTTGTAGGTCCAGGTAAAGCTAAAGCTTAGAGCTAATCTGTTGATACGAGATGTTCATCAACATTAAAAGCCTTCATACAAATGTCACAATTTTTGATTTTAACCTACATCTTATTGTAACTGTGCTGATAGCCGTATCCCTCACAAATCTGATCAATTCTCATTCTCATGCAATTCTCATACAATTTATTACAAATGATTAGAACTGTCAAAGCTTAATGCAGCTGAAGAAATAACATTAGTCCAGCTGTACTGGGCTCTCAATACTGCAAACGTTTTGTTTGAATACTCAATAACATACAGTTAATTTACAGTACAGTATAATAAGGTTTAAAGTATAATTCACTTGAAGAACAATACCGGCGTAATTATACAGAACAGTCATTTTGCCTGCTGACATAACAGAAATACGCTTTACTGTAATGACCGGGGTCCGAGCCCGAATTCAAACCACACACAGAGCCGGATATTTAGGAGCTTTATTGCCACAAAGAAGGTAGGATATCAGGACCGGGCTGAAGAAGACTGGAGATGGTGGAGATTTAGCAGGCAGACGGCTACGGTGGTCCTCAGAGCCACCGCAGACGGGACGCAGGAGCACCGACAGAACGAGCCTGATGAGCTCCGGAGCTGGGTCCAAAGCGTACTGACGAAGTGGGACAGGTGGTGCGTCGGTACAGGGACCAGGATGTGAAGGAGGACTGTGGCTGTGGTGCGTCAGGGTGAAAGCCAGGACGTGCTGGTGGATCGAGACAGGAGGGAAGACTGGAACACAAAGTAAAGAGGTGAGTGGGAGGCAAGATCCACTAACCTGGGATGGCGTGAGGTAGCAGGCTGGCTGGCGAGGAGTGCACAGGCTGGGGAGCAGAAGGGAAGCTGGACATCTGGTGATTGAGGGAGTGCAGAGTCTTGGAGATCAGACAAACCAGCAAAGACAAACTGAAAGAGGAGTGCTTATATAGGGATGGGCTGACAGGAGTAATTAGAGCAGGGAATTAGTTGCAGGTGACGGTGATCAGTGGGGAGGAGGTGATCAGGTGAAAAACTGAGGTAGAATCATTACATTTACATGTCATTTTGTTCTAGGGAGCAGGGAGCATACAGAGGAGTTGATAAAACTCCGTGGGCAAAATGACCACCTCTTTACCGGGGCCAAAAATACTGCCGCAGTTGGATGGAGGTAAGAGTTGAGGCATAATTCCATATACATGTTGCATTTGTATGTAAAAGTCACACAAGTTAAAAAAGTCCTGTTCAAACACCAACGTACAAATATAATGTTTTGATCACATCAAATGATGCCCAGATGTCACTTTATTAAATCTTATATTTGTGATAGTAGTGATCTTTGTGTGTTTATCTCTTCTCATTTCTGTTGTTTTGAGCAATCCTCCAAAAAATGGGCCTGGCGGGTAAAGTTGAGCCACAACAGGCCAAAAAAAGTGGGACAACTTGAAAAAAAAATACAAAGTATGTTCAGGTTTGGCTAGTGTAATGAAACACACACACACACACACACACACACACACACATACATATATATGTGTATATATATATATATATATATATATATATATATATATATATATATATATATATATATATATATAAATCGACGGTTGCGATGTTACTTATATATGTGTGTGTGTATATATGTGTAGGGAAATGACATATTACATGTATCATCAGGTTAATTTACACTTTGAGTAAGCTTGAAAAAAGTCATCTCCAAATTACCATTCCAAAGTCGTCTCTTTTTCTGTAGAATTTCATGAATCTATTCAATTCATGAAACACTCCTTTTTTCTAGCTTTAAAGATACACTACAGAAAATTGCATCTGTTGACACAAATTGTTTTCCTCTACTATAGGAATGCAAAAATCAAGGGACAGGGAAGAGGGTCAGTGGGAAGCCTACTGCTGCCACCTGGCCATGGTCTGTCCTCATGGATGAGGCATTAGGACTGTTAGGATATCAACAAGGTCAAGTGGAACGAGCTGTTTATCCCAGAACTGCATGACACACTTAGATGGCACCGACCCAAAAAGATTTGCACATATCTATCAGATACTACCCTGGAGGTGACACAGTTTCTCTGCTGATGTCACAGTTTGGATGTGTACAGTCCTTGCATGGGTGTGTACCTAGATACCTTATAATGTTTGTGTGATGAGCAATCGGGGCTTCCTGCCGATCAGGAGCCCATCAGCGCTGGTGTGACTGTAACTGTTTCTCTGTCTTTACGTAGATAAAATATAACTAAAAGTATACTTGTCTGTTTTATGCGTCCTACATTCAAGGTAATAAGTAAGTGGGGGTCGCCTGATTGGGTAAAACGAACTGGGTCCACCGAGGGTGTTTCACCGTAGACGGGGCACGGTGAAAACAATAACAGACAGAGGCCCTCTATTGCTCCACCTGTCCTAATTGCCTCCATCCCCGAGGACACACCAGGGCCAGGTGCTGCAGAGGCTGAGCAGCATCAGGGGGAAGATGAGGAAGAGGATGAGAGGCCAGGAGAGAGGAGGGAAAGGAGCAAGAGAAGTAGGAGTGACGAGTTGGTGGATTTAATTAGGGAGGATATCAGATGGCAGAGGGAGGCAGAGGAGAGAAGAGAAAGAGAGAGTCGGGAAAGGATGGACAGATTATTTAATTTATTGGAGAGGAAGGTGGACAGGCTGGGTGCGATTTGCCGGGGGGGATTTACCCCCCTCTGTTTGTGACGTCCCCCACCTCTGGTCATTCATGTTTTATCCCTGGGGGGGGGATACATTCCTCCCCCCCTCTGGTCTAAATAAGTAATTTTATGGATTTTTAAGAATGTAGATAAAGTAGGACTGTCCGTTTTAAGGCGTGAACTTTGTTAACCACAACGCCAAAAAAATTTTTGTCGCTGTTAATTGCGTGTCAAAACACACACCGTTCCTTAATGTTTTTTCCCCGCCGCGCTCTCCGGACTGTGTTTCTTTTATCCTCGGCGCTTTCCGTAGTTTCAAGAGCGCTAGAGACTGTAGCAAAACAGACCCGCGCTCACTGTAGCACAGTATTTCATGCGACTTTGGACTTGTTTTATTCTAAAGGCATTTGTAAATTTCATGAGTCACGGGTTGCGGGTTTTTTGGGACGTTTCTGAAAGTGAAATTGCTTATTTGGGCTCTAAAATAAGTGACGAAACAGCGGTTATTAAGAGACCTGCCTGCATTTGACACTTTGTATCCAGCTGAAATATCCCTCCGCCATAGGAGCCGACGGTAGTAAAGGCAGACAGAGCAACTCTGCGCGTATTTTCTGCAGTTTACGGTGCAATAACCGGTGATAACTGCTGAAAGTAGATTACTTGGTGCAAATCACCATTTTGAGCAGACATTGGTTCTGAAGATGAGCTTTTACACGTTGATAACATTGCAGAAACCCAACCCAAAAACCGCACTTTAATTCTTATAATTTGTTTTCTCTGTATTTGACAAACTAAGGCTGAATTACGTTGCCAAACGAAGGACCTGGAGTTACTAAACAGTTGCTAAACAGTCTCTTTCAGGGTATAAAGTTCCTGCCCAGTTGCAAGCAAAGTATAAGACTGGAATGACTTGGAAATTTAAAACCTTTTTCCAGGCTTAAACTGTATGAATATGGATATAGACAGCAAGCAAAAATATTCAAAGAAATTATTGTTGTTGTGAAAGCTCAGAATTAGATGTGTGAGAGAGAGTGAAAAAACGAACAATAAAACTTATGACTTTATTGAAATGCAAAATGTTTATTAATTTATATGTATATGCCTAATACCATGTCTATCTTTGTTTAATAGGCAAAAAAATATATCGGCATGGTATTTATTTACAAATTTATTTACACATTGTGTAAACATCAGGGCGTCATGATTAGTCATTTAGCCATCATAGTCCAGAGTTTAACATTTGGCACTAGGATGTTTTCATTCCAATTCTCAAAAGTGTTTGAAAAATGACAAAATAAAAATATTTTTTGTACAATCATGTATTTTATTAGTGTCATTTATTGCAAAATTGTATATTAAAATTCCCAAACAGGCTATTACACTTTCAGAAATAAAAGGATAAAACATGCAATTAATTTGCAATTAATCTCAAGTTAACTATCGACATTATGTGATTAATTGATTCAAATTAAAATTTTTAATCGTTTGACACCCCTAATATGGAGCTTAAGCGAAAATTCAGACTGAAGAAACTCTATTGCCTACCTCCATCAATCAGAGACTCATCTGCTTTCGACGCAAGCCAATCAGCTTTGAACTGCTCCTCCTCGAAGCCAATCAGCATCCTGGGTTCATCTTAAAAGAACTCCACATCCTCGTCTCGGCCTTCTGCTCAGCGAGCAAGCAGTGGCTGGGCGTGTCCGGTTTGGACTCTGTTGACTGGTTTCAACCCACCTCCATCCCCTTCTCCACCATCGTAGCCAAGCTCCGTCTGGCTTTCCTACGGTCCTCCTTCAACCTCGTCCCTATCAGAGTGTAATTCCTCCTGGACTCTTATGGAATTCCTAGTCACTCCTTAAAACGGTCTGGCAGAAGACCGCTATGTTGAGCCTGGTTCTGCCAGAGGTTTCCTCCCAAAGGGGAGTTTTTCCTCTCCACAGTCGCTTCATGCTTGCTCATCATGGACAGTTCATGCAAACCTGTGTTTATCAAATTGGACATCTAGCTCAAACAGTTAATCATATGGACTGAACAAACTTTATTTATCTCCACTCCACCACCAGTTTCAGACCTGGAGGGAAATATCCCTATTCTCATACGCCTGCTTATGCATATTGAAGTATAATTCAGCGTGAATTTTTCCTGCCGAGGTCTGAGCGCCAAACTCTTAAAATATTGTATCAATAAAATTATTTTAATTGCCTTTTCTTTCTGTGTGAGTTTTTCAGATTGAAATAAATACACGTCTTGTGTCCTTCACATTTGTTAATTTAATTTTTTGTTGTCTGTTTTTAAAGAGTATTAATACGTTTTCTGCTCGAAGCGGTACACCCAAAGTATTTTGTCATATTTCGGCCTGAAAAATCAACAGAAAAGGTCAGGAGTAGATGACTGGACAAACAGCCATGGTAATGTTACAGGACGAACTTTGGTGGATGATGAAGATTTGCAGGCAGCGTCACAAGACAAGAAGCAGCAGCAGCAGCCGATTTCTCTACCCTCCCGCCCAGGACAGGTTACATGCTGTCTCCAGCCAGACAGCATGCAGGCCACATAACCTTGTTATTATGTTCATTTATAAAACACTTGAAATGATCCCCCCTGTTTTTTTTGCAAATTCAGTTCAGGTGTTGTTGTTTTTGTTAAATTAAATTATTCAATTATTTATAAAAGTTATTGTTGTTGGTGTGTTCCTAAAGTGTTTTAACCTTTTTACATTATCTGTTTCATCACTTCTTTACAATTTAAGTAAACTTAGAATAACTTCTCAGTGACAACATCAATTTATTTTTAGAGAAGCAAGTATTTACAATAAACTATCAAAAACATTTTAACTATTTACCTTAGATTTTAAAATTAACTACTACAACTATTTACAGAAGATATAAAATAAATATTATTAAAGAACACATATATATACAATTTTGACTGAGCAGGAGTCCCTGGTGGTGCAGCAGGACTGGATCGGATGCCACACAGATGACCTTGGAGTCTTCTGACTGCGAATGGGACATCATCTGGGGGGTGGGGGATGCCTCTCTGCACTGTTCACCACATCGTCCATCAGGGTTTGCAGGGCTGACCCAATCAACGGCTGCCATGTTACTAAAAATGTTTAAGAAGACGCAGAAAATGACTTTACTACAACTGTTTTCATAACCCTTAAATGAGAACAGCTAAAAAGTGATTATACATGTCATCTAAATGTAATCCTCCAGGGCCACTGCCTCCAACACGTTCTCCCCCTCCTCATCCTCTGGTATGTCGTCCTGCACTTCATCCTCTGGGGCCATGATGTCACCGGCTCCCAGGCAGATGTTGTGCAGGACAGCACATGCCGTTATGGCCTGTAGAAAAAAGAAGACAAAAAAACATTTAATATTAGACCAGTAGGTGGTGATGCAAGAAGTTAAACCAGAGTTTACTTTACTATGGAGACAGATCACAAACCGTTGATCTCAATTGTAAAAAAATAAATAAATCTGAATGAGATTTCTCCTCGAATCCAGCTGCTTATGATTAAGTTGCAAAGATATGATTTTGAGCTTGTGTACACCCCAGGAAAATACATAGTTGTGGCTGACACACTGTCCAGGGCCTCCTTACCGGACACTGATGCCAAAGTATCGTCCAGTGCTGCCGATGTTGCAGTACACGTGGACACGGTGATGTCAGGTTTGCCGGTGTCTGATGTCATGCTGCAAAAGATAATACAGGAAACAGGAAAAGATGCTACTCTGAAAAGAGTGATGGACAACCTAAGAAATGGCTCGAAGAAGGGCAGCTGTCCACAATATTATCCAGTCAGAGCTGACCTGAGTGTCAGGTCCTCCGACACAATAGAATGGTGATCCCACAGTCAATGAAACAAGACATGCTGTGCCGCATTCATGAGGGACACCTCGGGGTTGAGAAATGTAGGAGAAGAGCCAGAGAGGCAGTATACTGGCCGGGGATCAATAATGACATTGATAATATGATATCCACATGTGCCACGTGCCTTAAACATCACTATAAACAGACCAAAGAGCGCATGCTGGTCACTGATGTACCCACAGGACCCTGTTAAAAAGTAGGAACTGACTTATGCCACCTGAATGGTAAAGAATATCTTGTGATGATAGATTATCACTCTAACTATCCAGAAATAGCCCAGCTTTCTAACACATCAGCTGCTGGGGTAATTACTCATATGAAAGGTGTTTTCTCCATGCATGGGATTCCCTTATTTGTCATCAGTGACAATGGACCACAGTACAACTGCAGAGAATTCAGGAAGTTCTCACAGGACTATGGGTTTCAACACATCACATCCAGTCCACTGCATCCACAAGGGAATGGGAAAGCTGAAAAGGGTGTCCAGATCATTAAGAGACTGTTAAAGAAGTCAAGTGACAGTGGATCTAACCCTTACCTTCCATTGCTGAGCTACCGCACTGCACCCCTAGCGTGCGGATTCTCCCCAGCTGAGCTCCTCATGGGTCGCAAGCTGCGCACAACGCTGCCACACCTATCACTAAAGACTAACACAAAACAGCTGACAGGAAAGCAGACAGCGCTCAAACAGAAACAAAAAGAGAACTATGATAAAACAGCCAGGAGGCTGAAGGCTCTGGAAGAAAATGACACAGTGAGAGTTGAGGATCACGGCACTTGGGAGCGAAAGGCCACAGTCCTCAAGGAAGTGAGCCCCAGGTCATACGAGATACAGACAGATGATGGACAAGTACTCAGGAGAAACCGGAGGAGTTTACTCAAGACTCAGGAACAAGACTCACCGAAACAGGGTCAGGAAGAGAGAGATGCAGGCCATCAGGCCAGAGAGACTACTGACCCACAGTGTGGGTAATGATGCTTTACCAAACAACACTAGTCCTACACAGGTCTTAAGAAGGTCAACTAGGACATGGAGACCACCATAGAGACTGATTGAACAAGGTTAAGACGGTGAAAAAAAATGTTAGACTGTTCAGTGTGGAGTTCTGTTATTAGGAAGTTCTGTTAACTCCTGAGGTCTGTATGTTGACTCTGTTGTTACTGGTGATGTTGTTACTGGTGACTCTGTTAGTGAAAGCAGTTGACATGTTAAAGGAGAAGTCCGGTCAAAATCAGAATTCAAACTGCTGAAAGTACTTTAAATATAAAACTACTACATACTGTGCAAAAAATTATATGTTTTTTTAATTAAGAATAATTCTTATTTAATCATGTTTATGTGGAGGAATCCATCTTGGTCAAGAATAGTACTGTCACCTCCCATTTTTTTACGTCACTCTGCGAACCCGCTGATGAGCAAGTTTCAATGCTCTGTTGTTTGTCACGACGCACTATTTTCCAAGATGGCGACGACTGGTGCTTTGTACAAAGCAGAGAGTGATGAAGTACTTAGTGACAGTGATGAGAGTTCCGTGGAGTCATCATCATCTGATAGCGATATGGATTTTTTAGAAGAGTTTCTTGACAGAAACCGGACTTTTGACGGAATCCAGCCGTACCTATTTCCAGTGCAAACTCTGTCGGGTCCCTCAGTATATATGTATAAGCACGCGTGTGTGTGTGTGCGCTCCGCCGCAGCACGGCTTTGCCAGCGCTGCAGCGGAGCGCACACACACACACACACACACACACACACACACACACACACACACAGCGGAGGAGAGATCGCGCTGAAGTGACTTAAGTTATATATTTGCCCCCTAGTAAATAGGGCAAGTGGTCATTATTGTATAAATAATAAAATATAAAAGCGTTCCAGCACATGCTGGGCGGAGGGATACCACATCACATGTGGTATCCCTCCGCCCCTCTGGTCGGTAACCATCCCCATAAATTCTAAATTAAAAATTAAAAATTTAAAAATAACTTACCGAAAATCCTCGCCCTCATGTCATGTTCAAAACATTCTTCTTCAAAATGGTCACTGCATATGACGTGTTTTCTCTCTGGCCAGAAGTTAGATGGCAAATCCGCTCTCTTCAACTTGGCAAACCAGCGCCGAGCCCGGTGGCTCATGAATCGGGAAGTTGAAATAAGCAATGTTTTTTCCACTTTTACCAGTTGTGTTGGAACATCCGATGGCCATGCACGTGGGCATTGTTGCTTCAGCAATAGCTCTTGGGAATGTCAGCGGTGAAGTCCTCTGGAAATCCGAAAAAATTATTGATGATCGCAGCTGTGTAGAATGGCTCCTATTGACTGCATGGAAAGCGGAGAGAAATGCTGTCGCCGCTTCCGCTTTTCCACGTCGTCACAGGATGTGATGTCATACGCCCCTTACTGCCCAAATATGGGCAGTAATGTCAGCCCCCATACACAGTGATTCAGACAACAATTTATGTTTTTATTGTCTTATTGATTAAAGATAAGTTCATTAAATAACCATGAACGTATAAGTTTTAGTTATAGCTAATGATACCCTGATTTTTCCTTGTTGACCAGACTTCCCCTTTAACAAACAAGCTTGAAACGGGGATGTAATGATATGCAGCACCAGTAGGTGGTGATGCAAGAAGCTAAACCAGAGACGGGAGCTGTAAACCCGAGCGACAATGTCTAATGCTGTTAGTTAATAAACTAGATAACTTTTAAAGACGTGGCTTTCTTTATGTACTGTAGTACAAACATTACAATGCTCACACTCAAAACATATGCTTTCTCTCAAATATATTCTCTTCTCCCTCAAATCTTTGTTTCTGGTCTCAGATTTAATGCTTCTTCACAGATATTTTCTTCTCTTGCCTGCCTCCTTCTCTTTGCACACAAACCGCTCTCTGCTCGAGTTTCAGATACGCTCGCAAACTGTAGGCTCTGCTTGTGGATTTTTTTTGCTTTCTTTCAGATTGCAGTCTGATTGTCACCTAGCAACCTTTCCAGCCAATAGAACAACAGCCTCAGAAATGGTGTGCTTGTTTAACTCTACTGAGTGTGCCTGTGGTATACACCGCTCATAAGAGCGTCAGCTGAAACTGCTATTAATAGTCCGTCCGTCCGTCCGTCTTCTTCCACTTATCCGGGGTCGGGTCGCGGGGGCAGCAGCTTCAGTAGGGATGCCCAGACGTCCCTCTCCCCGGCCACTTGGGCCAGCTCCTCAGGAGGAACCCCAAGGCGTTCCCAGGCCAGCCGGGAGACATAGACCCTCCAGCGTGTCCTGGGTCTTCCCCTGGGCCTCCTCCCGGTGGGACGTGCCCAGAACACCTCACCAGGGAGGTGTCCAGGAGGCATCCTGACCAGATGCCCGAGCCACCTCAACTGGCTCCTCTCGACGTGGAGGAGCAGCGGCTCTACTCTGAGTCCTCCCCGGATGACTGAGCTCCTCACCCTATCTCTAAGGGAGAGCCCAGACACACTACGGAGAAAACTCATTTCAGCCGCTTGTATCCGGGATCTCGTTCTTTCTGTCACGACCCAAAGCTCGTGACCATAGATGAGGGTAGGAACGTAGATCGACCGGTAAATCGAGAGCTTCGCCTTTTGGCTCAGCTCTCTCTTCACCACAACGGATCGGTACAGCGCCCGCTTCACAGCAGACGCTGCACCAATCCGCCTGTCGATCTCCCGCTCCATCCTCCCCTCATTCGTGAACAAGACCCCAAGATACTTGAACTCCTCCACTAGGGGCAGCACATCCTCCCCAACCCGGAGAAGGCACTCTACCCTTTTCCGGTTCAAGACCATGGACTCGGATTTGGAGGCACTGATTTTCATCCCGGCCGCTTCGCACTCGGCTGCGAACCGCTCCAGTGAGAGAGGGCAAAGGGCAGCCTTGGCGGAGTCCAACTCTCACCGGAAACGAGTCCGACTTACTGCCGGCAATGCGAACCAGACTCTGACACCGGTCGTACAGAGACATGACAGCCCTTATTAAAGGGCCCGGTACTCCATACTCCCGGAGTACCCCCCACAGGATCCCTTGGGGGACACGGTCGAATGCCTTCTCCAGATCCACAAAGCACATGTAGACTGGTTGGGCAAACTCCCATGCCCCCTCCAGAATCCTGCTGAGGGTATAGAGCTGGTCCAGTGTTCCACGGCCAGGACGAAAACCACACTGCTCTTCCTGAATCTGAGATTCGACTATCCGACGGACCCTCCTTTCCAGAACCCCTGAATAGACCTTACCAGGGAGGCTTAAGAGTGTGATTCCTCTGTAGTTGGAACACACCCTCCGGTCCCCCTTTTTAAATAGGGGGACCACCACCCCAGTCTGCCAATCCAGGGGAACTGCCCCCGATGTCCATGCAATGTTGCAGAGCCGCGTTAACCAACACAGCCCCACAACATCCAGAGCCTTAAGGTACTCCGGGCGAATCTCATCCACCCCCGGGGCCTTGCCACCGAGGAGCTTTTTAACAACCTCGGCAACCTCAGCACCAGAGATGGGAGAACCTGACCCAGAGTCCTCAGGTTCTGCTTCCGCAATGGAAGACGTGTTGGTGGAATTAAGGAGGTCTTCGAAGTATTCCGCCCACCGAAACACAACGTCCCGAGTCAAGGTCAGCAGCACACCACCCCCACTGTAAACAGTGTTGGTACTGCACTGCTTCCCCCTCCTGAGACGCCGGATAGTGGACCAGAATCGCTTCGAAGCCGTACGGAAGTCTTTCTTCATGGCCCCTCCGAACTCTTCCCACGCCCGAGTTTTTGCCTCGGCGACCAGCCGAGCCGCCTGCCGCTTCGACTGCCAGTACACATCAGCTGCTTCCGGAGTCCCACAGGCCAAAAAAGCCCGATAGAACTCCTTCTTCAGCTTGACGGCTTCCCTCACCGCTGGTGTCCACCAGCGGGTTCGAGGGTTGCCGCCGCGACATGCACCGACAACCTTGCGGCCACAGCTCCGACTAGCCGCCTCAACAATAGAGGCGCGGAACATGGTCCATTCAGACTCAATGTCCCCCGCCTCCCTCGGGACGTGTTTAAAGTTCTCCCGGAGGTGGGAGTTAAAGCTCCGCCTCACAGGGGACTCCGCCAGACGTTCCCAGCAAACCCTCACAGTACGTTTGGGCCTGCCCGGTCGGACCGGCTTCCTCCCCAGCCATCGGAGCCAACTCACCACCAGGTAGTGGTCGGTGGAGAGCTCCGCCCCTCTCTTCACCCGAGTGTCCAAGACATACGGCCGCAGATCAGATGAAACGACAACAAAGTCGATCATTGAACTGCGACCTAGGGTGTCCTGGTGCCAAGAGCACATATGGACACCCTTATGCTTGAACATGGTGCACAGAAGTCCAACAACAAAACACCACTCGAGTTCAGATCAGGTGGGCCATTCCTCCCAACCACGCCCCTCCAGGTCCCACTGTCATTGCCCACGTGAGCGTTGAAGTCCCCCAGCAAAACGAGGGAGTCCCCAGGAGGGGCACTCTCCAGTACCCCTTCCAAGGACTCCAAAAAGGGTGGGTAATCTGAACTGCTGTTTGGCGCATAAGCGCAAACAACAGTCAGAACCCGTCCCCCCACACGAATGCGGAGGGAGGCCACCCTCTCGTTTACCGGGGAAAACCCCAACGTGCAGGCACCGAGATGGGGGGCAACCAGTATGCCAACCCCAGCTCGGCGCCTCTCACCATGGGCAACTCCAGAGTGGAAGAATGTCCAGCCCCTCTCAAGGAGACTGGTTCCGGAGCCAGAGCGGTGCGTCGAGGTGAGTCCGACTATCTCTAGTCGGAACCTCTCAACCTCGCGCACAAGCTTAGGCTCCTTCCCCACCAGAGAGGTGACATTCCACGTCCCAAGAGCCAGCTTCTGCAGCCGAGGATCGGAACGCCAAGGTCCCCGCCCTCTACTGCTAACCGTTGCACAATGCACCCGACCCCTTTGGCCCCTCCGACAGGTGGTGAGCCTGTCGGAAGGGGGACCCATGTCACCTCTTCGGGCTGAGCCCGGCCGGGCTCCATGGGCAAAAGCCCGGCCACCAGACGCTCGCCAACGTGCCCCACCTCCAGGCCTGGCTCCAGAGTGGGGCCCCGGTGACCCGCGTCCGGGCGAGGGAACACGAGGTCCAATAATTGTACTCATCATAAGGGCATTTTGGGCTGCTATTAATAGTAATAGTAGTTTTGTGGCAATTCATAGCTCGATTCAGCAAAATTCAGTAACTATGGATAACCCAAACGAATTTGAAACAATCAGTGATTTATTATGTACATAAGCAACTGACATATTAAATTATTATGGAGCTGTAGCAATCTCTTGAGATACTTTGTCAGTATAACGAGAAATGTTTACGTTTTAACCAGTCAGTGAGTTATGGATGTTTTAAAATGTTGGATTACTGGACAATTTGGTCCGGAAGAGGAGTCCGATAGCAGCTTAAGTAGGACATTACAAGGAAAGGAAACACCTTATGTCATCTGACAGCCACCCGCTGTTATCATCTCAAGGGAGCTTTTCACTGGACTAACTATATGCGGTTTGTTGGCTAAACAGGTATTTATTTATTTTATTATCATTTTTAATGAACGACCTCCCCCACTCCTCATGACAAGGGCGAAGTAACCATAGATTCCTCCTCAGTTGGTGCTGGAAACAGGAGAATATGGACTTGGTTGATAGTTGATAGCTGATAAAAAGCCAGGGAGACAGCAGAGCAAATTGAAAATATCTTCCAAGTTGTTGTCCCCCCCGGCCTAAAAACAAGCAGAGCTGTTCCACCTGACAGTTTCTAAAATAAAGTTGCAATGCTTGTGACTTATCAAAGAAAGTCACGTACAAATATTTGCATTGTCAGCTGTTCCAACAGGTGAAAACATTACTGATTGATGAAAGCAAATCTGTGAACTAGGTTTTGAAACATTGTTCAGCTAATTAAGTTCCATAAGTGAAAAAACTTACAATGTGAATTTGTTGAGATTTAGTTACAGTTGTCAAGATGACTGCTATAGTGCCTGTTAAAACCATGAAAAGATCTTCTCTTTAAACCAGGGGTCGGGAACTTATGGCTCGCGAGCCAGTTGTGGCTCTTTTGATGATTTCATCTGGCTCGCAGATACAACAAAATATCACTGCTATTGTTTTCATCCGGGTTTTTCGCGCATGCGTGCCAGACTGGAAGGCAGACGGCGAACACAGAGCCGGCGCAAAGGAAACTGACCAGTTCTCGACGTATTTTTCTTCTTTAGATAACATATCACAAGATCGTTTTAAGAGTAAGTTGATGGTTGATATCGGGACATGGGCATCAGCAACCCCCGCGACCCCATGAGGGATTAAGCGGGTCAGAAAATGGATGGATGAATGGATGTTCACACATGTTTGTGTAACAGCAGAAAGCGGAGAGAGCTGGACAGAGACCGCGCCTCAGCAGAGAGGAAGACCTGCCCGGTAGGTTAAAAAAAATTGTTCACAAAGGATTATTTTGGTGTTTTTGTCTTATTAAAATGGGTGGGGGTGTCGGCGACGTTGCAGCGTAAACACAGACGTACTAGCGCGCGTGAACAAGGGCAGCAGCTGCTGCTCCAGACAGCGGCTGCTGCTGCTGTATCGACTCCGCTTCTCCCGGCCCCGTCTAGAGATCGCCACCTCCCCTCCGCCGTTATTTCAGTAGAACAATGACTAGTGCAAAATTAAGTTGTATTTACCGGAGATGAAGTGTAGTCTGCAAATTCTGTCGGGGTATGATGGCTCCCCCAGTCGACTGTGATTGCCTGCCTGGGTCCTTCTTCATTGAAAATATCCATTTCTTTTGTCTTTCTTCTTTCTTCGGTAAACGAAGGAAACGTACATCCAACAAATTGGAATGCCTCTGTGTGCAACCAGGAGCACAACAAATCGTAGGCACTGTTTATATTTCAAAAATAAACTAACTAAAAGCACGCTCTAATTCACCTGTTTTGTAATGATAGAATGCGAGAACAGTCCTCTTTTTGCCTACAAGCGGGACCCGGAAGTAGCGCTGACATCACACGTGACGTCACGCGTGAACTACCCTATTGGCTCTCACTGAAATAAATTTCCTCCGTTACTGGAGGTTGCCACTTTCTGGTGACGCCCCTCTCCCCAATTTTATCATGCATCTTAGACACTTTCACTTCAAACATTTTTCACATCGCACACTCATATAGGCCATGGTAGGGGGGGGGTGGGGGGAAGACGTCTGGGGGGGGCTTATGTTGTGTGGGCCTCACCTCGGACGGCTCCCTTCACCTCCTCTCCCACTTAGACATTGAGGGTTCTGGGCAGTCACACGGAAGGGGTGCGCTGGCAACAGCTACCTTCCGAAAGGGGGGTGGGCTGTGCCGTGCATCCCCTTCGGCACTCCCAGTTTTTAAACGCACTTGAGAACAACATGCAACAACACAACATTTGAGCAGGCGTAGGGAGGGTCGGGGTCTTCTGCACACCCCCGTTCTCCGATGGAGGCAAGGAGTCTGGGGCCTGGAGGAGGTGCGGGCCACTGTGTCCGGGGTCTTGGCGGGGGGCTGCGGTGTGCAGTCAGCGGCCTGCCAGGTCTGGGACTGATGCCTCCGCTCCCCCCAGGGGGCGGGGGGCAGGGATGGCAAGGGTAAGGTGGGGGGAGGGAGGGGGTTTATTAGGTATTTAGGGGGAGGGGGGGGCTCTGGCCGGGTGGCTCGTGCGGGTCGTGTTGGCCCGCCCTCTTGGGGGGGCCCGGTCCGGGGGGCGTCTGGTCGGGGGCCGGGGCCGGGGGTCGGGCACAAGCAGCCGTATAGTCGATTTGGGGTGACCCCCCCCCCCCCCCCCCCCTTTGGTCAGTGTTGGATGTGAGTGTTATGTGGGAATGTGTGTACAGCGTCTTTTTTTTTTTTTTTCTGTGTGTGGCGAGTGGGGCACAAGGGAGGGATGGGGTGAATGAGGTTTTTTTTTTTGTTTTTTTTTTTCAGGTATGGGTGTGGTCTGCTCCCTCTCCCAAGAACATCTCAAGTCTCCGATAGGTGCGGAGCCCATCCCCCCACGTCCTGCCCTCCTCCACTTCGTTGGCGGGCGCCTTGGCCCCCTGGCGCATCGGTTGGCTTCGGGTTTGGGGCGGGTTCCCGGGCGTGCGCCGGCCCACTCCTGGCGGCCTCTTCGCGGGGCCTGGCCCCCCGGGGGACGGCCGGGGCCCTCGTCGCGGGGGCGGGGCGCCCCTGGGGCCTCTGGCCCTCAGGGCCCATGGCCGGGACCACTTCAGCGGGGCTGGCTGCCGGCGGAGCCCACGGGCTCGTCTCCGCGGCTCTTGAGGGCGTCGGCATTGCGGTGGCTGGGGGATTTCCTCGGGGTCGTCTCTGCTCCTTCCTTGGGGGGGGGGGGGTTGCAGATATCCTGTGTCGGCCCCTCCTGGGCGACCTGCTTTAGGGACCCCTTTGGGAGTCCGGGGTTACGGGTCCCCTGACGCCTGCCTCTGTGCTCGGGGAAGGTGGGTCTTTGGTTCTCCACAATCACTATCAAGCTATTTCTGGATAATCTTCACCTAAACTAGTGCACTTTCACATCTCCCACAGGTGCTGGGTCCCAGGTATTAAGTGTTCACTTATATACAGTAATCTTATAATTTATTTATTTATTTATTTATGTTGTGTCACTTTCTTTTTTCAAATATCACATTACACATGTCAGCTTACATAATAATATATATGATTTAGCAATGGCATCTAGGTGTTATTCGAGTGTATCTGTTGCTTTATGTCTGTTGGTTGTGCTGTTCTTTTTGTGTCTCTTTCCAGGTGATGGAGCAGACAGAGGACGTTTTATCATTCTCTTCCTTTTATCTCCTCTTTCTTTCACCTCTACTCTTTTTTTTTCTTTTTTTCACTTTTTGTTCTTCCTTTACTCTCCCATTGTCATGTCCATATAATTTGAAATTCTCCTTGCAGGAATCATAATAAAGCTATTTACAAGCATAAATCAAGTGGAGCACTATGGCGGAAGCTGTTTGCTCCACTTGTAAAAGCAAAATCTGTCGAGCTCCATCTGGCATTGAGATATCAATTCCTATTGCCATAGTGCTAGACAGGACATTGGGAAAAAAAAAAAAAAAAAAAAAAAAAAAAAAAAAAAAAGAAATAAATTTCCAGATATTTTGCTTTCATGGCTCTCTAAGTCAAAAAGGTTCCCGACCCCTGCTTTAGATCAAGGAAATTGTCATTTTTATGATATAGTTATCTCATTTTAAGTGTTAATCATCTAACACTATTACTCTTAGCAAGTTACAGCTCCATAATAATTTTAGATCATGTTTTAGTTACAGTTTTATTATTATTATGCACATCTAGGCTACCTTTAAATATAAAGTATGGCATGCCAAAATATTTTTTCAACATAAGGAAATTTTAGTAATTGCTTTGCAATTTTATATCTAAGCATTCAAAATTATAACATTTCTACGGAAGAGAATTAGGGCCACTAAAAAAAAAGTCTATTCAATTCTGAGTTTTTTCTCAGAATTCTGACTTTTCTCTCAGAATTCTGACTTTTTTTCCCAGAATTCTGAGTTTAAAGTCAGAATTCTGATGGGGGTAAAATCTTCCCACCTCATCGCCTCAAACCGATATCATTACATATAAATTATGCTGATACCAGACGTTACCAAAAAGGTGTTTTTTTCTACCGTCACTTAGGAACCAGTGATCGCAGATTAGTGGGCTAAAAGTGAAGCAGAGAGTCATTTTTCTGTCCGCTCCAACCACAAATAAAACATGCTCAGAGAATAACTTCAAACTCAACCTGCAGCTTGCGTAATTATGCACCAGAGCCCGCTGGGGCATAGATATTTGTCTGGTCAGCGCGGAGACTGAGATGAGAAACCTGTCGCTGTGAAAGGTGATGATAGTGGTTATAAACTGTAACAGGCTAGAAGTGCATGTGTGGGAGATTTTTAACTATTAAACTATATAAAAGAATGATGACACGGGAAACAAGGTCTTTCTGCTTGCCAACTGGAGAACCCTTTATTTCAGGCTTTACCTCTCAGCACGTACGAACGGGTGTGAGCTAGAGTTCTAATTACAACATAGTGTAAATGCATTTTATATCCCACAGATGGGTGTGAGTTACAAATAAGATTCTCTGTGCATCCATTGGTCCGCGCTGTGACCCAGCAGTGTCCACGTGCTTCCAGCCTCCTTTGGCAGACATTGGTCATATTTCTGGGAACAGCTCCACAAACGTTGAAAAACAGACAACCTTATCTTGTCAGTTGACCTCTGTTTGGGTCACACAGGATGTCATGTCCTGGTCATATTCTGGACTTGTGCTCCCTTCGCCTCGCTTTCAGGACAAACAGACTTCAGATGTTTTTCAACCCCCTGCATATGGAGCTAAAAAGAGGGAAACACCAGCAGCTGGATCAGCTTAAAGATGCAGCGTGAACCCCTGTGTGCTTCAATTGTTTCACCTGAGGGGAAAATGTCAGACAATATAGGCTGGATGAAACTCAGCCTGATTCACCAATGACGTTATAGATCTACACTAATAAACAAACCCGTAGATTAATGTGTAACAGTTTAATAACAGGGTCAAGAACTTAAAACTACTGTATTTTATTCAGTATTGTTTTAACAATTGTGTGTTTTTTCTGTTTTAGCCCACTAACTTAACAATAACGTGTTAACACTTCTTTATCACTTTTTAACAAACATATCTTCTTCCATGTCTGGTCGGGTAAAAATGAGCCTGAGTTGAGCCTAAGGCCCTAATCACACTCCCAGATTCGCTCCACTCCCGAAAATATGCATAATCTCACTTAACCTTTGATAAAAGTTGAGAGGTCTGCTGATGAGTTTTGGGTGTGCTTTTAAAGTTATGATAAACTTTATTTCTATAAAGAGTTTGTACACCAATGGGACATTAATGTTTGTGTTTGGTCCGGTCAATATAACAAAATATAACTTAAAAGTCTTTTTAAATAAACTCCGAATGTCTGTTAGCATTAGCCACTATTAGCCTTGCTACTAACTCGCCAATATCCTTTTTAAGCATAATTATTGTAATGATTTGAATAAGGAGAACCCAAATGTTAGCCGGACACAGAGCTGAAGCTTTAAAAAAGGGGTTTATTAGCAAAAGGTCCAGGGGACAAAAGACTTGGCTCCAGGCAACACAACGAGGCAAACTCAAAAAGCAGACGAGCCGAAAGTAAAACGGGCAAGCGGACAGGCAGGCTAAACAAAAAACAGAAGGGAAAGAACTCTTACCGGGGAACTTGGACATGGGGAATAACACAAGACGTCCTGACAACAAACCAAAAACTAAAGCGGGCTTAAATAGATGACCGGAACAAAAGAGCAGGGCGGGACTAATTGACCAACACAGGTGGAAATAATAAACGGAGCACACTGACTAAACCTAAGGTAAAAAGCAAGACAAAGACTGGACCAACACTAGCTGAAATAAAGACTAATACCGGTTAAGGATAAATCCAATACAAAACGACACAACACAGAAATAAATCCTAAAACAGAAAAGTCGACTAACTGAAAATAACCAAAACCACAACAGAACATTACAGAGCCCCCCCCTCAAGGGCGGATTCTAGACGCCCTTACGTCTCTACAAAGAAACTAAATAAAAGTCTGACCGGGCGGGTGGAGGGGGCTACAGGCAGGAGGGTCAGAAAAAAAAAAGACAAAACAACCAAAACAAGAGTCCAAAACAGAAAACAACCCACATCGGGCGAATCCAAACTAACAGAAAATCTCCCAAAACAGTTCCCCCAACAGAGAGTCCGGCGGTCTTCCCGGCGGACGACCCCAGCGAATCAGGTTCTCCGGCGGACGTCCCGGCGGACGGCCCAGACGTGACAGGTTCTCCGGCGGTCGTCCCGGCGGACGGCCCAGACGTGACAGGTTCTCCGGCGGTCGTCCCGGCGGACGGCCCTGACGTGACAGGTTCTCCGGCGGTCGTCCCGGCGGACGGCCCAGACGTGACAGGTTCTCCGGCGGTCGTCCCGGCGGACGGCCCAGACGTGACAGGTTCTCCGGCGGTCGTCCCGGCGGACGGCCCAGACGTGACAGGTTCTCCGGCGGTCGTCCCGGCGGACGGCCCAGACGTGACAGGTTCTCCGGCGGACTGCCCCGGCGTGACAGGTTCTCCGGCGGTCGTCCTGGCGGACGGACCAGACGTGACAGGTTCTCCGGCAGATAGCCCCGGCGTGACAGGTTCTCTAGCGGACGACCCCGGCGTGACAGGTTCTCTAGCGGACAGCCCCGGCATGCTAGGCTCTCCGGCGGACGTCCAGGAGGCCGTCTACGGAGCAGGAACCTCGGAGACCGGCGGCGGAGCAAGAATCTAGGAGGCCGGCGGCGGAGCAGGAATCTAGGAGGCCGGCGGCGAGGTCTGGAGAGAGAGAAGACAGAATCCGGCGCCGGACTACAGGGTAGGGAAGGCGTCAAACTAAAGACTACGGGAGGCGGCGCCGTGTTAGTGGCTACAGGCGGCGGCGCCGTGTTAATGACTGCAGGCGGCGGCGTCTGGTTAGTGGCTACAGGCGGCGGCGCCTGGTTAGTGGCTACAGGCGGCGGCGCCGTGTTAATGGCTACAGGCGGCGGCACCTGGTTAGTGGCTACAGGCGGCGGCGCCTGGTTAGTGGCTACAGGCGGCGGCGCCTGGTTAGCGACTACAGGCGGCGCCTGGTCACTGGTTCCCGGTGCGGGAGCCTGGCTACAGGCGACTGAAAAAGGAGCCTGGCTACAGGCGACGGACGAAGGAGCCTGGTTACAGGCGACGGACGAAGGAGCCTGGCTACAGGCGACGGACGAAGGAGCCTGGCTACAGGCGACCGAAGGGGGAGCCTGACTACAGGCGACCGAAGGGGGAGCCTGACTACAGGCGACCGAAGGGGGAGCCTGACTACAGGCGACCGACGAAGGAGCCTGACTACAGGCGACCGACGAAGGAGCCTGACTACAGGCGACAGACGAAGGAGCCTGACTACAGGCGACAGACGAAGGAGCCTGACTACAGGCGACAGACGAAGGAGCCTGACTACAGGCGACAGACGAAGGAGCCTGACTACAGGCGACCGAAGGGGGAGCCTGACTACAGGCGACAGACGAAGGAGCCTGACTACAGGCGACCGAAGGGGGAGCCTGACTACAGGCGACAGACGAAGGAGCCTGACTACAGGCGACCGAAGGGGGAGCCTGACTACAGGCGACCGAGGGGGAAGCCTGGCTACAGGCGACCGAAGGGGGAGCCTTACTACAGGCGACAGACGAAGGAGCCTGACTACAGGCGACCGAAGGGGGAGCCTGACTACAGGCGACCGAAGGGGGAGCCTGACTACAGGCGACCGAAGGGGGAGCCTGACTACAGGCGACTGAAGGGGAAGCCTGGCTACAGGCGACTGAAGGGGAAGCCTGGCTACAGGCGACTAAAGGGGAAGCCTGGCTACAGGCGACTAAAGGGGAAGCCTGGCTACAGGCGACTGAAGGGGAAGCCTGGCTACAGGCGACTGAAGGGGAAGCCTGGCTACAGGCGACTGAAGGGGAAGCCTGGCTACAGGCGACTGAAGGGGAAGCCTGGCTACAGGCGACTGAAGGGGAAGCCTGGCTACAGGCGACTGAAGGGGAAGCCTGGCTACAGGCGACTGAAGGGGAAGCCTGGCTACAGGCGACTGAAGGGGAAGCCTGGCTACAGGCGACTGAAGGGGAAGCCTGACTACAGGCTGCTGAGGTGGGAGCCTGGCTACAGGCTGCTGAGGTGGGAGCCTGGCTACAGGCTGCTGAGGTGGGAGCCTGGCTACAGGCTGCTGAGGTGGGTGCCTGGCTACAGGCTGCTGAGGTGGGGGCCTGGCTACAGGCTGCTGAGGTGGGGGCCTGGCTACAGGCTGCTGAGGTGGGAGCCTGGCTACAGGCTGCTAGGGTGGGAGCCTGGCTACAGGCTGCTAAGGTGGGAGCCTGGCTACAGGCTGCTAAGGTGGGAGCCTGGCTACAGGCTGCTAAGGTGGGAGCCTGGCTACAGGCTGCTAAGGTGGGAGCCTGGCTACAGGCTGCTAAGGTGGGAGCCTGGCTACAGGCTGCTGAGGTGGCCACAGGACTACAGACTACAGAGGCCACAGGGCTACAGGCTTCAGGAGACCCCGGGCTACAGGTTTCAGGAGACCCCGGGCTGCAGGTTTCAGGAGACCCCGGGCTGCAGGTTTCAGGCACCAAAGTCAGACCCTTAGCCACCAGGAGTCTCAGAATCAACTCCTTTAGGGTATCAGAAAGAGACGTCCAATAAAGTCTCTCCCAGAGCTGGCTGTCCATGAGGGCTATCTGGGGTCTGGACTTGTAAAGAACACCATGAGGCTCTAGGTCTCCAGGGGGTCCCGGTTGTTGCACCCCCTTCTGAGGTCCTGGATGACCGAAGAGCGAAGGATCCCCCTGGGTTCCAACGTCACAGGTCCGCGACGGACCACTCTGGGTTCCAACTTCGCACATCAGCGCCGGACCAATCTGGGTTCCCACGTCGGACGCCAGCGACGGACCCCCCTGGGTTCCCGCGTCGGATGTCTGCGACGGACCCCTCTGGGTTCCCGCGTCGGATGTCTGCGACGGACCCCTCTGGGTTCCCATGTCGGACGTCAACGACGGACCCCTCTGGGTTCCCACGTCGGACATCTGCGACGGACCCCTCTGGGTTCCCACGTCGGACATCTGCGACGGACCCCTCTGGGTTCCCACGTCGGACATCTGCGACGGACCCTTCTGGGTTCCTACGTCGGACGTCTGCGGCAGCAGGTTCTGCTGGACCCCCTCCTGTGACTTGGGTGACGCCAAGTCCTCCTGGACCAATTCTCGGAACTTGGGCTTGATGGGAGTCGAGGGGTTGGCCAGACCCTCGGAGAGAGACTCAGGTCGGCTGTAGAAAGCCTGTAGTGCAGTCCTATAATGACCCTCAACTTCCTTTAACTTCTTCTCCAGCTCCTCAGAATATTGGATCAGTAGAGCCTCCCTGAGACGTTTGATGATGGGGGCAAAAGTTCTTATTTTGCTCTCCAATGTCAAGTACTCCGAGTCACGGACGCCAGCAGGGGGAGCTGTAGGCCTCTCAACTCTGGGAAGCGAGGAACTCCTGTCTGCTGGACCGGAAGTGGGTCGAGCCAGAGACTCGGCAGTCGGGTGAGGCCGGACTGGCTCATCGGGCGGCTGCCCGCCATTGCTGGATGGGGGGCCGGCAGACGAGCGCTTCCTCCTTCGGCGGCGAGACGGCGGGGCTAGCGGGGATGCCGGTTCCTCCCGACGGGACGGAACTGCCAGCGAAGACTCATTCGCCTCCGCGTCAGGAGGGGGAAACGGGACCGACTCAGGGAATAAGTCGGGACGGAGCTCCCAGATCATCTCGGCGTCGACCTCCAGAAAAAGGTCCGGATCCGGGATGAACGGCGATGAGGCGGACTGACAGGGTAAGTCCAATGAACAACAGCCTTGAGAGTGGGAGGATAGTGGTGCGCCGGGCTGAGTGAGCTTAGCTCCTCCAGAAAGGAGATAACGTGTCGGCTTTGGGTTCATGTTGGTCAGGACGTAATGTAATGATTTGAATAAGGAGAACCCAAATGTTAGCCGGACACAGAGCTGAAGCTTTAAAAAAGGGGTTTATTAGCAAAAGGTCCAGGGGACAAAAGACTTGGCTCCAGGCAACACAACGAGGCAAACTCAAAAAGCAGACGAGCCGAAAGTAAAACGGGCAAGCGGACAGGCAGGCTAAACAAAAAAACAGAAGGGAAAGAACTCTTACCGGGGAACTTGGACATGGGGAATAACACAAGACGTCCTGACAACAAACCAAAAACTAAAGCGGGCTTAAATAGATGACCGGAACAAAAGAGCAGGGCGGGACTAATTGACCAACACAGGTGGAAATAATAAACGGAGCACACTGACTAAACCTAAGGTAAAAAGCAAGACAAAGACTGGACCAACACTAGCTGAAATAAAGACTAATACCGGTTAAGGATAAATCCAATACAAAACGACACAACACAGAAATAAATCCTAAAACAGAAAAGTCGACTAACTGAAAATAACCAAAACCACAACAGAACATTACAATTATGGCTTGTTTAAATGTAATCCTTGTTCTTGTTTACCTCTGCAAATATTTGATAGTCCTACGAGTATTAGTACAGCATTTATGAGAACCATTGATTTAATGGTGTTTTGTGTAACTTGAGAGAAACTATCAAGCAAACGCGCCACATAACCTGGATGTGGGCCCAGCAACTAATTTCCAATTAATCGTCCACCACGGTGCCCTAGCCTCTCAAGTTACAAATTTGACCCTTAATTATTTCTGGAGAACAGATTATGGTTTATAAAATCAAGTTTACTAAAGGTTATTGTTTTTCTTTTTTTTAGCAAATCATTCTTGATAGAACGACGGGCGACGGATTTGCTTCAGATCGGATTTGGACATCTGTATTAAGCATCTCCGTTCGATCTCCTTGCAAGATTATTTGAAAATCAATCTCATTGTTGTCTCTCCTTCTTGTGTTGTTAATGAATGTTTTAGGTGTTTGAACCTGACATTTAATTGGTCCTTCGAGCCGGATTCCAACATACAGGAGGATTTCCTCTGGGTGAGGTGAACCGGGTGAAAAGTCAGTGATCACTGCATTCAGATCCTTTTCCAAGGGCCTAGTCCATCTCGCCTCTGGGTTTCTGACTGTTGACGGGAAGTCCGAGGGAGGTTTGACAGCAGTGGTGAGTGGATTTGTTTATTTAAAGGTATAAATGAGTACCTGAGAGGTATTGCGCATAGAAGGGATAACGGAGTCCGAGAAAGTCCGTGATAACAAACCCTATCATCCTTGGCACTGATAGGTACACTAAGGGGTAACAGAGCCCAAAAGGTCTGTGAATCGAAGGGGTAACAGAGCCCAAAAAGTCTGTGTAGAAAAAAAACAAAATAGGATAACGGCGTCCTGATAATAGGCCGTGTAATTCGAGGCACGGCGGCAGAGTCCTACAAAACTAACGTCTGCATTGTGTGTTTGTGTGTTTGTGTGTATGACTGGAAAATTAAATACCACTAGGTATTTTCTTTTCATTTAAAAACAGTGGGATTGTAAGTAACAAGTCTTTGTGGAGGTCTAGCAAGAATTCTCCACTCGAAAGAGTTGAAGTGAGAATTACCACAACAGGTATTTTATTGTTACCTCACGGTGTAAAAATTCCAACCTATAGAACACCCTATGTGTTACAGGACTGGATCAAATTTATAAAAATGGGAAAGGGACAAAGGAAAACGTTGAAACAGCTCCAGAGTAAAGACTGGAAATTCATTGAACAGCAGGACCCTGATAAAATAAAACCTTTAGCTTCATGGGTAAAAGAATACAATGCAGGTTTAAGGGGTGATTTAACAAACAAAAAATATCTAAAATTCCAGGAAGGTATTATTAATAAATGAAGAGATTTAAAAGGGAATCCCACAGAAACAATTTGGGAGTCTTTGAAAATACACCGGTTAAACAAGGAGGTATTTAAAGGTCCCGTAGAAAAAAGAAAAGAAAAACAAAGTGTCGCAGAAGACTCTTTTCGCGCAAGCTGTCTGTCTGATATGTTTTGTTTTTGTTATATCTTGTCCAACGTAATGTGTTGTTTAATGGGATCATTGCATGAAAGGAGAGAATGTTTGAACCCACAGCGCTTGAGAGTGTGTGTGTGTGTGTGTGTGTGCGCGAGTGGGTCTGTGTGTGTAAATCTGCGTATATGTGTGTGCATATGTGTGGCTCAGAATAGCGTCTGAGTGGAGAGATTTACAGTGGAAAAGAACTGTGTGGAATTGATCTTCGTGAAGGGAGAATTTGGCCAGAATAGTGGTGAAAAGTTATTATAGTTGATATTTGGCAGGGGATTAAACATTTCTTTGAGACAACTGAAAAAAAAAAGAAAAATATATATTTTTTTGTACAAGCATAATTTTAACTAGTGTCATTTATTGCAAAATTGCATATTAAGAATCCCAAATGAGCTTTAATACATTGAGTAATAAAAAGCTAAAATACAAGATTAATTGAAATAATAAAATTAATAGTTTGACAGCCTTAGTTTAGAGATAATACACCAGACTTATATCTGGTTGAAAAAAGAAAAGCGAAAATTGAATAAAAAAGGGAAACGGAAACGGAACTAAAAGGACGTTGCACCGGGGAAGCGTTTACATGGGGGGACTGACTAGACACTTTCGTTGTGGATAAAAGTGTTCGGAACTGCTAATAGCGACGTATAACTTTCACAAATGGATAAGCGTCCAGGTGTCTGCAAGACAAAGAGTTGCACCCTTGCGGGACTGAAGCGTAAAACCGTGTGTGGACGAAACACAGGGGGGTCTTAGCCAGCGCACGCTTTCCACTTTTTAAACTAAGCGGGAACTTAACACGTTGAAAACATCTTTCAGCGTTGCCATAGATGTTTTGAAAAATATTAAAATCTATCTGTCTGTGTAAGATAATGAAAAAACAGGCCTTCGTCTGTTTGTTTTTTCTGAATGTCATCGTTTCTATGTAACCAGACCTCTCAACTTTTATCAAAAGTTAAGAGTGAGATTATGCTAATGTGGGGGCGGGGCTTGTTTGGGGGCGGGGCTAACCGGACCCTGGAAGAGCCGGTGGAGTCAACTCCATCCCATTTTTATCCCACCAGACAATGAAGTAGATATGTATTACTTTTGTTAAAAAGAGAAAGAGACGTATTAATACTTTATTGTTCAGTTAATCGATTAAAAGATAAATAATACCCAATTGTTCAAATAATACTGAATAAAATTAAGTAGTTTTAAGTTATTAACCGAATTATTATACTGTTACACATTCATCTATGGGTTGTTTATCATTGTAAATCTATAACCTGATTGGTGAATCAGGCTGAGTTTCATCAAGCCTTTATGGTCAACAATTTCCCCTCAGCAGCAACACTGAAGCACACAGAGGTTCCCGCTGCGTCTTTATGCACGATCCAGCTGCTGATGTCTCCCTCTTTTCAGCTCAATGCACTTCTAGACTGTTACAGTTTATAACCATCATCACATTACACAGCGACAGGTTTCTCAGTCAGTCGCCGCGCTGATCAGACGAATTTCTATTGCTCTCGTCAGTGCGCTCTGGGCGCCCAGAAAGCACCTGCTCCGAGGGAAAGGAGGGGAGGGAGAGGAGCAAGCGCGGAGGCACAGAAATACGGTGCATGTAGTTAAAAAATGCAGAATTAATAAAAACGAAACTTATAAACAGACCAAGTGGCGTTTTAAACTGCATCTGGTTAGCAGAACTGTTTTATGATCCAGCGTGCAGCCATGACTGGTTCTGAATGAACCGGTCATCTGGCAGCAGCTCTACCCCCGCCCCCGCCTGTGTACGCGGTACAGGACCTTACCGGCTCACTTTCACCACTGTTAAGACTAAAATCATTCATAACTCTGATCACTCTTCCTGCTGCTCTGTTAAAAAGAACTGCAGCAGGAATTACTGATGGCCACAAGCTGTGAAAGAAGCCGAAACAGCTCAGCAGAAGGCGGAGTTTTGTCGTCTGCAGCCCAGATGGGCTTTGTAATTTTTATGCGTGAGAAATTCCATGTTTGCGTGTGAAATGTCATGTGCTGCGTGTGAGCGTGTGAAGTTAGTGAAATGCATGTGTCACACGGTCAATGCGTGAGAGTTGAGAGCACTGTATGTAACTGTATGTATGTATCTATTTAACTAAACGTTCGTCTGGGTGAACTAATTCAGTTTAAATTATAAATCATGGTTTCAAAGATGTTAATTTGTTTTGGGAGAACTGCAGCTCCCTAATCCAAAGGACATTTTTAAGCATGGACTATGTTAAATAAAACTAAAGAAGGAAAAAGAGACTTCAAAAACAACGTTTTTTGTTTTTTTTCCACATTAAATATCTGGGCCGAATTCAATTGATAAACGGAGAGATTAACATGGTTTAAACGAAAATATTTCAGCTTTGTTAGAAAATTGTAACAGGCAATGAGCTGTACATAAAAGCTTGTTGGTTTTACTCCACTACAGAATTAACCAGTGACCCCATCATTTGTTTGAGCCCTAAAGTAATACAAACTCACTGAGATCTTATTGCTTATAACAATAGTGATTCATCACAAACCAGTCCATTTGAAAGAAGTTTAGAAATACATGATCTTTGATTTAAATAGATGTAAAAAAAAAAAAAACTGTGCTTTGGCTTTGATCAAACCTGTATGGAACTACATATGGTTGCTTTTCTAAGGGTTCTCTATTAATTTATTTTATTTCTTTTTACTTGGGATTTGAATGCAACTAATGAGAAATTTTGAAAAGTGTCAAATTATCAGAAGGCAACGTTAGACGCGTCATCAGTTACAAAATCATCTGATGTTATTAGTTATGCTGAACTGAGGTGAACCTCAGAGGGACAGTATGACCTGAGAAGGACAATAGATATGATAAACAACTCTGACCATGATGTAAACATCTGAATGTTTATGGCAAGGCTGGGTCTGTGTGTTCTGGCCTGGGAGCACGAAAACTATGTCAGAGGGAAAAATAAAATAAAGACAGCTTCTGAAGGGTTAAATTCTAATTCTAATCTTGGGTTGTTTTGGGTAGCCTTCTCAATGTGCTTACTGGGAAAACTCTTATCATTTATAGAGAAACACTAGAAGCTCAGAAACCTAAAAGACAAAATCATTGCTTTAAGGTTTAACGCTTGACCAATTGAGATTTGGGAAGTTATGTATAAATAAAGATATTACTAACAGCAAATACACATGGTCAATGGACCAGAAGGATATCAAAAGTTTGTAATAAGTCAAAAACCTATGTCCAGGCTCGTATTAAGACAATGTGGTGCCCCTGGGCACTATACCTCAAAGCCCCCCCACCCATCAGACATAATCAAGGGGATTTCTGTAATGTAATTTACTATTTACTAACTTACACAACTACATGTAGGCATATGAGCAGTGAGCAATATTCAAATATCTCATTTTAAAATGTTGAAATCAAAAAGCTCAGCTTTTGATGTCTGTTAATTTTGGATTAATTTTCTGTAGCGTTAAAAAAGACGATACATTTGAACGTACTTGTGGACCAGCTCAACTATGACAGATTGGGAAGGGGGAGTGATAGATCATGTAGCCTAATCTTGATTTATTTATCATTTATTATTATTGTGACATCAGTTTTCACAAAATGAATAATGCATGGTCTTTCAACAATTTCAAGTAAATAATATAACAATTTATGAAAAATATATTTTTAACACACAAACACACAAAACATGTGTCATGTGGTGCCTTGGGAGACAATTTTGTTTTTTGGTTATTTATTTTGGTTTGATCTTTTTTTTCTTTTAGAGGTGTTTTGAACAGAGTTTCAAAAAAAAGGTGGTGTCTTAAAAATATTTGTTGGTTTATGCTATTAACAGTTCTATCTTTCTGCTTCTTTTTCTTTGCAAAGAAACATGGTCAATATGATAGGAATGTGCTAACAGAGAGATTTAGTCTCTTTTTAGACATTCTCAGATGCGAGTGAATACCAAAACGGTGCTGCAGTGACATGAGGGCTGATCCATGGGACAAAAGAGAAAAGGTGATGTCATTGACTTCAGCCTGATCCAGTTTTGAGTTTTATTTTGTCAGAGGCAAAGTTTGATTTATTTTTTAAATTATTTTATTTCTTTTATGTTTGTCATGTTAGAGGGAACACAGCGGTTAAAATGTTTGTGACTGCTTTGCTGTAATTTCTTTTCAACCTATGGAGCATTTCTTTGGCAAAAAATGCTGGCAGAATTCATTCTGTTTGCAGGCGTGAGGACTGGAGGATGGACTCTTGAAGGGAAGGAGAATGTTGTGCTTAAGTCCGACATTGGACTGAAAATGGACAATGAAGGACTATGACTGAAGCATCGGACAACCTTCGACAACAAACACAGATGAGTTCTGCAGACACGACTTCATGCATTTCACTTCAGATTTTCTTGTACACAATTAAAACAAAACACACATTACGAAACACATTAAGATTATGCAAAGGTGAAAACTATTAAAGAAGCAACTTGATGGAATCATAGAGCAACCTAATAAATTAAGTGGGTATTATATCAACAGTTGAATAAATTAATTAATTAATTGGTTTTCACTATATAAGCAGAGTAACCTGAACTTTTAAATTGAAATTTAATTTAATGAACATCTTAGAGTAAGCAGATTTCTGCCAATCCGGCAGGCATCAATAAAACAGTAACAAAAGGTTACTGGCTAAAATGGATAAGGTTGCAATAAAATTAGCATAATGACACATCCTACTAACTAACATGGGTAGATTTAGGATTAAAGCATCAGTGTAAAATGGTTACAATATTTGTGGAGATTTAATATCTCTCGACTAGAACAAATAACTCAATAGTTCTTTTAACTGGTTGTTAAAACATCCTAAGGGGAAGAACACATAAAACAGAGGTTAGCTAATTGTTAACCTGAGGGCTTTTAGATCAGGATATGGTTATCCTCTTACATACAGAAAAGAAGTAAAATTTATTTAATTAGATTAAATTATGGAGACATTTTGGATCTGGTCAGGATTGCTGGGAATGAATGAAGGTTTTCTCTGAGGAACATTTAAAGCAGCAAAAGACATCCCACATTGGAACTCCTGTTGTGTAAAGAACATCTTGAACGGGACATAAGGTGAGATCCTTACAACAAGAGACGTTCCACACAGGGGGGGTGTGGAGACCCCTGGGGCATGGCACCCAGGGACGAGCTGCTGTGGTCTGGCCCTGTTGTAAACTTGACACAGCTGGTGGAACCAGGTTGGAACCAAGGGAGACTATGACGTTGTCCCACAGGTTACCTGACACCTAACGCTGACTGTAAAGGGTTTGGGGTTTTCAGAGTTGCTGAAAACAGAAAGCTTCAGAGAACCTTAACCTTTCCTGACCAGGCACTCAGAAAACATAGATCAGATTACCGAGGCCTAGACAAATAGGAACGCAGAGACGAATGCATCCAAGAACTTCTTAATCAAAGTCCTTAATCCTCAGTTAAATAATGGCAAATAATCACATGTGTGGTTTACTTTATTTTAGGATTAAATTGGGAACTAATTCTGATTTGCTTAAGTAGCTTTGGTTGTTCAACAATGTTAGAACATTTTCAAAAGCTCCTATTCTCTCCTGCTCACTGCTTTGTTATGTGGAACCTTGGCATTTTTGAACAGTAACAGAATGGTATAAATATTTTGTCTTCTCGGTGCAGAACAGCACCTCACTTTCTTTCTTTAAAAAAAAAAAAAAAAAAAAAGAGAGAGAGGGAAAAGGCTTTCACGTGGAAAGGCTTCCTTTTTCTCAGTTGGGGTTTTAAAATAAAATGGGAAATGACATGAAACAAATATGTTGATGAAATTATGTTGCACAGAACTTGCAACTGTCAGACAAGTTAAGGCAAACATTGGATGCATTCGGTTAAGAATTATTAGGAAACTACTGCAAATACATTTGAACTTAAAGATTACTCTTTTAATTAATAATTAAATTGCATAATTCTGGGAGCTAAATAATTGTGCACGGAAATATCTTGAATGTGAAAGTGCTTGGAGGATGTTTTAATAAATGACACATGAATGGGTTTTTTTTATAAGAACACTAATTACATCTTGTTTCTGTTCCCCAATAGAAACAAGCTCTCGTGTCTGCAGACCATCTTCACAAAGTGTTTTATTAGAGAGAAATGGAAAATAAAATGCTAATGGCCCAATTAAGAACGGAACATTCGTTACCATCCAGCTCAATCGTCTAGCCTGCGAGGGGGAAACAAGAAGAGGACTGGGGATGAACAAGCCAGAGAACTCTGATTTCTTATTCTTCAACGGGAGGAGTTGCCTGAAGAGACCCCAAGCGCGATTAGATTAATTTCTGCCTTGTGCCTGAAAGGCCTGAAGGCTTTCTTAACTTTGCGTTCTTGACGTTTTGGACTCGTCTCATATTGTGTTATTGTTTGTTTAACTGCTCTGTTCCACTGACTTACATGTTTGATTTTTTGCGGGTGTTAAGACATCTACACTGTGATGTCGCATTATGTTCAATATCATTTTATGGTAAAGAATGGAAACTGTTTGCTTCAGACACACAAAGACCTACGGTTTATGCAATTTTTTGCTTTGATATAGGAAGAACCAGGGTCTGATTGGCTCTAAAGATCCTTTAATCTTAGCTGGTAATGGTAACTCCTAGTTTCAATACAGGGACTTCTCGCTCAGATTGGCCGAGAGCGGGAGTTCACCTGGGGTCAAATCAGTTTTTATCATCTTTTAGATAGGATGAATTTTTCTGATGACAAAGACCCAGCCTGCCCTCTGATGCCCCTCAGTGGTACTCCTGGATTTGTAAGGTATGAAAGTGATGGATGATTGTCCATGGGAATGGTAAATGGAGAACCAAGTAAGGGGTTTTACAGGGTGGGGGGAGAGTAGATGGATTCGACCTTGGTTACTGAACAGTTTTTTCTTATCTAGTCTAATGTAAAATTCAAATAATGTGCGCATAGGGACCTAAAACAGGCCTTACTTAATTAGATGAACCCTAAATTGTAAATAAAAGCTAAACCTTTCGTCTTGTGTGATACAACTCTATGAAGCATTCATGTTGATCTGTACTAAAAGTTACAGCACTGCCCGGTTCCAACACGGGAACCTTCAATGTTGTGGAAAATATTATTCAGCTGTACGAAAGATCGTGGTTAAACCAAAGGACTGTATTAATAAGCTGCTACTTTTTAAAAGAAAGAAGACATCATGAACGATTGAAGTGAGATGAGGAAAAGAGTATATTAAATGATAACAGGGGGGAATGATAGAATTATTATTACTATGTCTACATATTTTATGTTATTTACTATTTTCATTTCATTTATCATATACATTTACTCTTTACTACTAAGAAGTTTTAAGGTTTTAGATCTCTCTCTTATATTTGCAGAAGGCCTGCAGAAAGCAGAGAAATATGTTGTGACTATGATAAGTGTTTTTATGAACTCTATTCAGCCATCTGGAGTGCTGCACTGTGTGAACTGCTTGGTTTTATCTGGAAGGTCACAGTTATTTTGCTTATCCCTACCCCTTAGATTCAAAATGGAACCAGGGATTCCCTTTCCTAATAAATAGAGAGGGGGCGACGGATTTGCTTCAGATCGGATTTGGACATCTGTATTAAGCATTTCCGTTCGATCTCCTTGCAAGATTATTTGAAAATCAATCTCATTGTTGTCTCTCCTTCTTGTGTTGTTAATGAATGTTTTAGGTGTTTGAACCTGACAATTCTTTAAAAATGTATTTCCTCAAATTATATTTTTTCTACCTTGGAGTTGCATTGTGAATGCATATCAAATACAATACAAATGAAATAATAGGACATACAATTCAAATGTTGTTCTAAATTAGTTTTTGTCATGATATTTTTCTAGGATGAACCCGGACACAGCACGCACACACAGAGCTAGTTCTTAGGAGTGAGTTTATTGAATGGTGTGGAAGATGGATGATGATGAACCCAGAGTCTTTCAACAGACGGAGGTGTAGGGTGCAGAAGCTGGCTGGCAGGAGGCGTGTAGAGAGACTGACCGGGAGGAACGCTGGAGCCGAAGACTAGCGACCAGGACGGAGCATCTGAGCCGAGGACTTGAGACCAGAACATCAGAGCCGAGGACTTGAGACCCGAACATCAGAGCCGAGGACTTGAGACCCGAACATCAGAGCCGAGGACTTGAGACCAGAACATCAGAGCCGAGGACTTGAGACCAGAACATCAGAGCCAAGGACTTGAGACCAGAACATCTGAGCCGAGGACTTGAGTCAAACAAAAAACAGAACACAGGGGAACCAAAAGCCTAGGAGAAACACTGGGGAACCAACGAAACACGGCGCACGACAGCGCCAAAGGGAAGGAACGGGTGCACGACAGCGCCAAAGGGAAGGAACGGGCGTACTTAACGCCAAAGGGAAGGAACGGGCGTACTTAACGCCAAAGGGAAGGAACGGGCGTACTTAACGCCAAAGGGAAGGAACGGGCGTACTTTACGCCAAGGGGAAGGAACGGGCGTACTTAACGCCAAGGGGAAGGAACGGGCGTACGACAACGCCAGAGGGAAGAACAGGCGTACTGAAAACACCAGGGCTCAACAACACACGCTGGAGCACGACTGGCATACAGAAACGCCAGGGGAAACCCGTCGGGGCGTGGGAGAAACGCGGGGGCGCGAGGAAAGAGAACACCGGGGCGTGAGGGAAACGCCAGGGCGCGAGGAAGGAGATTGCCGGGGCGCAAGGGAAACGCCGGGGCACAAGGGAAGCAGGAACTTCTAAAACACCAGGGAACACTAAATCTAAACGCCAGGAATCTAAACACCAGGGAACCAAGAAACCTAAACACCTGGGAACTGAGGACGTTCTAACATGCCGGGGAACCGAGAACAGAGGACGTCTAAACACGCCGGGGAACCGAGAACAATGTAAACACCAGGAACTAGAGGGTGAGCTAGGCAGCAACAGGCCAGGCGGGCCAGAGGGCACAGACATCGACTTCTAAGCACTGGAGGGCTCTGGCGGCGACCTGCATGCGCTGAGCAGCGACAGGCTGGCGCACCAGAGGGCTCAGCCGGCGACTTTGGAACGCCGGAGGGCTCTGGCGGTGCCTAAACACGAAAACAACAGGAACTAAGAGGGCTAGGTGAACAGAACAGAGACACTAGGGGAAGACAGAAAAATAAAAACTACTAAAGGCTAGAGGAAACTAGTCTAACCTAAACAGGGCAAAAACAAAACAAAGAAAACAGGAGAAGTAAGGCGTAGGGACCTTAGAAAGCGCAGGGACCTTTAAGAACGCAGGGACCTTTAAGAGCGCTGGAATCTATCCAGCGCAGGAACCCAGACGGCGCAGGAACCCAGACGGCGCAGGAACACACACACATAAACACTAAGGGAATTTAACAAACAAAACTAGAAAAACTAATTCAGAACTAAGACCAGAACTACAGGGCTAGGACAGGAACTACGAGGGGCTAGACTGGAACTACAGGGGCTAGACAGGAACTACTGGGGCTAAAACTGAAAAATCAAAACAAGACTGGTAAACTAGGAAAGGAACCAAACGCTAAAGTAAAACTATGAAACAAAGCAGAACAGGGAGTCTAAGGTAAAAAACTGGAACTCAAAAACAAAACTCGGAAGACTAAGCTAACCTAAAAAATAGAACCGAGCTGGAAAAACAAAAGCTAAATAAAAACTCAAATACTGAAAAGAAAGAACACCCCAAAATAACCCTAAAACACCCAAAAAATCCTAAGTAAACCAAAAACTAAGGTTGAGCCTAGACAAATGAACAGAAGGCAAAAATAATTCTTCTAAACAGTAAAAAAAGATATACAAAAGCAAGACTAGAAACTAAAGGAGAACTAGAACACAACAAAACCAAACCTGAAAAACTCTAAGAAATCAAAGAAACACTGAAATACTCTAAAACTAAGGAACGTTAAGTAACTCAAAACACAAGACCAAAAATAACTCAAAACAAAAACGAAAACTAGAAGGCGCTAGGCAGCAAAGTCTTAATATGCTGGGCAGCAGCAAAAGTTAACGCTGGGCAGCGACGACGAGGAGCGTCGTCCTATAATGCTGAGCAGCATGGGAGGCGGACTTCGCGGCAGGCCATCCGGGAAACAGAGTCAGAGGCGGGGCGTCGCGGATGCGCCCCCGGCAGACGAACCAGAAGCGTGACATCACAACTCAACGACCATGGCGAGACGAAACAGAGGCGAGGCGTCGCCGTACAGCGACCCAGGCTAGATGAACCGGAGGCGGGGTGTCGCCACACTGCGACCCAGGTGAGATGAACCGGAGGCGAGGCGTCGCCGCATGGCGACCCAGGCAAGATGAACCGTAGGCGGGGCAGATCCTACCAGCTTTTGCACCAGGCTCTGTGCGTGCTCGGGTTCATCCCTTGGCCGGTCCATAATGTCATGATATTTTTCTAGGATGAACCCGGACACAGCACGCACACACAGAGCTAGTTCTTAGGAGTGAGTTTATTGAATGGTGTGGAAGATGGATGATGATGAACCCAGAACTGAGCCGTGGACTTCAGACCAGAACATCAGAGCCGTAGACTTGAGACCAGAACATCTGAGCCGAGGACTTGAGACCGGAACAGCTCACCAGGAGTTGAGAACAGGAGTGGAAACAGAGCTGACTGGATCTAGGCAGAAACTGGAACCAAAACAAAGCTGACGGAAAGTCTATTGGCTGACTGGAACAAAAAACAAAGTTGAAGTAAGTCTTCTGGCTGACTGTAACAAAAACTGAGCTGACAAGGATTCTGGCAGAGACGGAGCGGGAGTGAACACTATGGACCGGCGACGAGAACAGAATGAGGTGAGTCTTATAAAGAGGTGAACACAGGTGGCAACAGATCAGGGGTAATTGCAGCCTGACAGGTGACGGGAATGAAAACTAATTAGTGTCCAGAGGTGTGACAAAAGCTGAGCGAGGGAGAGCTGAGTGAACTACAAAATAACAAAGAAGCCAGACAAAACTTAAACCATGACAGTTTTAATTACTAATTTACCCTCGTTCCACATTCTTTAAGATGGACTTAAAAATTCACTGAAACATTCGCATGATGGCTTTAAAATATATTTGTCCCTTTTGTGTGTACATAGTTCCAGGTTATTTACTATAAATTTTCTTTAGTAGTTTTAGTTTCATTTTACTAGCCTACTAGAGGATTTGTTGATTGGAATATATTAAGTCAGGTAAACGTTAAATCATCGTGTTCTGTGGTTCTTCATTTATTTCTGATATTCACCAAACAATTCCTAACAGAGTTATTTAATAAACACTAGAAAAAGCTGTTCCTGTGAACCAGCAGTGAGAATGCTTTCCTGCAGAATTATTGAGGAAAAGATGCATAAGATCTTTGAAGAAGAGAAAAAAACTAGCTGAAATGAAATAAAAGAACCAATTTTAACATGAAAAACAGCTGAAGGATTAGAAGAATGTTGTGAAAAAACTGAACTAGTTGAAGGATATTTGAAAGTTAGTATTAGTAGTAGTACTGTCAGGAGTAGTAGTTGTATCAGTAGTAGTATCAGTAGTAGTAGTAGTAGCAGCAGTAATAGTATCACTACTAGTAGTAGTAGCAGCAGTAGTAGTATCATTAGTAGTAGTAGTAGTAGTAGTAGTATCAGTAGTAGTAACAGTTGTAGTATCATTAGTAGTACTAGTGGTATCAGTAGTAATAGCAGTAGTAGTAGTAGTATCAGTAGTAGTAGTAGTATCAGTAATGGTAGCAGTAGTAGTAGTAGTTGTATCAGTAGTAGTAGTACTAGTAGTAGTATCAGTGTTAGTAGTAGTAGTAACAGTAGTAGTAGCAGTAGTAGTAGTAGCAGTGGTAGTATCAGTAGTAGGAGTAGAATCTGTTGTAGTAGTAATAATATCAGTTGTATCAGAAGAATTTGAAGGAATTTGAAAAATTTGAAGAACTTGAAGTATTTGAAAAATATTGAAGAATTTGAACCATTTAAACAATTTGAACTATTAGGAGAATTTGAAGGAATTTGAAGGAATATGAAAAAATAGAAGTATTTGAAGGAATTTACATTCATTTCAGAGGGAGCAAAAAACGCACATTTTAAAAAGTATAAAAGTTGCAAATGCTATGGAAGTCGCCTAATTAATAAAGAGACACGTTTAAAGGTGCAAAGTAATAGGTGCCTCCATGCAAATGCATTGGAGGCAGTGCTTTGGTTAAGCACTGCCTCCCTATGCATTTGCTATGGCGGCGCCTAATAATAAAGAGTCAGTTTAGAGGTGCATAGTAATAGGTGCCCCCATGCATTTGGTATGGCGGCGCCTATTTAGATTTACTTAATTACTCAGTAACTTTTGACAAAAAAAATTAAAATTAGGTCTATATTTCCATATGTTATACTTTTGTTGGTTCAGAACCTAATGCGAATAACTCAACTGAATGAAGAACACATTTTAATCCATAAAAAAATAAAACACGATACACAGATAGATGTTGTTTATGTTAGATTTCTTCTAACCTTAATTTGTTTTCTTGCATTAATTTTTTTTTCATTTTTGGTTTTAAAATACCTAATAGTGCACATAACTTCATTTTTATTGATGTCTGCTGAAATAAATGGGTAATATTACATTCAACATTATGATCTGTAAAACAGTACTTAATAATAACTATTTCACCAAATACTTTGTTACTCTTACTTGTGTAGTTTATTGCACAGTGACGAGACTTGATGAGGGCCCGTTCATCTAACGGCCCGTCTCATTCATCGGTTCAAAGATTTGGCAGCAAGAGAGAGGAGACGATGAATCAAAGGCAAAAACAGTTAAACATACACTGTAAAAAAAAAAAACCCGTTAAAAAAAAGGTAATATTCTGGCTGCTGGGGTGCCAGAAAAATACTGTGAAATAACAGATAATTACTTTCTCATAAAAATACGGTTATTTTCCATAATTAAAATACAGTTTGTAGTTGTAAATTTAACAAGTTTTTGTCTTATTTTCATCCTATTTTTAATGTTTAATTAGAAACAGTCACATTTTAAAACAATAAAATTACCTAGAAATATGGTAAATAAATGTTGTCTTACGAATAATACTGCTTAAATTCACAGAAATGTGCTGTTCTTAGCTGTTTTTTTAATGGAAAAAGGTTGTATAATAATTTATATTTGATGTAATATAACAGTATATGGACACAAAATAATGTGATTCATCTTTCAAAACATGTTAAAAAAATGTTGAAAAACATGATCTTGGGTTTACAATTGCAATAATTTACTGTTATTTTTAGATCACATCAAATGCATATTTAGTTATTGTCAGGGTTCTCTGTGTTTTCCTGCTCTAACTCTACTCCTCAGGTGTGTCTAGTTGGCTGAGGAGGCGTGGCCCACACCTGCAGCTCGTTGCAGGCGGCTTCCTCTGGCTTCTTAAGCAGAGCGCTGACAGATGGAAGACGCCAGAGCCTTAACCAGTTGTGGTACGACGTGGCCTCTGACCCAACTCTTGGAAACCTGCTTGTGAGTTTTTTTGTCTTTAGACTTTGACTAATTTTGGATCTCCCTGTTTTTGTCACAGTTTTTGGTGCTTGGATGCACTCACCTGTCTTGACGTCTTGTCCGAAGAAACAGACCTGCAGAATCCGTCTACTCAGATTTTTGCTCTGGCTCTCCCCTCATACTTCCTGGATGTTACCCAGCGAGGCCTGAGATTCCCCCTCCCGGATTCTGCTGGCTCTTCCCTCACTCTGGTCAATCCATCTGTCACCCACTGCCGAGGAGGCTCGCTCTGGATCCCTCACCAGTAACATCTGCCGCCCTCAGCCACTAGCCGCCTATCACCAACAGAGTAGGATCACAGAGTTCCCTCGGCGCTACTTCTTCCCGGTTAGGTCCGCCCAGCTTTATGGTAAGCAGCACTACTTCTAGTAGTTCTCCTGGTTCACCTTTCAGAGTCACTTACTCTTCTTCTCTTTGCAGTCTCTCCAGCCGTGACGTTCTGACCCTGCCGAGTTGCCTGTAGTTCCGTCCGTTAGATCTGCCTGTTTCCTAAATAAACATCTTAAAACTGTGCTTTGCTTCCCGATCGTATCTGCATGTGGGCTCGTCATCTGAAAACCATGACAGTTATTTTAGCTTTGTTTTTAACATTCACTTAAACATTATGTTTTAAAACAATGAAATTACGCATAAAGATGGTAAATTAACATTATAATATGAATAATAATGCTTAAATTTACAGAAATGTGCTATTAGTTGGTTTTAATGGCACTATTTTATGTAAAAAGCTGTCTATTACTTTATATTGGATGTAAAGTAACAGTATACAACAAATTTTTATTAATCTTTAAAAACTTGGGTGTAAATTTAGTTTTTTGTTTTCTTTTACATTGATTTCCTGAATATTTAAAAGACTTTCAACTAAAACTACAATCACCTAATAATACCAGAATTATTTAAATTTTAAATAGTTTAAACCGGTTTTTGGCTAGTGGGAAAAGGGGCTTAAATTAACTGTTGTGCTTGAATGAGACTAAGCTGAACAACAATGGTCATAATTTTCCATTCTTTTTATTTAACTGTAACCATTAATAAAGCAATATTTAAAATGACTTGTTCTAAAACAAAAGTAAAAAAAAAAAGTTGTTACCAATTTACAGCAACATTTCCATAACCTGGGTCAAGTAACCATACATCCAAAAGGCATCCATAACTTGGCCAAGTAATCCACATCACTAATAACAAAGCTACATAACAGCTTATGTGAAACCTCACTGGCTATTAATCCATAACAGTCTGTAACTTGGACAAAGTATCCATAACTTGTGAGCACTTCTTATTCCCTCCACTCGTAGTCTGCAATTCTGGTGATCAGTGTGAGAACCTTTGAACTGACTGCAAGTTTTCTTTTGGTGGCGTTCCGCTCCACTTTTGATCCCTTGTCTGGATTTATCTTGAAGAGGCACCTGTCAAATGGGGAAAAAAAACAAAAAAACCTTTAGTCACTGTGGACTGTACTCTAATTGTTTTCATGGGTCGGTCTTTCATCATTCCATTTCATAACTCAATCAGAAAAAGAGAAAACAAGGTTGTTTTTTGTCTTACAATAAAATCAGAACATTCAAATTAAGTTTTTGATATTTTGTTATGTGATATTTGGATAAATTCAGGAAATGCTTGGAGACTTGTGGAAGTGCAGGTGCTTTACGTTCAGCCTACATGCACAGCAGAAAAGCCTGACCGGAGATCTGCCTGCCGACTGCAAGACAAGTCCCCTAGACCGGGGCAGCAGCCAGCACCATCTACAGTAATGTCCCTTCAGGTCCATCTCAGCAGCTCCATGTTGCTTTTCTCCGCGACCCAACTCCACCTCCTAGTGGGGCCTCCTCAGTGGCAGTGCTGGTTCCTGTCTGGTTTGAGTGACTCCTACCATGAGTGTTCATGCGCAGCAGGCTGTCAGGTTTCCCTGCTGTGAATGTACGCTGAAGGTAATGCAGCTAAACCTCCACAAACCTCCTCAGGTTTTTCAGGTTAGTACTGAATGTTTTATCTTTGGTAACCAAAGGTCCTTTTTGGAGTCTCCAAAAGAACACTGAGAAAATCGCATGTGTATGCCCACACAAAAATGACTCCCTAGAAGTCATACTTTATCCTAGACCTGGTAGTGGGTCTCAGCTGTGTTTCCAAGACGACATAAGTGACCAAGGGGGCAGAATGTGGTCATTTCCACAGGTGTACAGAACCGCCCCCAAAGAAAACTAATATTCTACCCTTTGTCCCACACTGGCAGTTTATCACACAATCAATCTATTGGTACAATTCTACAGGGCCTCAGCTTTTCAGAAGAGGTCAGGCACTTGATTTTAAGTCAAAGTATGTGGACACAGGGGCATTTTAAATAGGCAATGTGTAATTTTGAAGAAAAACAAAAAGGGGGGCGACTAGCACTGGGAGATAATATATACAGGACTGTCTCAGAAAATTAGAATATTGTGATAAAGTTCTTTATTTTCTGTAATGCAATTAAAAAACATGAAATGTCATACATTCTGGATTCATTACAAATCAACTGAAATATCGCACGCCTTTTATTGTTTTAATATCGCTGATTTTGGCTTACAGCTTAAGAAACCCAAATATCCTATCTCAAAATATTAGAATATCGTGAAAAAGTATACTGGTAGGATATTCAACTAATCACTTGAATCGTCTAATTAACTCGAAACACCTGCAAGGGTTTCCTGAGCCTTGAAAAACACTCAGCTTGGTTCATGAAACTAAATCACAAGTATGGGGAAGACTGCTGATCTGACTGCTGTCCAGAAGACCATCATTGACACCCTCCATCAGGAGGGTAAGACACAAAAACAAATTTCTCAAAGAGCAGGCTGTTCACAGACGTGTCCGGGAAATGGGCTACAATAGCCGTATTCCCATGGTCAAGCCACTTCTGAACTCAAGACAACGGAAGAAGCGTCTGACTTGGGCTATGGAAAAGAAGCACTGGACAGTTGCAGAGTGGTCCAAAGTCCTCTTTTCAGACGAAAGCAAGTTTTGTATGTCATTTGGTATTCAAGGCGCCAGAGTCTGGAGAAAGGCTGGAGAGGCGCAAAATCCAAGTTGCTTGAAATCCAGTGTGAAGTTCCCACAGTCAACGATGGTTTGGGGAGCCATGTCAGCTGCTGGTGTTGGTCCACTGTGTTTCATCATGTCCAGAGTAAATGCAGCTGTGTACCAAGAGATTTTAGAGCACTACATGCTTCCATCTGCTGAAAAGCTCTATGGAGATGATGATTTCATTTTTCAGCATGATCTGGCACCTGCCCACAGTGCCAAAACCACCAGTAACTGGTGTACTGACCATGGCATTACTGTCCTTGATTGGCCTGCCAATTCCCCTGACCTGAACCCCATAGAGAATTTGTGGGGTATTGTGAAGAAGCTGAAAGACACCAGACCCAACAATGCAAATGAGCTAAAGGCCGCTATTGAAGCATCCTGGGCATCCATAACACGTCTGAGGAAATATTCTAATATTTTGAGATAGGAGTTTTGAGTTTTCTTCTGCTGTATGCCATAATCAGCGATATTAAAACAATAAAAGGCTTGCGATATTTCAGTTGATTTGTAATGAATCCAGAATGTATGACATTTCATGTTTTTTAATTGCATTACAGAAAATAAAGAACTTTATCACAATATTCTAATTTTCTGAGACAGTCCTGTATATTATCTTATTTTGATGTATTAAATTGACTAGTGCTATCTTACCTCTGTAAGAACTCCAAAGTTGATGCCTGGGCTGCTGGGTAAGATATGTTCATACAGTAGTACGAACCAAACATCAGCATAAGAGCATCACTGAAGATTCTGATGTGGCCATTCACAATGGTCTGGTCCACAGACAGCATGAAATTCTCCGCTGCCAAAGTCGAGTTTCCTGTTGTGTACAAGGACAAGAGAAAAGGGGAATATTTTGTGATAAACGGAGACAAAAGACCGCAAATTCCAACAACTACTAAATAAAATTACCGTGCTACAACTGAGTCCACAACAACAATAACAATCAAAGTAATAGTAGTAATAGTTTTCTGCTTTTTGGTTTTACTATATTGTGGTGGAGAAAGACATATATTCTTACCACACACAACGATACATGGTGCACTTGTAAGTCCAGCACAGTCCACTTCAGAGGGCAGGGTTGTTTGATCCACTTTGTAGAACATCTGTTCTTCTTCTTCATTGAAGTACTTAAGGAGCAGTGGAAGTAACACTGCAACATTCACATCTGCAACATTTTTGCTTGATGTTTCCATTTTCCTGAAGATAGTGTCCATCTTTCCTGTCTTACACCCGTAAGTATCTAGTCTTCTTTTCTGAGTTGGGCTATCCTCTCCTTCGCTGCTGCTAATAACTTGTCTCTTTATGGAAAGGGAAGTGTTTCCTCTCTTCAGGTTATCCACTCTGCTGACCATCTGTTTTGTAAGAGTCATATCCACTGCCTACAATTTCACCTTCAATGACATCAGTAAATGCCACAGGGTAGGCCTCTCTCATCTTCCTTGCTATCTCACTGATATGTTTCTTCCCAGGTGTTGGGCACGCGGTTACGATTTCACTGACAATGAGCCGTATGATTTCAAGTCTCTCACTTTTTGTTGGCCGGTTTCCCGTTTCCAGCTTTCTGATTATCTCAGATGGAATTTTCTGCCAAGGAATTTGAAATTTAAAATGCCAGCTGTTATCAGACAGTCAACAAGGTGTGATATCCACACTTGAACTACTTGTTGACCGCGGTGAACTTGTAGTTTCTGCGCCACCTGAAGAGAATACAGAAAAAATAGGTGGGTTTTCATGGAGCCCTTTACCTTATCAGCATCGGGCTCAGAAATGTAATTTCTTCATGAAAGTGATTCTGTGCAACAAATGCATGTACTCACCAGAAAGGTGCATCTCGTCAGACTGTGTTACTGGACTTGTACTGGTACTGGCTCTGCTGAACTGTTGGTTGCTCAGAGGACTGTCCAAGACATCTTGTTGGCCTTAATAAAGGACAGATAGTAGTAATATTTAGCCATACAAACATCACATAGCTCAATCGGGGTATATTAATACCCACCATAATTATATACTCAGTAGCCAATTGACACATGTCAAACTGTTCCTTTCTCAATATCATGCAGTACAGTACACCACCACTAACACCCACTATGAAATCAATGATAAAGAAGGTACAGTCTAGTTATCACCTTTTTGAAAACATCAACAAAAATGTGGAGAAGATTCTTTGAAGTATAATTCATAGTAGAACTTCTGTATTGGACTGCATTCATTTGAACAGGTGTACCTAACAAATATACTTTGACTATGCAGTTTTATAATGTCAACGTTTATTGTACAAATTGAAACACATACTTGTCTTTTTGAGCAGTGACAGAATGGGCATTGCACTACCTCTCTTCTTGAAGTGTGAGATTTTAGGTGACAGAGAAGGCCTTTAAGGTCATTCAACTGTTTCTGACAATGTGGAAGTTGACATAGAAAGGGTGCCTGCAAAGTTTGACACTGCGGCGCGTTAGATGAGCGTTGATGATGGCGGTAAACATGATATTTAAAAGCATTGTAATTTCTGAACTGAAACTTACAACTTTCCATGTAACACGCATACTGATAATATGGTTCATTTTTATGAAGCCCTTGATGCATCACATACCCTTTTAGGGTATTCACTGAAGCACCACAACTACGACAGGTGTAATTTTTTGACATCCTTAACTGCAGTGCAGTACTCACCTTTTCAGTTTACTCCATAAAATCTACTCACATCACTTATCTGCAGAAAGAAAAAAAAAATATGAATCATGAAATTTGCCAAAATCTAAATAAATGCTATTGGTTGTGAAATAGTTGACCTAAACTGTGTTAGCCAATCTACCCCCAATAAAGATGATTGTTAACTTATCATTTACATATTTTTTCGTATTGTTTTGAATTTAATGTTGACCAGTGACTAGTGTTGAAAGAAAAGTAAGAAAGAAAGTAACTGGTTGAAATAAACCATTACCAAATCTCAGTATAATTTATAAAAAGCGTATTAGGTCGAGTATGATTTTTTTTTTACCCAGTGTATCATTGATGTTAGAAAATTTTCAAAACCAAATTTTGAAAGTTACATGAAATTAAGCTTCCTATCCTAGCCAAATATCAAACATTCATTTCAAGTCATACAGTGAAAGTTATGGCCAAAAAACTAGTGAAAATGTAGAAGAGACAAGAGGGTTAATAATCGACTATTGTTCATTGTTGCAGCTCTAAACAAATGTTTGTCTTTCTCTCCGCCTGTGTCAGTTAAATCACAAAAGCAAACGTAATGGCTCACTGTTAAGTGGTAAGCTAACGTTAGTGGCTGGTCGTGACAATGTTGATGAAACAAAACTAAGCATCTTGACTAGGGCTGTCAAACAATTACAAATTTTTATCGCGATTAATCGCATAATGTTGAAAGTTAACTCAAGATTAATCGCAAATTAATCGCATATTTTATCCTTTTATTTCTGACAGTGTAATAGCCTGTTTTGGCATTTTAATATGCAATTTTGCAATAAATGACACTGATAAAATACATGCTTGTACAAAAAATATTTTTATTTTGTTATTTTTCAAGCACTTTTCAGAATTGGAATGAAAACATCCTGGTGCCAAATGTTAAACTCTGGACTATAATGGCTAAATGACTAATCATGACGCCCTGATGTTTACACAGTGTGTAAACAAATGTGTAAATAAATACCTGTTTTCATGCCGATATATTTTTTTTGGCCTCTTAAACAAAGATAGACATGGTATTACACAAAAACATACAAATTAATAAAAATTGTACATTTCAATAAAGTCATAAGTTTTTTTTCATTTTTTCACTTTCTCTCTCTCACACACACATCTAATTCTGAGCTTTCACACCAACAACAATAATTTCTTTGAATATTTTTGCTTGCTGTTTATATCCATATTCATAGAGTTAAAGCCTGAAAAAAGGTTTTAAATTTCCAGGTCATTCCAGTCTTACACTTTGCTTGCAACTGGGCAGGAGCTTAATACCCTGAATGAGACTGTTTAGCAACTGTTTAGTAACTCCAGGTCCTTCGTTTGGCAACGTAATTCAGCCTTAGTTTGTCAAATACAGAGAAAACAAATTAATAAGCATTAAAGTACGGTTTATGGGTTGGGTTTCTGCAATGTTATCAACGTGTAAAAACTCATCTTCAGAACCAATCTCTTCTTAAAATGGTGATCTGCACCATGTAATCTACTTTCAGCAGTTATCACCGGTTATTGCACCGTAAACTGCAGAAAATACGGGCAGAGTTGCTCTGTCTGCCTTTACTACCGTCGGCTCCTATGGCGGAGGGATATTTCAGCTCGATACACTCAAATGTAGTGCAGGCAGGTCTCATAATAACCGCTGTTTCGTAACTTATTTTAGAGCCCAAATAAGCGATTTCACTTTCAGTGACCTGCCCAAAAAAAACCCGCAACCCGTGACTCATGAAATTTAGAAGCGCTTTTAGAAAAAAGAAGCCCAAATTCGCATTAAATAAACAGTCTGTGCAACAGTGAGCACAGCGCGGGTCTGTTTTGCTACAGTTCTCTAGCTCTCTTGAAACTACGGAAAGCACCGAGGGCAAAAGAAACACAGTCCAGAGAGCGCGGCGAGAGGGAAAACATTAGGGAACGGTGTGTGTTTTGACGCGCGATTAACGGCGACAAAAAAAATTGTCGGCATTATGGTCTAACAAAGTTAACGCGTTAATAACGCGTTAAAACTGACAGTCCTAATCTTAACATATTTTTAAAAAAAAATTAAACTTTGTGTAGGAGAATGAGAGCGGGAGAGTGCGCGGGGCATAGCAAGAAAGGCTGCATGTATTAGTTAGTTAATTAACGTGTCTATTTGAAATAGCGGGGACATAGGCTATTTGAGATGATGAAAATGTGACGGAGGCGCACTGTAAACTAAACTAAAACTAGTAAACTACCACACAGTTGCTGAACTTATGTTGTTTCAGCTTTCAGCAAAGTTTAACCAAAGTCCTAGCTAGCGAACATAGCAGTTCCCATTCACGTTTAGTTCAGCTAACGTTAGCTAGCTGGCTAGCTAGCGAATTTATTCCGTGCCCAAGAGAGTGTTGCATCTGCATCACACACAAGTAATAATTATAAAAACAGTACACAATATATAATTACACAACGTGAAGACGCCAACGGTCATGCTTTTGTCGTCATAGTTAGCTAACATGTCCACATGCTAGCGGATTTGGTGCCAACTGAGTAATTAAGAAGCATGGTGGTAAATAAACCTAATGCTACTCTGCTTCAGTTTGATACTTGCCTTCTAGCTCCGTCCTTCCTCCAGCCTTGACATCGGGCATTAGCTGCTGTTCACTCGAAGACGACCAACGGGAACCAACGGGAACCGCCGCGCAACGTTGTTGGGTTGACACCGGTTTAGTGTTAGCAAAGATTCTGGAATGTCTTCTTCTTCTACTCAAACGGGACCCGCGCTTTTCACAAATGAGTTGTTGCGTTGTTGTCATCACGTTGTTCCATTCAGGTGCCGTGAGACGTTGTTGTTTTTTGGTTTACGTGTGTGTGCAGGGAGACGTTGTAGCATGTCTCCGGATTAAACGTGTTTTGTTCAGACATGCTGTAACATAATTCAAGACCTTGCGATTTACATTGTTTGGATTATATATAAATAAACAATAGCCTACAGTGTGGCCCTGCAATGTTTCATACTTTCTATTACTTTTTATTCCTATAAATTACATCTTCACTAATTACCTCTGAATTGCTGAAAAGCAATTAGACACAGATGACACATATTATTTGCTCTGTCATAAGATCTGTTCTGACAGAATGTAATGCTTTTAAGTGGTACGTTAAGGAAACAGATGAAAAGCCTGTAGGCCTAGTTTATGTGGTTTTATCCTGGTACTGCCTCCTTCACTTTCCTGTTTAGATGACATTTGAAACTAAATTTTAAAATAATGTTAATACATGTTACCATCTAGGAAATTGCAGTAATTGTAGTTATTTTCAATGAAAACATTAGTCAATTAACAAATAAATTATAGTAAAAGTACTAATTAAATAGTTATTTTACTTTTAATTTCTCAGTAACTTTAAATGATTTTTAAATTTTTTTACAGTTTTAAAGTTGAATTTTACAGTTTATTCCCTTAAATAACAGCAAAATATTTGTGAAATTACGATATATTTGTGAACGTATTTTAACAATAAATATATGGATTTCTAATAGGGTTTTATTGTAAAAGAACAGGAATGTTTTGTGTTTTCACAGTTACAGTGATTTCCTGTTAGTTTACATTTGACATGTAAAATCACAGTCTCTTTTTGTAAATTAAATGGTATTTTAAAAATACAGACAAAATCTGTAAAATAAACAGTAAAATTCTGTTATATTACACATTTTTTTTACAGTGTATATTTATTACAATTTGTAATTCCAAAGTGGGAGACACTTACAAGTTTTATCACCGCCGCGGATACCTTAACCTTATCCTGAAAATGCTCTGCCCGAGTCGTAAGAAGTGTCTCAGCACTTACACGTTTGTATCATGCTTTTTAACCCACGGGCGGCTCCAGAAGGGGGCCACAAGGCTCTCATAAATTACCGTGCCATGCGGTGATTGGTACACGCTTGCTGAAGTCTAAATCCACCTTTGTTCTGCACACATTCTCATCGTTAGGTTACTGGGTTAAAGTTTGTCAGGATGCAGCTTGTAGGCTGCAATCTGAGCCTCGCTGCCTCTCTCCCTTCCCTGCTCAGAATAATTGATTCCACCTGTCAGGCTGCAATCAACCTCCAACTGTTTCCACCTCGTTCCACCCTTATTTATACTCACCTCAGTCTGTTCTTGCTCGCTGGCCCGTAGTGTTCTTCTCCTGCTCAGTCTCTGCCAGAACCCTGTATCAGCTCAATTTTCATGTTTTGTTCCGTCAGAAGCCTTCACTTCAGTTTAGTTCCAGCCAGCCTCAACCCTAGACACGCTTCTGTTCCTGCTCAAGTTCCCTTCTCCTGTTCACGTCTCCTGGGTTCCGTTCTGCTCAAGTTCTGCAACTATTCCACGGTCTCACGTTCTGCAGCAGTTCCACGATCTCACGTTCAGTTCCACGGTCTCAAGTTCTGCAGCAGCTCCACGGTCTCAAGTTCTGCAGCAGTTCCACGGTCTCGAGTTCAGTTCTACGGTCTCACGTTCTGCAGCAGTTCCACGGTCTCACGTTCTGCAACTCAGTTCCATGGTCTCAAGTTCTGCAACTGTTCCACGGTCTCCGGTTCCGCAGCTGTTCCACGGTCTCAAGTCCTCCGCTCCAGAGTTTCCTCCTGTCAGCCAGCTTCTGCACCCTTCATCTCCGTCCATAAAAGACTCTGGTTCCTCTCGTCATTAACCTTCCATCCTGTTCAATAAACTCACTTCAAGAACTAGCTCTGTGTGTGCGTGCTGTGTCCGGGTTCATCCAAAGACAAATCATGACAAAGTCGATATCTGTATAACTTTAAAATACCCTATTATCATATAAGTAATTATATATTTCCATAACAACAGTTACTTACTAAAAATAGATTGAAGTAGTGCCACTCGTCATTGGAGTATCAAATCTGGGTACTACACCCAACTATGATGGCAACTGTTAGTTTATAAAAAATATTAAGACTTTCCAGAAATTTAACATAGGTGTACAAAACCGTATTCAAAAAAGATTAACCTTTAAAAATAAAAGAAAAACACTAGAAAACTGGTATGGAAAAAATATTTTATATTTTTCAAGTGTAGTTTTATGTTGAACCATAGCTGTTTGTGCTGTATGGTTCTGTACTTTCTACGAGTCATCAGCACTGTATGAACGAAGGGGACAGCAATATTTATCATTCATGCAATACGGAAGAATCTTCTCTCCATTCCGAATGTTAGAAATAGATACGTGAATCTGTATAATGAAAATTAAAACAAGATTTGAGCCTAAAATACATTTCTCCATTATTCATGTTATCTACTTTTCTATTTTTATCTAATAGTCCCCTGCAGGAAATAATTAGCTATGCTACATGCTAAAATTAGCCTTCCCCATTATGAATTACGAATTTAACTAGTTCACAGCTGTTAATTATATTTTCAACCTAATCGAGAAAAGCGTATTGATTTATGTATGGGACAGTGGTCCGTCTCCGCCCCTTTCTGTTTGCTGCAGCGAGGTCCTTCTTGCTGGCGGTGTACTGTTTCGACTGCAAACTCTTGTGAATAAACCCACAGCTATAGCTGAAAGTTCCATTGAGCAACCGTTCCATTAAACCTTGAAGTGTGCAAATGGACAGTACAAATGCAACACAAACCTGTTTTCAACGTGTAAACAGAGTCACAGACAACAGAACCACAGTCCTGCAGGTTTATCCAGAGCATAGTTGTTAACTATAAATAATAACTGTCGAATGCATCAGATTTCAAGTGGGCTACTTGCTTTATATGCATGACTTACCTTGTCACTCCTTAGTGCACTCCCACAAATGACGAGTTCTTAAAAAGAAATAAAGGGTCTCCCTCTGTCTCTTCTTCTCCCATGACACTAGAATATCCACAACTCTCCACACGCATTTGCAAATAATATTTCAACAATATTGCCCACATAGAAAAGCTGTTTGTGATTGGCTGGTGGAGTGGACAGTTTTTGAAGTCGGGAACGCAGAAACAGAGTCGAGCGAGCGCATGGACAGCCGTGCGAGCGCACAGCTGGTGTTGAGAGTGGAACGTAGAGGTGGGCGGATCGATCCTAGGATCGATACTATCGATACCAACGCGGGTATTGATATTGAACAATATTCTTTTAACAGGATCGATCCTTTTTATTCTCTCCCGCGCGCGCTGACTGCAGCAGATTCACCAGACCAGTCTCCCCTTCTGTGCCAACACCGGCACTCTGCTGGCTGCTGCTCCCCCTCCCCTCTCGTACATGGCTCAGCGGCACCAGCCAATCAGCACGCAGGCTCAGCCTGGCCCGCCCACTGTGCTCTCTCAACTCAACATACACAAACAACCGCCGCGCGCGGCGCGCGGCTCCTGTTCAGACACGGAGAGAGAGAGAAATATGTTTAGTAAAAAGCTGGTTAAATTTAGTGGAAACACAACAAACAGAGGAAAGAGTGAAAGCGACAGAGGAAACTTCTCTGGTTGCCCCGACAGACCAGACCCACAGACTGACGTCACTGACTGAGGCGTTTCAGTCCTCCGGAGGACATCCAGGTAGATCAGAGCAGCAGTTCATGTTAATTTTCAAAGTAGATATTATCTATCATATGTTACTGGAGCCCACAGAGAAAATGTAATTAAGACCTTGAAAGAACCCAGTACATATATCCTATTAAAAAGTGTTATTTAAGATAAGATAACATTAGCTAATCCTTTATTTATCCCACAACGGGGAAATTTATAGGATTAAAACAACAAGCAGGTGCACACAATACAGACAAAATTACATGAGGATTAAAAGATATAAGAGGTGGATTAGGAAAAAAAACACTGAACATAACATTATTATTATTATTTAATTGTAATAATAAAATAAAAATCAAATGTTAAAAGTATCGGTATCGGATCGATATCGGCGATACTGCCCCTTGTATTTACTTGGTATCGGATCGATTAAAAATTCCCGGTATCGCCCACCTCTAGTGGAACGAGCAGGTCGAGCGCGCGAGTAGAGATGGAATCGAGCATGAGGTGGGCTGAGAAGAGTTTTTTTTAGAGTTGAGCTCGTGCCAGACCGGTTTTAAGTGCATGTGTTGTCTCACTACGCGCTCGGATTGGTTCCTGCGCACTCTAACCGAAGTCACAAATATTGCTCCATAGTTTTGGTGGTGGGCTGGGCTGGGGGAACTTGTGGTGTGCTGCCGTGAGCGTGTTTACCTGCTGAAGGTACCCGCTGTGAAACAATCAGAAAATAACGTTTTATTTCTCTGATTAAAAACGTTTTTATGGAGCGCTCTGTTATTGTTACTCTTTGCTGCTTTACCAGTTCTCGCTCGCTCGCTGACTCGCTAAGTCAGACACAAATCAAATTAAAAATTTTCGTGTATGTATTTTGCGGCTATTTTGTGAGTGAGACTCAGATTTAGAAGCCGCTACATGAAATAAATAAAGTGAGAACACACACACAGGTAGATCTTCAGACCTCAGTTTGTGAATCCAACAATTCAGGCTGTGAAGGTTTGATCGAGCTGTTGTGGATGTTGTGTGTAACTTTATTGCAATTTAATTCAAATTATGTTCCAATTTTATTTACATAACCTTTGTTATGATGTCTGAGCTGTAACTGCAACTGCAATCTCTATCTATATTTATATATATATATATATATATATATATATATATATATATATATATATATATATATATATATTATTTTATAATTTAGTTTTTTGAAAATTGGCAGGGCGTCAACCCGGTTGGGACACAGAAGGGGGTGCAAGTTTGGGAACCCCTGTAATATCTTAATACATAGTTAGTGACTAGATGCCTACAGCTTTCCACTAAGAATAACCAAGTATTTAGTTCAAACGTACAAAAACAATATGTGGCAATGACAGAAAGAGTGTTTGACATTAAATGTACCAAAAAATAAATATGTAAATTAATTATTTTTTTTCATAAAATAACTACACCTATACTGGATAAATAACTATAACTAAGATACAAAGAATTTTACATCAAACTCATTCTTATTGATGACTGATTCACAACAAATGTCATAATCAAAGGACCCTAGATTAGACAGCAGATCAAGTTTATCTATAGAGATATATAATCAGTTCAACATCATTAAGACAGATTCACACATTTTAATTTGATCATTTTATTTATGTTTGTAAATAAAAACAATCAGGTTATGTTTAGTATTTAATTTGGTAAAACATTTTCTATCTAAGGAAACTTAGTAAAGTGCATGAGTTGCTGACTGAAGCATTCAACCCCGGTCATTAAATTTGAACATTCTGAACACTCCAAACATTTACTCAAACTTTAATTATCTATCCAATTTAGAAGCACATTCAGACTTTTTCAAAATGAGTGTAAATATTTTCTCAACAGATACTTTGTTGACAAAGGTTTATCAAAGAATTGAATCATAAAATGCAAAAATTATATACATGATTACTGATAAATTAAGGACCTATACAAAAAAAAATGCTTTAGCAGTTTATTTTGTCTTTAAGGAAAAACATAAAAATACTTGTAAATTAGGTGGGCTTTTAAGGAAAAAAGAATAAAACAAGACTACATGCAAGAACCACGTTTTTTTGTTCTGCATTCTTTCAAATAGACACGAGTTATGATTTCACTTGATGCTGAATGACTTCTTGAGACTTTTCTTCGCCTGTTCTTCTGTGATTATCTCCCAGGCAGAAGGAATTTTAGCAGGCTCTGCATCATATGCTTCAGCAAACTCCTTGTTGTACTTCGTCATCAAATATTTCCAATAATCTGACGCCTCAAGGCTCACATCTGGACGAATCTCCCAGTCTGGGAAAATTGTCCTATAGTCTTTGTAAGGATGCCATTCACTGTTTGTGGCATCGCATCTAAAACGCGTGTAACTGATAATAGCAGAAGAGCAGATGTCAGTAGAGAGTTTTTTTGAGTCACTCCACTTGACACGACCTAAACCCTGTGGTCGATGCAGGGCAGCAAAGTGTTCAGTGTGGGCTTCTCCACCTGCATCACATGGTATTTGGCAGAACGGACACTGTTCGCCACAACCAATAACTCTGTTGAACAGCTCATTCTGTGGTTTTACATTGAGATATATGAGTTTTATTTCAAATTTGGTGTCTCTAAACTTGTTTTTAAGAGTTTCTTTCATTTCTCCTAAACACTCTTTGAGCCAGTAAGCAAACTGTTCATGGTCAGCTTTGTTCAGAACCATAAAGGAATCAAGAGCAATCTGGGAAATGACCAGTTCATCACCGAGAACATTGCAGATATGTTCTACAAATGTCTTCAGACAGTCAGTCTTTTCTTCTTTTGCCTGTTTAATGGCAGCATTTATGTGGTCAATGCAGGACTGAAGACGTCTGTCCTCAAACTCACATAATGCTGACTCAGAGGAGAAAATCTCCTTAATTCTATCAGATATCCATGATTTTACATAACTTTCATATGAGCAGATATATCTCTCAAAGCTTTTGAAGTCACTTTTTAAAAGCAGATCCAGTAAAATTGAATACTGGAAGGACATTCGTGTGCTGAACTCCACTCTTTTCAGCATTTTATCAATAATATCAAGACCAAGAGAACGATAGACAAAGTCCTCCACAGCAGGTTCCAGACAGAAGTTGGTGAATTCTTCAGCTTTCTTCTGGCATTGGTCTCGCTCATTGAACACATCTTTGAAATCTGCACAAAACTTGTCTCTGATTTTCTGCAGACGTCTGTAAGGATCATTTTCTTCTATAAAATCTTCATGCATTTTCTGAAACTTCCTGGCTGCAGAGCCACAGATGTGCTGTTTCAGAGACACTTCAAACTCAATGTCTTGGTAAATATCTTTTTTTTTCAGTCTCTCATCAATGATGCGAACGATCTCCTGCATGTAAGTATCGTGATAATGAGTTTTTCTCATGATTTTATCACTGACACAGTCATTACAAGCAGATATGATGCTGTCAGCGATTTCCTGTTTTTCCTTGACTAGATCTGTCCAGGGAACCCATTCTGGTAGTTTGCTTCGGATATATTCCTTTGCTCCTTTGGGCTTGTATTTAAAAGGCTCCTGTCCACAGTCTTGGAGACTTTTTTCACTCAGCAGTTCACATGCATGGCTTCCTTTGAGTGAAAGATTTGTTTGCAACTGAAGGGAAACACTGGTGAAGATATTTGAAGTCTGCTGTGCAGAGTAAGAAAAGTTGTACAGTGTTTCAGCCCACATCTTATTAAAACTTTCATCAAGCTGTTTGTCTGTTATTTTTACTTTTTTCTTACGACATTCATCAATCAAAGCACAAACTGCTTTTTCAATTTTATGTATATAAGTGGTTGCGATTTTGTCGAGTTCTTCCAGTCCCTGTTTGATGTCAGCTGCTGCTGTGATCTGGTCAAACACTGATCTCTCAGTTTGTCGTCTCAGACTCTTTATGCTGTTTGAGAAATCCTCTCTGTATCTTTCAACCAGATAAACATGACCTTCTGCCTGCTCAAAGTATTTTTTCAGATTATCAAGCATCAGTGTCTCCAACTTGGTCAGCTCTTTGGTTGCTTCACTTTTCAACACAGTGATGTATTCTCTCAGCTCAGATATTTCAGTTTTTGCAGCAACTGTCCCAAAATTAGAAATTCTTGTCTCTGCATTGGTAACCCAGGTGTACATTTCTTTTTTGAACTCCCACTCCCATTTGTTGTACTCTGTGCAGAGACTCATGTATGCATCGGCTACCAAGCTGTTTCTGAAGCTGAAGATGAAGTTTTCATGTTTTACTGCAGTCCACAGGCTGTTTATCCACTCTTTGAACTCCAAGATGTTGTTAGAAGTTGACTCACACTTTCCCATCAGTTGGATGATGTTTTTCTTGAGCTCATAGACGGTCTCACTGTATCCCACATTGACTGGTGCCATTGGTGGGTTTCCATTCCAGAGTCCAGGAATGTAGCAGTTCCCAGTATCTGGATTATACTCCATCACATCAGTGAAGTTCTTGTTCTCCTCTTTCTTTTCCATTTTAGCTGCTGCCTGGGTCATCTCATTCAGCTGTTCTAGGAGCAGCTTCCTGTCTCGTAGGTTCTTATCATGGGCTGAAACGTCAGAAACGTTCTGGTGAACAAACTGACATTTAGGCTTTTTGCCGACCTCCTTCATCCTGAGGAAAGCCTGCACCACTATCTGCAGGATGTCTTTCATTTCTGTTGAATTCTCCATTGCAATATTGATAATGGTGACATCACTCAGCCCAACAACCAGTGTTGCCAGCTCATTGTCATGTTCATGGCTGTTATCCAGCTGTACCAGCTCTGGTGACTTTAAGCCTTCAGTATCAATGATCACCACAAAGTCACAGTTCAGATCTTTTTTGAAGTCTTCACTGACTTTGATGAGCAGCATGAAGGCTCCTCGAGTGCATCGACCACTGCTGACTGCAAACTGCACCCCAAACATGGTGTTAAGGAGAGTGGATTTTCCTGTGCTCTGAACTCCAAGAACTGTGACAACCAGTATCTTGTTCTTTGGAGACACCAAGTCATTGAGCTGAGAGAGAACGTCACTCACCCATCTGAGAGGTATGTTGGAAGCATCTCCATCTACAAGCTCCAGAGGAAATCCATCCAGTAATAACTGAGCACAGAGTCTGGGCAGATGTTGCAGTTGTTGACGTGATGGGTCTGTTTCTGGAAGGTAAAGAGAAGCTTCGTAGATCTGACCCATTTCACGGAAGAAGTGCTCAACTCCCAGTGAGCTGTTGAAAAGTTGTTTGTCAATTTCTTTGATTTCATTTTTGTTCTCAGAGTCCTTGGATTGTTCCTTGTAAAGCTCCCTGAGGCTGGAAAGTTTTATTTGAGACAGGTTGTCAAGGTTCATTCGCATCCATTTCAGAAAATATACCCTTTCTTTGCAGGATATTGCACTAATGAAGCAGCTCATGAAATCTGACATGGCATGGGAGTTCTGCTTCCTACGCAGCTTTTCTTTTTTCATTTTAAGATTACTTTTATAGTTTTCTATGTTTTCAGAGCCAACTTTTCGAAGACGAAATTCTTCCTTTTCTAACAAAGTCAGTTCCTTCCAGATCTGGCCTTGCAAAGGAAACTGTTTTTCTTTGAATTTAAAGGTGTCTTCAATCTGTTCAGTAATGGCATCTGCATTTTTCCTCCCAGCCTGGCACTCTGGTGAATCTTCATCAACAGAAATTCCCAGTTCATGTGCAATGTCGGCCATCTGCTCTATTGACATCTTCAACCCTGGGTTGGTAAGTACACTGCTCACAGTTGTCCTCAAACGTTTCACGAAGTCTGCATCATTGGTCTTTTTTGTTTTTATAATGATGTTGTTCTTTGTCAAGTTCAGTGTGTTTAATGTTTCCGTTAGACCATCTGTAGTGAAGCTCTTTCTCTGTTGGTTTCCCACCAAGAAGATCTTTGCTTTGTAGTTTTTATTAGATAGCAGTTTGCACTCAGACTCCAGCTGATCAAAAAACACAAAAACTGCAGCAGATGTCTGACACAAAAAGGAAAATTGTGTTTCATGTGAAGCAATGTCACCTCGAAGGTTAGCTAAAGCAACTGGCTGACTGAAAATGTCCATGTTTTTGGTTCCACAGGGAAGGTACCAGGTAATTTCAGTCAGTCCATCAGATATTTTTCTAGGACTGTCTCCACACTCCATGTTATGGTGAACAAAGGTGTCATGGTACTGTTGAGGGTTACTAAGAAGTTTGTTGAGAATCTCTGATTTGGACAAGGAGCAATCACCCAGTCTGACAAATGAGATCATTGGAAGCTCAGAAAGAACGATTCTTTCTTCTTTGAAGCCCTTTGATGCTGAAAGATCTGGAGGTCTGTACTTCTTAACAATGTCTCTCATGGCCCACAGCATGAGGGTGCTCTGTTTAGTATCACAGTTAGGAAGCAGCAGAGGAACAGAGAACTGACACATGGACATTTTTAGTGCTAACTCTTGCTGAACAAACCTATCAGAGCACAGAAAGAGAGCAGTGATTACATCAAGAGGATTAAAGACTTCAGCATCATTTGGGCTGTCAAAAAGATCTCTCTTTTCTGATGCATCATCACCATTTAAATCAGCAGGAGGATTCACAGTCCTAGCAGTTACATTAACCATCATCAATTTCTTAAGAAAATAAAATGGGACATTAGATTTACACGTGCCAGGGTCATCAGTCATTGTCTTCTCATCAATCTGAAGTATTTTGCTGAGTGATAGCTTCTCTCTGTGGTACTGCTCCAATCCCAGACTCTTCAAAAGGCTCTGAAGTTCAGTGTCTGTAGATCATAAAGATAAATAGATTTAATATGCCTCTCAAATAGTGTGTGTAGATTCTTATTATAAACAGTTAACTAATTAACTTGTACTTTTAACACTGCAGATTTCATTATTACACAGTAGGAAAGCAATATTGTTGTACAGTTGAATTAAATGTACCTAGGTTCAAAAACCAAGGGACATCTAAAACATCTGGCGCTTAGCCAGATGATGCATCTTTCAACTGAGTTCCCCAAATCTATTAATTCCAGGATAACATCATCTAACTCAGGGGTTCCCAAACTTTATTCGCCGTGCTCACCCTTCCGTGTCCCAACTGGGCTGACGCACGCCAAATCTTAAAAAAAGTAAAAATCCTTCTCAAAGGTTTCTGATTACTCTATAAACTGGTCTAAATCTACGGTACTGCCAATTAATTGCTCTTTCCAAAACCCCCTAGATTTACATTTGCGCTCAGGAAACATCACATATTTGGGTATCACTGTGTCGTCTAAACTTGCAGATTTAGTAAAATCTAATCACATCCCACTTTTAAAAAAGATAGAAGATGACCTGGATAGATGGAAATCGCTTCCAATTTCACTCATGGGTAGAGTAGCTTCGATTAAAATGATGGTCTTACCTAGAATTAATTACTTATTTTCAATGATCCCCAATAAACCATCATCTGACTGGTTTAAATCTCTAGACTCTTCAATCTCTAAATTTCTTTGGAAAGATAAACCGCCCCGTATCAGCTTAAAGACGCTACAGAAAACTAAAGACAGAGGGGGACTAGATTTGCCTAACTTCCATAAGTACTACTTGGCAAATAGACTACAATATATCACTAAATGGATAAAGCAAAATCCGTTAGACGAGCCCTGGATAGATATAGAACAGAAAATATGCAATAATATCATGATTTCAGATTTGCCGTTTATTAGCTCAAATATAAAACGGCATACATGCTTTAAAAATATCAATATCAGCTCTACTCTGACAGCATGGTGGGAGTTTCTTAAAATGACAAAGTCGTCACTTATCCCATGCAGTCGTACACCTATCTGGAACAACCCTGACATCCTACAAAATAATAATATGATAAACTTTACATACTGGAAGAACAAAGGTATTGAATATCTGGAACATTTACTTGATGGAACCGAGTTCATCAATTTTTCCAAACTAAATATGCAATATGGCATTAGTAAAAATAAATTTTTGGAATATGAACAACTTAAATCGATAATTAGAAAAAAATTTAAGCATATTAAAGGTGGTTTACAAATTCCAAGTAATATATTAGAGTTCCTAGATTTAAACCCCCCCAAACTACTGTCTAAATCATACAGGACACTGACTAAAATAGATGATTCAATATCTCTTCCTATTACGAAATGGGAAGAGGATCTATCAGTCAACTTTGAACAAGACTTCTGGGCTCAAATATGTCTAACAACTTTCAAATTGACTAGTAACACCAACTTACAACTAATACAATACAAAATCCTTCACAGAGTACACTACACAGGACAAAGATTATTCAAGATGGGTCTGGCACAATCTAATATCTGTCCACACTGCATAGGCAATCATCCTGATAATTATATTCATGCGTTATGGTTATGCACACCAGTCCAGAGGTTCTGGACACAGATATGTAAGGACTTATCAAAGTGCTTGAGCTGTAAAATTACACCTTCCCCATCTGTTTGCTTGCTTGGTAATTTTGAGGAAAGCCCTCTGGGGAATAAAATAGTTTACATGGTTTTCACTGCACTATGTATCGCAAAGAAAACTATCCTCATGAATTGGAAAAGTAAGGAGAATCTCAGTATCAATCAATATAGAGATCTTTTGTTGGATCATATTGATCTTGAGACAGCATCTGCATCCACATCTGTTCGATCTCTTTGGGCTCCTTTGATTAGCACTATCACTTAGTGGAATGGGGGGCGGTGGGTTGCTTCCTGCAGGGCGCAGTGGCTGGGTGGAGGGGTTCCTGGGACTCTGGGGGCACTTGGAGTGGGGCGCTTGGTGGGTCTGACTCCAGGGTCTGTTGCCCCCATATGGGAGGAGCTTGGGAGGCCTACGGGTGGCCCACAGCACCGCTTGCGGCGCTCTTGGGGAGCTACGCGGGGACGGACGTGGGTTACTGACCTGGTAGCTGTGCTGTCGCTGAGTGGGTCCTGGGTGGGTCTGGGGGCCTGGGGTCCCTGGGGCGCGCCGACCTCGGGCGGGGGCCCCGGCGGGGCCTCGGGGGTTCCGGTTCCGGGGGGTGTGCCGCTTGGGGTCTGGGCCGGCGTGCGCCCGGGTGTCCGCCCCTGCATGGGGCCTCTGGTGCGCTGGGGGTCCTCAGGGCCTGTTGAGCTGGTAGGGGGGCATGGTCATTAACATCTCAGGGCAGATGCTCTTCCCCTTCTTTGGGTTGGCATTCTGCTAGTGGGGGGAGGGGAGGGAGGGGGAGTAGTGACTTACCCAGCCTGGATGTCTAGTGTCGAATGTATGGTGAGATGTTTGAATGTTAGTGTTGGGGAGGGTTTAAATCTACGGGTGGTGTGTGGGGGGGGGGGGGGGGGTTTGGTGGACGTTCTGGTGGGCTTGTGTCCGGCCCCCTGTCCCGGTCCTGGTAGTCTCCCGGTGCGGGTCTCACCTGGGGGGTGGGGTTTGGGATGGCTCGTGCGGGCTGGCTGGCCAGGGTCCCCCATCTTATTAATTTATTTATTTAATTATATATTATTATTATTATTATTATTATTAATAATCATTTTTTTTTTGGGGGGGTTAAATACAGTAGGCATGGGGGGTGGGCTGGGGGAGGTAGAGGTGTTGGTCCTGGTGGGTGGTTGGCTGGCGGGCCCTGCGGCCTCTCCCCGGCCCCCGGGCTATGGTGGTGCCGCTGGAGGGGCCCCTTTCTCCGGGTGGGGCTTTCGGGGAGCGGGGGTGCCTATTGGAGTCAGTAGGGGAGCTGGCTCCCTGGGTTGGCTCCCCAGTCCTTTGCTCCCCATCCCCGGACTCCTCCCTCTGCCTGCTCCATCACGTCGCCACACATGTAGGTCCTTGGGGAGAGGGCGTTACTGGAGGTTGCCACCTTTTGGTGACGTCCCTCTCCCCAATTTTATCATGCATTTTAGACACTTTCACTCCAAACATTTTCACAACGCACATCCATGTAGGCCACGATATGGGGGGTGGGGGGTGGGGGGTGGGGGGAAGACGTCTGGGGGGGGGCTTATGTTGTGTGAGCCTCGCCCCGGGCGGCTCCCTTCACCCCCTCTCGCATTTAGACATTGAGGGTTCTTCTGGGTAGTTGCTTGGAGGGGGGGCGCTGGCACCAGCTCCCTTCCGGAGGGGGGGTGGGCTGTGCCGTGCACCCCCTTCGGTGCTCCCAGTTTTAAACACACCTGAGAACAATATGCAACAACACAACATCTGAGCGGGCGTAGGGGGCCTGGAGGAGGTGCGGGCCACTGGGTACGGGGTCTTGGCGGGGGGCTGTTGCGGCTGGCCAGCGGCTTACCGGATCTGGGGCTGACGCCTCTGCTCTCCCCAGGAAGGGATGGGGGGCAGGGGTGGCTAGGGTAAGGTCGGGGTGGGAGGGGGTTTATTAGGTATATAGTGGGTGATGGGGGGCTCTGGTCGGATGGCCCGTACGGGTCGTGTCGGCCCCCCCTCTTTGGGGGGCCTGGTCCGGGGGGCGCCTGGTCCGGGGGCGGGGCCGGGGGTCGGGCACAGGCAGTCGTATTGTTGAATTGTGGTGACCCCCCCCCCCCCCCCACTTGGGTTTTTTGGATATGAATGCTATGTGGGAATGTGTGTAAAGCGTCCTTTTTTTTAATTTATTTTTTATTTTATTTATTTTATTTATTTATTTATTTATTTATTTTTTTGGTGTCTGTGTGTGGCGAGTGGGGCACAAGGGAGGGATGGTGTGAATGAGTGTTTTTTGTTTTTTTTTCCAGGTTTGGGTTCGGTCCGCTCCCTCTCCCAAGGCCATGGGCCTCTGGCCCCCAGGGCCCATGGCCAGGACCACTTCAGCTGGGCCGGCTGCCGGCGGAGCCCACGGGCTCGTCCCCGCGGCTCTTGGGGGCGTCGGCATTGCGGTGGCTGGGGGATTTCCTCGGGGTCGTCTCTCCTCTTTCCTCAGGGGGGGGTTGTACATTTCCTGTGAAGGCCCCTCTCGGGCGCACTGCTTTGGGGGCCCCTTTGGGAGTCCGGGGTTATGGGTCCCCTGACCCCTGCCTCTGTGCTCGGGGAAGGTGGGTCTTCGGTTCTCCACAATCACTATCAAGCCATTTCCTTCTGGATAATTTTCACCTAAACTAGTGCACTCTCACAATCTCCCACAGGTGCTGGGTCCCAGGTATTAAATGTTCACTTATATACAGAAAGGCTATAATTTATTTACTTTCTTTTACCTTTTTTTTTTAGGGTATCACATTACACATGTCAGCTTAAATAATGATACATATGATTTAGCAATGGTATCAAGGTGTTACACGATTGTATCTGTTGCTTTATGTCTGTTGGTTGTGCTGTTCTTTTTGTGTCTCTTTCCAGGTGATGGAGCAGACAGAGGAAGTTTTATCATTCTCTTCCTTTTATCTCTTCTTTCTTTCACCTCTTCTTTCTCTTTTTTTTTCTCTTCTTGTTTTTCTTTTACTCTCCTACTTTCCTATTGTAGTGTCCATATAATTTGAAATTCTCCCTGCAGGAATCACAATAAAGCTATTTACACGCACAAATCAAGCGGAGCATTATGGCGAAAGCTGTTTGCTCCACTTGTGAAAGTAAAATCTGTCGAGCTCTATTTGGCATTAAGATATCAATTTTTATTGCCACATTGCTAGACAGGACACTGGGAAAAAAAAAAAAAAAGTAAAAATAAAAAATTGCAGTTGTAGATGCAACTCAACCATCATAACAAAGGATATATAAATAAAATTAGAACATAATTTGAATTAAATTACAATAAAGGTACACACAACATCCACAATAGAATCCTGAGGATTTTTAGATGCATCTGTGGCTCAGCGTGTAGTGAGAGAAAGAAAGAGACGATCAGATCGGTCACACCTCCACAACCTGAACGTCTCTGAAGCAGAGATCATCCAGTTGAATTAAACTCTGATTATCTACCGGTGTGTGTATTAACCCTAAATCTGAGTCTGACTCACAATTTACGCCGCAGAATACAAACATGGAGAAGTTTTATTTGTGTCTGATGACGAGCGAGAGTGTAAGCCAGAGAGAGGACTCGTAGAGTGGCACAGAGTAACAATAACAGAACGCTCGACAAAGCTGTTATCAATCAGAGAAATAAAACATTATATCCTGGTTGTTCCAGAAAGGTTACATTCAGTAGGTAAACACGCCCGTAGCAACACACCTCAGCAGACCCGAACACTCCCTGGTCCGGACTGAATATGCGCTAAAACTGCTTCTTTAAAATTAACTGAGCCTGTCTGAATCACAATGAAAAGTATTACAGCTCTGTGCGTGAACATTATCAAGAAACTGCATGTTTTACCAATCCCGCCCCCTTCAGCAGCAGCGAAGGCTGCAGCAGTATGGGCGTGTCATGTGCATAAGTGCTTTTAGCGGTTCAGAGTCACAGCAGCATGAGCAGCACTGTTTGTCAACAGACAGACCATGTCACTCAATTTAATCTTGTAAATAAAACTTTCGGCCCAAATTTTATTTTTCCGCTGCTGACATAAAGAACGTAATGTCAGGAGAGAGAAAGAGACATTTTATGATTCTCACTCGTTTTCTTCTCCCAGATCCAATGCAATTCCGATTCCTCTCTGTTGGTTCATCTCCTCCTTCATCCCTAACTTTGACCTTAGATGTCTCACCTGCATGGCAGTTTGCTTGATTTCAGCCAATTGCACAAATTTGCCAGAATGATTGAAGCAGAGGCCACAGGATAGGAACAGCACAGTGCATAAATTTCATCTTAAAATTAAGAGTAGAAGAAGATTTCTAAATACATTACTTCGACTATAGTCATGTCTTGACATCAAAAGCTGGATGACTTTAAATTTCCTGCATCTAAATTCTGACAAGACAGAAGTTGTAATCTTTGGACCAGAGTCCTCAAAAAATAAACTTCTTAACCAATCACTTAATCTGGGTGGCATTAACTTGGCCTCTGGTAATAAAGTAAAAAATCTTGGTGTTATTTTTGACCAAGACATGTCATTTAAATCCCATATTAAACAGGTTTCCAGAGTTTCCTTTTTTTCACCTCTGGAATATCACCAAAATTAGAATTATTCTGTCCAGGAGTGATTCTGAAAAACTGGTCCATGCATTTGTTACTTCAAGGCTGGACTATTGTAATTCTTTACTATCAGGAAGTCCACAAAATGCAGTTCAAAGCCTTCATCTGATCCAAAATGCTGCAGCAAGAGTTCTGATGAAAATCAACAAGCGGGATCATATGTTGCCAATTTTATCCTCCCTTTATTGGCTTCCTGTTAAATCAAGAATAGAATTTAAAATTCTTCTTCAACGTATAAAGCCCTTAATAATCAAGCCCAGGGGTGGATTTACCATTAGGCAAGGCAAGGCAAATTTATTTGTGTAGCACATTTCAGTACAGAGACAACGCAAAGTGCTTTACATGATTAAAATATAGGAAAATAAAACAGGATAAAAGCAAGCAGGATTAAAATGCTGAAACAAAATAGAACATGGGAGAATAGAAATTAAAAGCAAACAAGTTGGACTACAAAGTGAACTAATTATGTTTCAGTAATACAGTTCAATTAGAACAATCGAAGGTAATCCTAAACAAATGTTTTTAATCTTGATTTAAAAGAACTCAGGCTTTCCGCACTTTTACAGTTTTCTGGAAGTTTGTTCCAGGTAAGTGGTAGCCTCGTGAGACCATCCTGATCTCGCGAGCTTTCAAGGTTTCACTCGCAGATCAGTCTGGCTACTCTCCGTTAAAGAAAATTTGGAGCCGTTCACCAAACGAACGTCCAATCAGCGTTGGCTTTGAGGCGGGTTGAGGTGTGACGCAACGGGAAGCGCGTCAGTTCAGTCTAAAGAACATGGCGGCTTCAGCTGATGAAACTAGCGTTAGCGTGGCTATCGAGCAAGTTTTATCGGAATTACAGAGTATTTCTTTGCTGAGCTAACGAGCCTTTACCTGCAGCAGCAAGAATAGCTTGGCTTGTGGTTGTGTTTTGGTCGTCGCTCTGTTACGAGCGACGACGAATCTGATTGGTTTATTTGGCCCGTCTATCACCAACATAGGCCAATCAGCTAACCAGTATTTTCGCCCCTTCCCAAAATTACTTCAACGGAAGGTTTCCAGATGGATATGCGGTGCAAATCTATCTGGCGGAGTCAGGTAAGGTAAGTGGAGCATAGGAACTAAATGCTGCTTCTCCATGTTTGGTTCGTGTTCTAGGTATGCAGAGCAGGCTGCATACCTAGAACACATCAGTCATATCTTGATGACATCAAAAGCTGGATGACTTTAAATTTCCTGCATCTAAATTCTGACAAGACAGAAGTTGTAATCTTTGGGCCAGAGTCCTCAAAAAATAAACTTCTTAACCAATCACTTAATCTGGGTGGCATTAACTTGGCCTCTGGTAATAAAGTAAAAAATCTTGGTGTTATTTTTGACCAAGACATGTCATTTAAATCCCATATTAAACAGGTTTCCAGAGTTTCCTTTTTTTACCTCCGGAATATCTCCGGATATCAAGGCTGGACTATTGTAATTCTTTACTATCAGGAAGTCCACAAAATGCAGTTCAAAGCCTTCAGCTGATCCAAAATGCTGCAGCAAGAGTTCTGATGAAAATCAACAAGCGGGATCATATTTCTCCAATTTTAGCTTCCCTTCATTGGCTTCCTGTTAAATCAATAGTAGAATAAAAAATTCTTCTTCTAACGTATAAAGCCCTTAATAATCAAGCTCCATCATATATCAGAGCTCTGATTCCCCCGTATGTTCCTAACAGAGCACTTCGCTCTCAGACTGCAGGTCTGCTGGTGGTTCCTAGAGTCTCTAAAAGTAGAATGGGAGGCAGATCCTTTAGCTATCAGGCTCCTCTCCTGTGGAACCAACTCCCAGTTTTGGTCCGTGAGGCAGACACCCTGTCTACTTTTAAGACTAATCTTTCCTTTTTGACAAAACTTATAACTAGTGTGGCTCATGTTACTCTGAGCTACCTTTTATAGTTTTACTGCTATAGGCTTAGGCTACCGGAGGATATCAGGATCTAATTTTCTAACTCTATAGAGTTCTACTGTTCTTCAATTATGCAATTCAATTGTGCATTTCTGCTTTAACTTTATGTTCTCTCTCTTTTATCTTCATAGTAGGTACACCTGGTCTGGCGTTCTGTTAACTGTGACTGTCATGGTGCAGCTTTGTCTGCTGCATCATGCACATATTCAGGGCACTTTTCACCCTCCATACACCCCAGTCTCCTCTCCACCTCAGCAATCATCTACACCTGCCAGCCACTAATCAAGCCAGGACTCAATCCACCTGTCAGCTTTCCTATTTAAACCTCCCTTAGTTTGCCCTTCCCTGTCGGCTCGTCTGTTTACCTGTGCTCTTGACTGCTCGTCTTACCTTTTCATTACCAGCCCGGGTTCCCTTCATCTCCGTCCGTCCGCCTGCTGTGGTTCTGGTTCTGCTCCCACTCCGGTCCAGCAAGTATTCATCCAGTCATGCTGCTTAATTCTGCTGGTCTAGTTCTGGTTCCAAGTCTCTACTCTGCTGTGTTGCTGCTCCTGCTGCCTCCATGCTCTGTCTCCATCCAGCTTGCCAGCCTCAGCCACTAACAGCCTCCTACTTCCGTCTGGTCTGAACTCTGGTCTTCTTCATCTTCAATAAACTCACAAAACAGAACTCTGTGTGTGGTTGTGTTCGGGTTCCTCACAAAAACATGACAGAACGAGCCGACCACAAGAACCCGACACCCACACAGAGCTTCTATACAGGAACTGGCGAGATGGATCTTGCCCCGCTCCCGGACCGTAGCTCAGCGGAGCATGTTCTCCAGGAGAACGTGGGGCTCCTCATGGAACAGGTCCAGGATTGTCTGAATGTCATCGCCACGCTCAGTGCACCTTGGAGGCGGATGAGTGCGGTGACTCAGGTGCGGAATCTGCTGAAGAGCAAGGAGGAGCTCCTTCCGTTTTTCAAAGGGCTGCAGTCGCCCAGCTCTTCAGCCGGCCACCTCCTCCCAGACCTTCCTTCACCACGGCTGCTTCCAGCGCTGATACCACCGCAGCTGTAGCTCTCATTCCGCCCACCAGCCTGTCAATCACGGCTGCCATCTCCACTGCTGCAACTCCACCCGCTCCTGATTCTGCCGCTACCGCGGTGCCTGTCGATGGTCCGGCTCTCACCACTGCTGCCACTGCTGCTGTCTTTTCTGCAGCCCCTGCTTCCTCGTTGGCAGCAGCAGCCACTCCCTTGCCGCCAGGCCCCTCCCGGCGCAGACGGCAAGCTCGCCGGCATAGGATTTCCGCCACAGCGCTCCCTGAGATCCTGCCTGAGGCAGCCGCCGCAGTCACTCTGACCGGGTCCGAAGCCACCTCAGTTGCCTTGGTGGTTCGAACGGGTGTGGCTGCGATGATTGTCGATCAGGAGAGTCCGGTCGAAGCTCCTCAGGTCCACGAGTCTCAGGTGTGGGATTTTTTCTATGGAGACAGGGATGACCTGTTCCTCGGTCTACCCACCGGAGCCGACGATCCAGATCCTGCTCGGCCTGCAGCTAGAGAACCAGATCCTGCTCGGCCTGCAGCTAGAGAACCAGATCCTGCTCGGCCTGCAGCTAGAGAACCAGATCCTGCTCGGCCTGCAGCTAGAGAACCAGATCCTGCTCGGCCTGCAGCTAGAGAACCAGATCCTGCTCGGCCTGCAGCTAGAGAACCAGATCCTGCTCAGCCTGCAGCTAGAGAACCAGATCCTGCTCAGCCTGCAGTCGAAGATTTAGTTCTCACCCAGTCGGCCACAGAAAGCCCTGATCCTGCTTCACGGGCTGCATCAGAAGAGCCTGCTGCCGAGGATCTGGTCGACGCCAGGCCGGTGACCGATGTGGGTGCAGAGCACGCCAGGCTGCTCTGCAGCCTGAACCTTGTAGCCCGGCGTCTCCCGAACCTTGAAGCCCTGTGTCTCCCGAACCTTGTAGCCCTGTGTCTCCCGAACCTTGTAGCCCGGCGTCTCCCGAACCTTGTAGCCCGGCGTCTCCCGAACCTTGTAGCCCGGCGTCTCCCGAACCTTGTAGCCCGGCGTCTCCCAAACCTTGTAGCCCGGCGTCTCTTGTAGCCCGGCGTCTCTTGTAGCTGGTAGCCCGGTGTCTCTTGTAGCCTGTAGCCCGGTGTCTCTTGTAGCCTGTAGCCCGGTGTCTCTTGTAGCCTGTAGCCCGGTGTCTCTTGTAGCCTGTAGCCCGGTGTCTCCTGAAGCCTGTAGCCCGGGGCCTCCTGAAGCCTGTAGCCCTGTGACCTCCGTAGCCTCTAGTTCTGCGACCTCCGTAGCCAGTAGTCATGTGACCGCTGTAGTCTGTATTTCTGCGAGTATGAGGGATTGCAGCAAAGCCATGTACAATGCAGACGACTCTCCCTGTGGCTCTACGCTTCCCCAGGAGTGAATGCGGCTTGTCGGGACTTTGATGCAATCAACTGGTTTCCTTATATAGGACATTTTTGACCAATCTGTATAATCTGACCCAATCTGTATAATATGATTGAACTTGACTTTGTAAAGTGCCTTGAGATGACATATTTCATGATTTGGCGCTATATAAATAAAATTGAATTTTAACGAACCCGTTAATAATTGCTTGCAGTTCTATTTATTGTTTAGAAATCCGTCCACAATGGACAGCCACTCATTTTACAATTCAGTCTTGGTGTCACCCAACTTACTCAAAGGCAAGGCAAGACAAGGCAAATTTATTTATATAGCACATTTCAGTACAGAGACAATGCAAAGTGCTTTACATGATTAAAATATAGGAAAATAAAACAGAATAAAAGCAAGTAGGAATAAAACGTAGAAACAAAATAGAACATTAAAAACAGTTAGACTAAAAAAGTTTAACTACAGATGTTTCAGTAGAACAGTTTAAGTAGAACAGTCAAAGGCAGTTCTAAACAAATGTGTTTTTAATCTTGATTTAAAAGAACTCAGGCTTACTGCACTTTTACAGTTTTCTGGACGTTTGTTCCAGATAAGTGGAGCATCAGGTAGGAGGGTGCACTTATGCCGGTGCCCGAGCCCCGGAGGGGAGAATTTTACCATACCATACCATACCATACCAACTTTATTTATGAAGCACTGTATACACCGACAGGACCAAAGTGCTGTACACAATCATAAAATACAATGCAATTATGAAATAGAAAGGATTGAATATAAAATACATATTAGAAACAGACACAATAAAACAAAGTGAAATCTCTCAGATTGTGACAAAAGCCAAAGAAAAAAGATGAGTCTTAAGAAGGGACTTAAAAATAGCAGGGGAAGAGGCCTGTCTTATGCTGAAAGGCAGATCATTCCATAGCTTAGGAGCTGCCACAAAAAAAGCACGATCCCCTCTGAGCTTGCACTTTGTCTTTGGGACCCTCAAAAGCAACTGATCAGCTGACCTGAGGGAACGGGAGGGCGTGTAAGAATGTAGCAGCTCAGACAGATGGGGAGGGGCCAGGCCATTAAGAGCTTTAAAAACAAATAAGAGGATTGTAAAATCAATCCTAAAATGCACTGGCAACCAATGTACGGAAGCTAAAACAGGGCAAATGTTGTCAAATTTTCGTGTACCTGTTAAAAGACATGCAGCAGCATTTTGTACCCTCTGAAGCTGGGAAATATATAAATTACTGATTCCTATATAAAGTGAGTTACAGTAATCCAGCCGTGTGGTCACAAATGCATGGATCACTGTTTCGAAGTGCTGTCTGGAAAAAAACAGGTTTTACTTTGGCTAGCTGCCTTACGTGGAAAAAGCTGGATTTTAAAACGGTTCTGATGTGTGCTTCCATCTTAAGATCAGCATCCATCTTAACCCCTAAATTAGTAATAACCGGCTTAACATACTTGGCCAAAGAGCCAAGACTAGTCAAGGAATTAGCAGTGGATCTGCCAAAAATCACTACCTCTGTCTTGTCTTCATAAAGTTTAAAAAAAAATTAGGGCCACCCAGGCCTTCACATCTTTCAGACATAAAAACAGAGACTGAAGAGATGTGGAGTCTACATTCTTTAGCGGTAAATATATCTGTGTCATCTGCATAGCAATGAAAAGCAATCCCATATTTTCTAAAAATAGAGCCGAGAGGAAGAAGGTACAATAAGAAAAGAAGTGGGCCTAGAACTGAGCCCTGTGGGACACCACAAGACAGTGGAGCAGAGGGGGACCTGTGGGCATCAAGATAGACACAAAAAGTACACTCAGCCAAATAAGATTTAAACCAATCCAGAGCTATGTGACCAATGCACACCCACTGTTCCAAACAGGAAAGTAAAATGTCATGATCAACTGTATCAAAAGCAGCTGATAAATCCAACAGCACCAAAACAACAAAGTCACCAGAATCAGTTGCTAAAAGTATATCATTAAAAACTTTTAAAAGAGCTCACTTTGTGCTATGAAATGGTTTAAAAACCGGACTGAAAAACCTCTAATATATTATGTTAATTAAGATAAGCCATTAGCTGATTACAAACTACCTTCTCAAGAATTTTAGAAACAAAAGGCAATTTAGAGATAGGTCGATAATTTGCCAGAACAGTAGGATCCTAAATTGGTTTCTTAAGTAGGGGCTGCAGAACTGCATGTTTCAGAGTTTTAGGAACAACACCTGAGGACAAGCTACTATTTACAAGAGCAAGGACAGAAGGACCTATAGTAGAAAAAACGTCTTTAAATAATTGGGGCGGAATAACATCATCTGGAAAACCAGTTGGCCTTAAGTGACTCCCATCAGGGATACTCCATTTGAAAAATAGAGTCTCCCTGATGTATTTTGGAAGCTTTCAAGACAGGTGATTATTTAAAGAATAGAGTCAGAGTGCATGTTTTAAATTGAATAAAAGCATAAAAAGTGAATTATCAATTCTTCAAAAACAACCTTTTTTTAATTATTGTTCTTAAAAAAATATCACGTTATCATCATGTTTTAACAAGGTTTTGAACACATTTGCATAAAATTAGTTGAATTTGAATTACTAGCACCATATAAAACAGATCAGATTAGGTGAATATACGACAATTTACTAACTTCCGAGCGCGCAGTGAGACAACACATGCGCTCTCAAAACCGGTCTCGGGTGCGCTCAGTTCCTTCTCTGCTCGCGGCTCGACTTGCTCATTCCACGCTCAACACCAGCTGTGCTGTGCGCTCCCTTGGCTGTTTCTCTGCGAGCGTCGCGTGAGAAGAGTTTTTCAGGGTTGAGCTCGGATTGGTTCCTGCGCGCTCAACCAGAAGGCACAAATATCGATCCATTATATATTCGGGGAAATATAGGCGGCGGCAAGGGCTATTATAGACGGCGATTTGCCGCCATTGATCGGCTACTTTTGACTGCCCTGAGGTCTGTGATATTTTAGGTGCTAAGCCATTCAGGGATTTATAGACTAACAGAAGAATTTTAAAGTCTATTCTCTGAGATACAGGGAGCCATTGTAAGGACTTTAGAACTGGGGTTATGTGCTCTACTTTCTTAGTCTTAGTGAGGACGTGGGCAGCAGCATTCTGGATCAGCTGCAGCTGTCCGATCCGCTTTTTAGGCAGGCCTGTAAAAACACTGTTGCAGTAATCAATTTGACTAAAAATAAACGCCTGGATTTTTTTCCAGATCCTGCTTAGACATCAGTCCTTTAATCCTAGAAATGTTCTTCAGGTGATAGAAAGCCAACCTTGTAAATGTCTTTAAATGCTTTTGGAGGTTCAGGTCTGAGTCCATCACTACTCCCAGATTTCGGGCCTGATCAGTGGTTTCTAGCTGAAGCGACTGAAACTGTGTGCTAACTTTGGATCTCTCCTCTATTGATCCAAAGATTATTACTTCAGTTTTGTTTTTATTCAATTAAAGAAAATTTTGGCACATCCAGGCATTAATTTCTTCTAGGCATTTACTCAGTGCCTGAACTGGTTTATAGTCACCTGGTGACATGGTGATGTAAAGCTGTGTGTCGTCTGCATAGTTATGGTAGCTGATGTTTTTTATGATCTGAGCTAGGTACAGTATTGGGTCCTTCTTGCCGCTTTTGTAATAATATTTATTGCACATTTAAACATTATTGACAACTCAATATTGTTAGGGAAATAATATTAATATTGAAATAAGAGAGTATGTTAGTGTCAGGATGCAGCCTGAAGGTCGCCGGCTCGGAAAGGTTCAACTCCAGCTCAGTCCACAGCCTGAAACTCTGTTCAGCCCGCAGTCAAGGGCTCGCCCACTTCGGCACTCTGCTTTGGTCTCAAGTGCTCGACTCCTGGGTTCAGTCCTGGTCTCAAGTTCTCGACCCCTGGGTTCCGTCCTGGTCTTAAGTTCTCGGCTCCTGTGATCCGTCCTGGTCTCACGTCATCGGCTCCAGTGTTTCTTCCTGGTCAGTCTCTCCGCGCTGTACCTGCCGGCCAGCTTCTGCACCCTACAACTCTGCTTGGTAATAGACTCTGGTCCCTCATGTCATCCATCATACACCGTGTGCAATAAACTCTCTTAAAAAACAAGTTCTGTGTGTGCGTGCTGTGTCCGGGTTCATCCTAAGACAAATCATGACATTACGAGCCGGCCAAAAGGATGAACCCGAGCACGCACAGAGCTTGGTGTAGAAGCTAGCAGGATCTGCCCCGCCTCTGGATATGCTCCGCCTCAGCTCGGGGACTTCATGGATGCCATCCGCCTCTTGATCAGCTCCGCCTGGATCGCAGTCCACGGTGCCCCGCCTCTGGTCCGTCTCGCCTGGGTTGCTGTGCTGCGATGCCTCGCCTCTGGTTTCGTTTTGCCTGGGTCGCTGTGTTACGACGCCTCGCCTCTGGTTCGTCTCGCCTGGGTCGCTGTGCTGCGACGCCTCGCCTCTGGTTCGTCTTGCCGGGGTCGCATCTGCGACGCCCTGCCTCTGGCTCTGTTCCCCAGGGTCGCTCTCCGCGAGGCCTGCCTCTGATGCTGCCAAGCATTTAAAGACGGCGCTTCAAGTTGTCACTGCCCAGCGTGACTGTTGCCGCTGCCCAGCATGTTAAGACTTTGCTGCCCAGCGCCTTCTAGTTTCTGTCTTTTTTTTTTTAGTTATTTTTTGGTCCTTGTGTTTTGAGTTACTTAACATTACTTAGTTTTGGAGTATTTCAGTGCTTCTTAGATTTCTTAGAGTTCTTTAGTTCCTGTCTTGCTTTGTGTTCTAGTTCTGCTTTTGTTTTCTAGTTCCTACTTTAGTGTACTTGGTCCTGCCCCAGTTATTTTTTTCCCCCTAGTGACACGTAAGTTTTCCAGTTTTGTCTCAGTCCTGTAGTTCTTGTCTCACTCCTGTAGTTGACTGTCTCACTCCTGTAGTTCCTGTCTCCGTCCTGTAGTTCCTGTCTTACCTCTGTGTTTAGTCCTCTAGTTTCAGTTTCATTTACTAGTCCCTGCGTTGTATGGGTTCCTGCGCTCTATGGGTTCCTGCGCTCTCCCTGCGCTCATTAAGGTCCCTGCGCTCGATAAGGTCCCTGCGCTCATTTAGGTCCCAGTGCACGCAAGCCGCTGTCTGTGCCCTCTGACGCTTCCGGTCTGTCGCTGCCCAGCGTCCTTCTGTCCTTGTTCCCTAGCGTGTTAGGATGCCCTCTGTCCCCTGGCTTGTTAGGACGCCCTCTGTCCCCTGGCGTGTTAGGACGCCGGCGTTCCCTGATGTTTAGATTGCTCTGTTCCTGCCGTGTTAGAACGCCCTCATTTCCTGGTGTTCAGATTACTTTGTTTCCTGGCATGTTAGAAGCCCTCTGTTTCTCTGCCGTTTAGATTTCTTGGTTCCCCAGTGTTCTCTAGCCTTTTAGCTCCCCAGTGTTCTTTAGCTTCTTTAGTTCCTCAGTGTTCTCTAGCCTCTTTGGTTCCCCATTGTTTTTTTTAGCTTCTTTGGTTCCCCAGTGTTCTTTAGCTCCTTTAGTTCCCTAGTGTTCTGTTTTTTGACCCTGTTATTCAATGAGATGAGCAGCGAACAGAAAGCATTGCTGCTGCGCACTGAAGTGTGTTGGTTGTCCTGCGGCAAAGTATTAACAAGACTGTTTCGACTGTGACACAAGCTTAAGCAGTTTGATTTAGGACAATCCGATTCATTTGGCTCTTAGTCTGCATGGTAACGACTTTCTAAAGAGGGCTGTCTACTGGTAGACATACTTTCTGCTCTGAATGAACTGAATCTAAGTCTGCAGGGAGGCAGTGTTACCATTTTCAACACACAAGACAAGATCGAAGCGTTGATGAAGAAGCTATGGTTCTGGGCGAGCTGTGTGAGTGAGACCACACTCCTGTGTTTCCCTATGCTTCACGAGATCTTGGAGGAAAATGACGTGCACCTGGGTGAGCATGTGAAAAATCTCATAATTGAGCACCTCAACCAACTTGCTGATCAGCTACGGCAATACTTCCCACCTATAGACTCCTCTTGTGCGTGGACTCGCAACTAGTAGTAGTCTCCCGACTACTATTATACATGTTATATAAGTTCATGAAAGTTGCACTATTATGGCGTTTGAGAGGCAAAACTCAGGGTTTAAAAGAGATTATTCAATTAGTAATGTAATTTTACTGTCTTACTGTTGCACTACTATTATACATGTTATAATTTCCCTAATGTTGCACTATTTTGGCCTTTGAGAGCCAAAAGTTTATTCAACTATTGTCACCCATTCCAGGTAGGCAATAAAAAGTTCTACTACCCTAAGTAGTACGCAGTTCTTCATATATACACACATACATCAATTCAAACAGATGGTATCGGTATGGTATCGGCCAATACTGCACAGCCAGGTATCGGGTATCGTATCGGGGCCAAAAACTGGCATCGGAGCAACACTACTCGCAACCCATTTGAATTTTGCTCCCAGTCCCACAGCGGTCATTTCATGAGCAGAAACAGCTGATCGAGCACTGCAGTTGCAGTTCAAACGAAAGCCACTTGAGGATTTTTGGACTGAGTCAATCCCATCATATACAATCCTGGCAAAGCAGGCCTTGACAGTTCTGACACCCTAAGCTACAACGTATCTATGCAAGGCTGGTTTCTCTGCTGTGGCAGCAGTTAAGACTAAACATCGGCAAAGAATAGATGCTGTTGAGAAAGATTTGAGGCTTAAACTGTCATCAATTGCGCCAAACATTAGAGAGCTTTGTGCCAAGATACAGGCCCACCTGTCACATTAATATGGGTAAGTAGTTGACCAGATTGTTTTGATATTATTGTTGCAGACATACGCATCGATTTATATTTTTGCCCAAAATAAATAAATACCATCATAAAGATGCCCCTCTCTGAACATCTGATTGTACAAAGAATTTCTTTTTTTTGGTAATTTATGATGTAGCCTATTGTGATGGACCAAACACCCAGAGGAGCGCTGTGCTATTGTGGAATGTATTAACTTTGATCTGTTTTTATACACTCGTATTAAGGTTTGATATGTTTTATATGCTTCTATATGCTTTTATATGTTTCAAAGTAGAATGTGAGTAGATTAGGGTAAAATGCGCTGTTTGTGCAAAGTAGCAGAAGAGAGTCTCAAGGCCAGGTCAGCAACTAGCAGAAATGTGCAGCACCTACACACAAAAACAGACTTCTTGACTATGTTCACACACAGTGCTGCAATACTTTTTGTGATTCAGACAGGTTCAGTTAATTTTAAAGATGCGGTTTTAGTGTGTATTCAGACAGGGACATGGCAGCATGCAGCAGTTCTTGCTCCGTTCGCTTTTTAACTTTCTTTTAACTTTATCACTTTTCTTTTTTTTGATTGCTCTTGTTTTTTCACAGTAACTCTGTAAAGTACTGTCCTCTCTATCGAGACCGTTCTCATAGAGTTTTCGCGTTTCTTTGTGCTGTTTTTTTATCATGCCGTGCTCACCGGGACACGCTCATTTTTTTACACTGGAGAACAACTCAGAGCGCTAATGCCGACCGGCGCTGTAGCCAGACCAGCTGGAATACCACCCTAACTCTGAAAGAAAACACGCCATGGTTACAGAGGAGGAGAACAACATTGGGGGAAGAAAGGAGGGTCGAGACGAGACGGGCTTATTGAAAGGAGAAGATTCAAGCGGTGTCTCCCCTCTGTTATTATGGGTAATGTTCGCTCTTTATACAACAAAATGGAGGCGCTAACGCGGAGCCAACCGGAATACCGTGAATTTAGTCTGATGTGTTTCACCGAGAAATGGCTGACATTACGGACCAGATTGTCCCCGTGGAGGGCTTTCACATCGTCCGTGCCGACCGGGACACCAAGAGCGGTAAGCGGAAAAGAGGGGGGCTTGCCATTCTAGTAAACAGTAGATGTTGTTACCCAGGTCACATCACCACTAAAGAACAGCTCTGCAGTCCGGATGTTGAAATGCTGGTCGTTGGTCTCCATCCCTACATGCTACCTAGAGAGATCCCCCATGTTATAGCTGTTGTCCTGTACATACCTCCGTCTGCAAATCCAACATCTGCCTGCAACATCATACACTCCTCCATTTCCAAACCACAGACCCAACATCCTAATGCCCTCATCGTCATGCCGGGATACTTTAACCATGAACTTTCTTCACCTTGAAGAAAGTTCTGCCAACCTTCAAACAGTATGTGAGCTGCCCTACCAGAAGAAAGAGGACCCTGGACCTGATGTATGCTAACATTAAAGATGCATACATCTCCACTTCTCACTCCCCTCTGGGCAGGTCAGCACAACCTGGTTCACCTCAAACCATGTTATGTGCCACTAGTGAAGAGGAAGCCTACGAACACAAGGACTGTGAGGAGGTGGTCGGAGGAGGCCTATGAGGCACTGCAGGCCTGCTTTGAGGTGACTGACTGGTCCGCACTATGTGAGCCCCACGGGGGAGACATCGATGGTCTCACTGAGTGCATCACTGACTACATCAACTTCTGTGTGGACTGCAATGTCCCAGCTCGGACTGTCACCTGTTACAGCAACAATAAACCATGGATCACCAAGGACATAAAGGCCATTCTGAATGAGAAGAAGAGGGCATTCAGAGATGGCAACCGTGAAGAGATGAGAAGGGTGCAGGGAGTACTCAAGCGTAAAATCAAGGAGGCTAAGGACAAATACAGGAGGAAGCTGGAGAATAAACTCCAGACCAACAACGTGAGAGATGTGTGGAGTGGGATGAGAGCCAACACAGGGTTCCAGAAGTCCACTGGCATGGGGTTGGAAAGTCACGTGGACCGGGCCAATGAACTGAACTTATTTTTAACAGGTTTGATACTGCGGCCCACCCCTCACAACTCTCTGCTGCTAACTTGCCTGCAAGGCCCAGTCCACATCCCCCCCACTCCTCCTCCTCCTCCTCCTTACAGACCCCGTCTGCTCCTCACCACCCCAATCCACATCCACCAAATCCACCCCTCCTCCCTGCTCACGTCCTCCACGATCTGAGGTCCTCACCCCTCCCCCTTCAGTTGCCACTACAGTGTCCTTCACTCCTGACATGGTGAGAACACAGCTTACCAGACTGCACTCCGGCAAAGCTGCAGGCCCCGATGGTGTATTCCTCAGGGTGCTCAAAGCTTGTGCCGACCAGCTGTCTTCAGTCTGACCATGCACCTCCAGAAAGTCCCCATGCTGTGGAAAACGCCATGCCTCGTTCCTGTGCCAAAGACGCTGCGTCCCAGTGGCCTTCAGGACTACAGACGGGTAGCACTGACGTCCCACATCATGAAGACCTTTGAGAGGCTAGTCCTGGAGCAGCTAAGGCCCATGGTCAGGCCCTTCACTGATCCCCTACAGTTCACCTACCAGCCCCGCCTGGGAGTTGAGGACAGCATCATCTTCCTGCTGAACAGAGTCTACACTCATCAGGACAAGCCGACGAGCACTGTGAGAATCATGTTCTTTGATTTCCCCAGTGCCTTCAACACCATCCGCCCGGCTCTACTGGGTGAGAATATGACGGTGATGCAGGTGGAGGCCCCCATCGTGTCCTGGATTTTTGATTACCTGACGGGCAGACCACAGTATGTACGTCTACAGAACTGTGTGTCTGACAGGGTGGTCAGCAACACTGGGGCTCCTCAGGGGACTGTCCTCTCCCCCTTCCTCTTCACCCTTTTCACCTCAGACTTCAACTACTGCACTGAGTCCTGCCACCATCAGAAGTTTTCTGATGACTCAGCAATAGTTGGCTGCATTGAAGGGGGTGATGAGAGTGAATAATCAGAATCAGATATACTTTAATAATCCCAGAGGGAAATTACTTATAGGACAGTGGTGGGCAACTTTGTCGCTTCGAGTGAGCTGAACTATCTGCAGCTCAACGTGACAAAGACTAAGGAGCTAATAGTGGATCTGAGGAGGACAAAAACACCTGTGACCCCTGTTTCCATCCAGGGGGTCCCTGTAGACACTGTGGAGGAGCATAAGTACCTAGGAGTGTACTTTAACAATAAGCTCGATTGGACCAGAAACACAGAGGCGGTCTACAAAAAAGGCCAAAGCCGACTCTTTTTCCTGAGGAGGCTAAGGTCCTTTAACATCTGTGGGACGTTGCTGAGGATGTTTTATGAGTCTGTTGTTGATAGCACGATCTTCTTTGCTGTTATATGCTTGGGCAGCGGGCTGTGGACAACAACAGACTAAACAAAGTGATCAGGAGGGCGGGTGATGTTGTGGGGGAGGAGCTGGACACTCTGACGACCGTGGCAGGGAGGAGGATGCTGTCCAGGCTACAGTCCATCTTAGACAATGTCTCACACCCTCTCCATGACACACTGACCCAGCAGAGGAGCTCCTTCAGCAGGAGGCTCCTCTTACCCAGATGCACCACAGAGCGCCACAGGAAATCATTCCTGCCTGTGGCCATCAATCTTTACAGCGCCTCCCTCAGTTATAATAACACCCCCCCCCATGTAACTGACATTTATGCATTCTTTGCACTGTTGTTGCACAAGTCATATCACTTCACTTAAATTTCCAAGGTGAAGTAATATGACTATTGTGATATGGTATTACCTTGTGTGGAATGTTGTAATTATACATATAACAATGTGTGTATTCTGGAGCATGTAACAAAAATAATTTCCACCTGGGGTTATTAAAGTATGTCTAATTCTGATTCTGGTCGGATAGAGGGTGAAAAGAAAAGAAACGGAGACAGGACGGTGCCCTGGGGGCCCAAGTGCTACAGAGTGCCACCTCTAACTGACAGCTATGCAGCCACACGCGCTGAAGGCGGTCAGTGAGGTAGTTGATGGTCCTGTCAGCAAGATGTTTGTCCACTCCAGCGTCCTCCAGCTTCCCCCTCAGCAGCACCGGTCTGATGGTGTTGAAAGCGCTATCGGACTATCTCTGAGCCTATCGGACTATCTCTGAGCCTATCGGACTATCTCTGAGCTGCAATCTGCACACACAGAGGGTGTTTTCATCATTGCTGGGGATTTTAACCAGGCAAATATGAAAACTGTTCTCCCTCATTTTTACCAACACGTGGATTTTGCAAGTTGGGGAGAGAACACTCTAGACTTAGTCTACACAAATATAAAAGGAGCATTCAGAGCAGCCCCCCGCCCCCACCGGGGCTCTTCAGACCACCTTTCTGTGATGCTAATTCCTGCATACAGGCCCCTGCTGATCAGAGCAAAACCAACAGCGAGGCAGGTGAGGGTGTGGACTGAGGGAGCAATGGAGGCGCTCCAGGACTGTTTTGAATACTCTGACTGGAACATGTTCAAAGCTGCTGCAACTTATGAGGACAAGATCAACATTGATGAGTACGCCATGACTGTGTCAGCCTACATCAACAAATGCATTGAGGACGTCAGCACCACCAAGACCATCATCACCCGAGCCAACCAACGACCCTGGATTACTGCGGAGGTCCATCAAGCGCTAAAAGCACGGAACTCAGCCTTCAAGTCTGGTGACAAGGAGGCATTGAGGACAGCGAGAGCCAACCTGAACCGTGCCATCAGGCTAGCAAAGCGGAACCACAGTCAGAAAATCCAGGAGCTTTTCCATGACGCCAGCAACACCAGGAGCATGTGGAAAGGCATCCGGGCGATCACTGAATACAACACGCCCTCCCCCCCCGGTGGGTGAAGTTGATGCTGACTTCCTCAATGGACTAAATAACTTCTTTGGGAGGTTTGAGGCACTAAACAGCACTCCAGCAGTGAAAGCTGTTCCCCATCAGGAAGAGGAGGTCCTCTGCCTTGACACCGCCGACGTGTGGAAGACTCTGAGGAGAGTCAACCCGCGGAAGGCCCCAGGCCCCGACAACATACCTGGGCGGGTGCTCAAGGAGTGTGCAGGTCAGCTGGCTGGTGTCCTCACAGACATTTTTAACACCTCGCTGGACCAAGCCATAGTGCCAGCATGCTTCAAGTCTGCCTCCATCATTCCGGTGCCAAAGAAACCTCAAGTCACCTGTTTCAACGACTACCGGCCTGTTGCACTGACTCCCATCATGATGAAGTGCTTTGAAAGGCTGGTAAAGGAACACATCGTCTCCAGTCTCCCCCCAACACTCGACCCGTTCCAGTTTGCCTACCGACGGAACCGCTCCACTGAGGACGCCATCTCCTCTGCTCTTCACCTGAGCCTGGCACACCTGGAGGAGAAGAACATGCATGTGCGGATGCTGTTCCTGGACTTCAGTTCAGCGTTCAACACCATCATCCCACAACATCTGGTGGGAAAACTGGAGCATCTGGGCTTCAACACACCCCTACGAAACTGGCTGCTAGACTTCCTCACCAACAGACCTCAGTCAGTCCGGGTCGGACAGAACACCTCTGATGTCATCACCCTCAGCACGGGCTCCCCTCAGGGCTGCGTCCTGAGCCCCCTGCTGTTCACCCTGATGACACACGACTGCATCCCCAGGTTCACCACCAATCACATCGTGAAGTTTGCAGACGACACAACGGTGGTGGCCCTGATCAGAGACGACAACGACCAGGACTACAGAGAGGAGGTGGAGCAGCTGGTGGACTGGTGGACTGGTGCAGAGACAACAGCCTGATCCTGAACGTGGAGAAGACGAAGGAGATCATCGTCGACTTCAGGAAAAAACGGCCTCACCAGGCTCCACTGCTCATCAACAACTCAGCGGTGGAGGTGGTCAGCAGCACCAAGTTCCTGGGGGTGCACATCACGGACAACCTCACCTGGACTGTGAACACCACGTCACTGGTGAAGAGGGCACAGAAGCGACTGTACTTTCTGCGGATGATGAGGAGAGCCCGCCTGCCCCCGCCCATCCTCACAACCTTCTACAGAAGCACCATAGAGAGTATTCTGACCAGCTGTCTCTCTGTGTGGTGTGGAGGCTGCAGTGCCTCCGACTGGAAGAATGTGAGGAGAGTGGTGAGGGACAGCAGAAGGGATCATCGGGGCTCCTCTTCCCTCCATTAAAGACATTTCATCGCAGCGCTGTGTGTCTCGAGCCCGTAACATCATCAGGGACCCCTCACACCCCCACCATAGACTATTCTCCCTGCTGCCCTCTGGAAAGAGGTTCCGCAGCATCCGCTGCAGGTCCACTAGGTTCTGCAAAAGCTTTTTCCCTGCTGCCATCAGACTGTTGAACTGCTGAAGTATAAAAACGGACTGTGCACCACACTCGACTCGCTGATTTGCACATTTGTATCGTATCCTGCAAAATTGCTGCTGCACCTTACCCAGAAACGTACTGCAAAACTGTTTACAATGCAACTGTCTACTTTTAAATCACTGCTGCACCTTACTGCATATTTGTTTACATTTGTTTTACACTGTTTACATTTCAACTGCCTACTGTTCACTGCTGCACTTTATCCGGAAGTCAATTGAAACTTATCCTGTAAGTGACTGCGATTTATCACTGCACTTTATCCTGTACTGTAATTCACTGTCAGGTATCCTGTAGAGTTACTGCAATCTTTCTGAGCTGTGTGAAAACGAAATTTCGTTCTGTATGCACTCTGTGTATACAAAATTACAATAAAGAAAGTCTAAGTCTAAGTCTAAGAAGTCAAAGAACATGACTCTCACAGCGCTCCCGGTGGTCTCCAGGTGGGTGAGCAACCGCTGCTGCAGGTAGATGATGGCATCCTCTACTCCGATGTTGGGCCGGTAGGCAAACTGCAGCGGGTCCAGGGTGGGGCTCACCCCGGTGCGTAGGTAAGTAAGGATGAGGCGCTCCATGGTCTTCATCAGGTGGGAGGTCAGAGTGACTGGTCTGAAGTGGGCCAGTTCCCTGGCGTGCGGTGTTTTGGGAACCGGTACCACACAGGAGGTCTTCCACAGGGTGGGGGCCACCCCCAGGCTATGGCTCAGGTTGTAGATGTAGCTGAGGACCTCACAGAGCTCATCAGCACAGGTTCTCAGCAGCCTTGGGGGGATGTCGTCTGGTCCTGAGGCTTTCCTCTGTTTCAGCTTCTTCAGCTGACCTCTCACCTGCATTGGTGTGACTGTGAGGGGGGAGTAAGGCAGGACTAAGTGGTGTGAATGGGTCGGTGGTTGGTGAGAGTGGCGGCGGGGGTTGGTCTCTGGGGGGCTGGAGGTTGGAGACGTGTGGAGAGTTGAGGGCAGGGAGGAGGCCAGTGTGAGGGGAGTCAAACCGGGCGAAGAACCTGTTTAACTCATCTGCAAACTTGGTGTCACTGTCTGCAGCCCTGCTGGTCCTCTGCCCAAAGCCGGAGATGTTCTTCAGACCTCTCCACACATCTCTGTCATTGTTCTGCGCCAGCTGCTCCTCCATCTTCCTCCCATAGTCATTCTTTGCAGCCCTGATCCTCCATTTCTTACTGTTAGGATGAAGACATCACCATGCATCGCAAAGACCAAAATCGCTGATGTGTTGTTAGATTACATGTAATGAATAAGTCCCTGTTGTATACAACCTGTCTATTTCCTCGTTTAGACCAAAGTTGAGGTCACTTCCAATAATTAGAGAACAATCCCCATGTTTTGAAAGTGCATGGAAAAATTGTGGAAAAATAAGGGGTCATCAACATTTGGGCCATATATACTAACAATAAATAACTTTTGGTAATGAATAGATATTTTTATTATCATGAATCTACCTAGAGGATGTATAATTTTGTTTAATATTGTGTTGTTTTTTGGACTAAAATTTCTAGACCTCTCTGTCTAAAGTTATAGCAGGCCGCAAACACATTTGGGAACTCAGGTGAGTTAAGATCGCTTACAGTTGTGGCTGATTTATGAGTTTCTTGCAATAAGACATCTGCCTTTAATCTTTTAAGCTGGTTAAATATCTTTCTCTCTGGTGCCAGCTCCATGCACATTCCATGTCAATAACCTTAGATTCACCATAGGTGTGAGTGAGAAGCTGAAGCTGGAAAGTGCATGTCCCTATAGAGATTATACATAGATCCACACTCCAAGATCCTACATGTGTTAGAGAGGGCAGAGGGATGTGTTCGGGGATGGGGAGGAATGACCAGGGCACAACATGCCCTCTCAGGAAGCCAGTTTCCCCACTGGCTCCAATAGGCAAATATAATTCATCAAAAGACCTTTATACTGATTAATACTGAGAATGTATTTATTTATTTATTGCTTTTCCAATAAATGAGGATAGTTTTCTTAGGAATACAGTTAGGGATACAGATAGGGGCAGTGAAATCCATGCAAACAGATTTTTTTCCCAAGGTGCTATCATCCAAGTTACCCAACCAGCAAACTCAGGGGGAAGGTGAAATTTTACATCTCAGACACTTAGACAAGTCTTCAGATATCTGGCCCCAGAATCTCTGAACAGACATGCATAACTACAGTGTATGAATGTAGTTGCTTGTGCACTGTGAACAGATATTAGAGTGTGCAAAACCCATCCTGAATAATCTTTGACCTGTATAGTGTACTCTATGAAGGATTTTGTATCGTATTGGTTGTAAATTCAAGTTTCTTGTCATTTTGAAAGTTCTTAAACATATCTGAGCCCAGATGTTTTGTTCAAAGCTAACTGATTAAACGGCCTCCAATTTGAGAATAGGGAGAGATATTGAATCATCTATTTTAGACAGCGTTCTGTATAATTTGGACAATAATTTTATCTGACCATGCTGTCAGAGAAGAGCTGATGTTGATATTTTTTACAGCATGCATGCCATCTTATGTTTGAGCTAATTAATGGCAAATCGGAGATCTTGATATCATCACATCACATTCATTCATCCATCCAGACAGACACACTCAGAAGAGTTTGACTGCCTGCTAATGAGGCAGTTTGACAATTTGATTTAGGTGTTTAGGGCAAGGTAAATTAATTTTCATGTTTTTTTGTCACATTCAACTCAGTTGCTAAAGTGATAGCATGCTTACTTTGTTTTTGTCCTTCTTCCTCATGGTTTTGTTTTCCTTGGAGGTTGGTGACTTCTGCTGAGTCGTTAGTCTTTGTTGTCTTGTGTAAAGTTTTATCCTTTCTGCTTTTATTGTTACCAGATTCTGCCTCTGAAGTCTCCTCAGGACAAGACAATGGGTCATGTCTGCTGTCAATCGTTGTTTTTAGGCGAAAACCAAGAGCTGTGAAGGTAACACATCAACAACAATCTTATTTTTACCTGAAGACACTTACAGACTGCAGATCTTACTGTAGTTGTCTTTTTAAATTGAATATACTGATCTTTACCATCTGTTCCAGCATCATGCAGAACATCCCCAGAGTTTTCCTTAAGACGAACATAAGATTATAAATATTTTCTCCAGTATACCAGATATGGTATTTTTCATCATTCATTTGAGGCAAAATTGGTATGTACCTTTGTTGCAGAAGCAGAGTCTGTAACACTGCAATCTGCAAGAGGACTCAGGCAGCTTTTCTCTGAAAGATAAATGAGACAAATGATTCAATGATTATTTGCATCTCAAAATCCTCCAGATTGATGAGCCTATACAACCCCCTAAGGCCCAGAAGTTTAGTTACTTAACAGATTGAAAGATTTATATAAAAAAACAATATGGTCCTTCTGATATTCATAACTTTTGCAAGAGTGAAAACCCAATTTCTCAGGCCTGGGTAAAAGAATGCATCAGATAATATGGTCCGGTTAATTCAAATCAAGAAGAAAGGCAAGAAACTAATGCAACAAATCTGATATAAATAAAAAAAAAACATTTGCACAAACCCAACTTGAAAAATTCCACACATAAATATTCAAGTTTAAAATTCAAATCATATTTTTTTTATGTAGAGGCAAGAGAGCAAGTCTTCATTTATATATTCATGTATTACTTTTTCTCTATATTTGCTCATCATTAATAACACTAACCTGACGCCGCCAGAAAAGCTCGCGAGATCAGGATGGTCTCACGAGGCTATAATAACACCAGTTCTGTGTATCTGGTGCTGCTGGCTCCTGTTATTCTCATCACAACACTTTTACTTTCAGATTTAGAGTTTACCAGAAGCTAAAATATTTGTAATGATATTTAATATTAGCATATATTTATTTTCAAGCCTTATTGGGGACCTATATTGTACAGATAAACTAAACTGAAATCTTAAGTCAGACATTTAATTCTTTAATGTTGTTAAGGATTCATTTCCATGTTAATGCCATGAGAGTTGAACTTAATAAAAATAATTTGTGACAGTTTACTTTGGTTATATGGATTTGATGTGCAACTGATGTTCTTTAGTTCTTTTTAATTTCTGTAAAACATAACTACTGAAAGTATTACCCATGTTTCTGTCCCGTATTTGTATAACATTAAAGGGAATCCTGGCACTTACCTTATTTCCATTTAAAGCACTGGTCACACCTCTGGATATGCAGTATTAATTTTCATCTAGGGTGTTTTGTGTGAGCAAACAGTTACATTTTGTTTCTTTGGACAAGAGCCTTTTTTGTCACCCATTAGGTGTGTACTCTTCACTGCTTGTGGCAAACTTTGAATTATACTTATTTTATCTTTTTCTTTTTTGTTTTACATAATTAAGTCTAAAGTTGTTGCTCATGTTTTTCATATTGTAGTTTTAATGTAAAACTTAGACCAAATTTTCCCAATTAAAATGTAAATTCTGCAGCTCTTCCATCGTTACTGTATTATAGGGTGCAATAATATTTGTCCCAAGAACGCAATATCACTCCGCTCCTTCATGTGCACAGCTCTTTCTGAAAGGGAGAACTATGCGTCTATGTTGGGAGCACAGAGTAGTCGGACTACACTGCCCTGTTTCTAACATTAAGCCAAAATAAACATAATTTATACAATGAATTAACTTACTTGGTTTTGTTGCTAGTGCGTACTGCAGGCGCAGGCTGCCTTATATGAATGCACTTGTAGTTTAGACATTACAGTCAGGCAGTCTTGTAGACAGCTCAGGTGTTTGATCAGGTAGTGACACCGTGTAGCGTAATGCTCCGAATATCCATTGAACAGAGCAGCTTGGTCACTAACCAAAGTCCTACACATTTAAACATATTCTTGAGCACATAGTACCACAAAAAAAATCGGTCAGTAAGCACCACGTTAATATATATATATATATAGAATTATATATATATATATTATATCTATATATATATATATATATATATAATATATATATATATATATATATATATATATATATAATACCCTGCGGCAGGGACCAGGACAATTCCCGGTGGATAAGTTATGCAGCGAATTATTTTTTCCACTATTGTTGCAAGCAAAGAACGTGTTTTGTAAATGGAAATGTGAAACACACGCAATCAAGAAATGAAACTGTGAATAATGTCCAAGTAAAAAAAAAAGGTTTTAAGAGAAACATTTCTTTTCTTAGATTTTATTTTTTTCCAAAAAAATATCTTTTGTAATTTTTCAAAATGTTTCTTTAAATTTTTTTTCAATTTATTTTACTGATTTTATATTTTCAAATGTTTTCAAAATTATCTTTTTCAGATTGAGTTTTATGAATTGCATTCTTTTACAATTGTGTTTCACTGATCACATTCTCTTCACTTCTGGGAGTGGGCTTTCCTCTGGAGTGAGGACCGAAGAAATATTTTTATTGATCTATGCACGTCAAGAGCAAGAAATTAAAGAGAAAGCTGAAAAGAGGAAAGCTTTGGTATTAAGACAGTAATTCTTAGTGTGAAACAAAAATAAAAATATCTTTCAAAAATGTTGGTGTGAATAAATATGAAACAATAAAAAAGGTTACAGTGGAAATACGGAACAAAAAAGACCCACTTGCAATAAATACACAAACACAAAATAAAGACTTCAATAAAAATGTATAACAGAAAACAAGTTGGTTAAAAATAAGTCAGCATAAAAGCAAGAAGAAAAGTAAAACTAAAAGTGGAAGTTAAAATATATATTTTTTGATGAATTGAACAATGTTGAAGAATATCTTTTTATTAGTTGTCCCATTTAATGGCACAACAATTCATATCATTAGCTACTTTTCAAGCAATTTTATATTATTAAGTCCTTCATTTATTTCTCTATGTATTTTTTAACTATGCAGGATTGGTACGCCATACAGATAGGACACATTAAATGTAAATAATGTTGCAAAAATTGCAGTGTTGCCCCCGCAGCGCTATATTGGCGAGGCGGCCGCCTCGCCACAAACTCCCGCTACCGCCCTCGCCAACATTCATAAAAATAAAAAAAAATAAAAATAACTCGATATGCTTGCATGTTTATTTGACGGTAACGCGTTTTTCTTTGTTGTTTGTCGGTTTTGCGCGTGCATATAGTCAATGGCAGGAAAAAACAGGCAAAAACCAAAAACACATGGATACCCCCCCCCCCCCCCCCCCCCTCCAGTCGTCCGCACAAAACTTGTTGTCGTCCCCCCCCCGCTCCGCCATTTGAAGAAGGCTGTCATTTATGCTGGAGCTTTGTACATACCTTATACATTTATACAGGACCTTAATATCTGAAACAGCCAGAGCAAGAATTTTGACTGTGGAAGCTATTGGTTAAAAAATAAAAAATAAACATATTTTATCATTACTGAAGAAAGCCATGAAAAATATTTGCATAATGCATTGCATAAAATAAGTAAGAAAACGTAAATATTTTCTACTTCAAGAAACGTAATATTGTTGGAGCTAAAATATAAGATTAATACTTTAAATAGACTTTTCTGGAAAGAATTTAAGCCAAATAAATAAAGTTAGTAAAAACAAATATTTTTTAAACTGATTAAAACATTTTAGATCAAATCATGTTGTGGTTACTTAACTGTTATATACAGTTAAACAATCCTTGAATATTTTATTCAATAGCTTGTGAAATAGGAACCAATGCATTTCATTCTTTAGTTATTTTTAAGTTTACCCAAATATCGTTTTATTTACCTCAGAATATATTTCATTATCTTGCATACCCTGCAAAATAAATCTTTTTTTGTAGCAATGTTTCAATTATCTGACAGCTGTTACACATGATGATGAAGCATCTTGACAAGGGTTCATATTCTCCCTTTCTTCATTCATATTTCATTTGCATTTTGATGCAGGTATAAAAAATGTATCTGATACATTGACTGTCTAAATGTGCCTTAATCCCAATCTGTGACGTAAATCAGTCAAGCTTTTTTACAATTTAAGTAAAATCTGCAGGACTGGATAATATTAATAAACCAGCCATTATAAGGAAACCAAAAAATGTAGGATTAAAAAGTAAAGTTGTGGTTTCACAGAGTTTTTACAGTGTTCAGTGACACTCCACAGAACCCAGCCCCCGCCAGATCACCCTTAAAGAATGACCTACTTTAGGAACCCAGAGCCCCAGAAATCACCCAACCCAGACCCACCCGCGTCAACACACCCACGAGGCCAGTCCCCCACATCTGCTGGCGCAGGACTCCCCAAGAGCATTTGCAAGCGGCCGCCAGAGGCCGCCCTGAGGCCCCCCCGAGACCTTGGAGCTTGACCACCAGATACCCCACCCAGGCATCCCCCAAGCCCACAAGACCCAGGCATCCCCCGAATCAGTCCACCACACCTTACAGAACACCCACCGCCCCCCACACACCCACCAAGCCATCAACGGAGCCCAGAGGGATAAATCTGATCCGGAGGCAGATGCAGTCTCA